>NW_028327175.1:118675193-118978223 GCF_987537825.1 Furipterus horrens | reverse complement strand
GAATCGTGGGACCCAATCAGCGGGACATGGGACTCGCCATGGCACTGGCAAGGCCCTGTCTCAAGGCCAGTGTGCAAGAGCAGAGAAGGGCCCTCTCTATGTGTGAGAAGGGCTGTTTCACTGTGGTCCAGTTGAGGAGGTTCTGGGATGGCTGGACCTTTATGAACACAATTGTCTGACAAGAATGGAAAGGCCTAGAGCATGCCATCCTCCCTTACCACCTATGGCTGGGACCCTGTCTGGCACTGGGTACTTGACCCTTATCACCACAGAATGGAAATGGCACTTCATTTTATTTTATTTAAGAAAGAAGGGAAGAAAGGGAGAAAGAGTGGGAGAGAAACATCAATGTGAGAGATGCCTTTCATACGTGCCCTTACTGGGGACCAAACCCACAACCCAGGCACGTGCCCTAACTGGGAATCAAACCCGCAATCTCTCAGTTTTTGGGACAACACCTAATCAGCTGAGCCACAGTGGCCAGGGCGGAAATGGCATCATTCTGCTTCCTGGAACCTCATAAATCTGAAGGAGGAATTCATTTTTATGCATCAAATGTATTTATACCCGGTAAAATTGACGGGCTACAAACCAGGGCAGGGACAGCCGTGGAACAACATTGTATTTAAGGCCCAGAGCCAAAATCAGTTTTCATCCTCAAGAGTCAGAGCAAAGCCCTGACCCTGGTCCCCTCCGCAGCTCCTGGGCCTGCTGGCATCTGTTCTCAGTGCTCTTTGAAGTTGATACTGTCCCTGTGTCAGAGAGACGTGCCAGAGGCAGCTTCCTCCACAGGAAGGGACCCCCTGAGCCGTCCAACCTCAGTCCAAGTTTCTAGAGATAATCCTTTCTTCTTTTTTTGGGGGGGGGGGGGCGGGGCAGGAAGGTAGGGAAGAGAGAAGGATGGTTATACAGCCATCCTTAATAGCAACAAAGAAGCCCTTTAGGATTATTGCCAAAGTAAAGCACAGACAAAAGGATCACAAATCCAGAATTTTGGAAAAGCTGATGCTTAACTAACTGGAGAAACGGGGGCAGACGTCACTTAGGATTTCTAATGAGATTCCACTGTTTTAGACAGGATAGTGCCAGTGGTGGTTAGGGTCTTCTCTAAGATCACCTAAATTCTATGCAATAATAGTTACCAATCTCTGCCTCTTTCTTAAAAATGATGCTAATCCCCAAGATGTTTAAACTCCTAGAGATATAGAACAGATACCCAAAGTACCAAAATAGACATATGCAAAAATTCATACTGATCAATGATTGAATAAATAACATGGGGGCAAGAAACGAGTCTCTGTGTGGAAGAACCCACATAACCATGCGGGTACACCACCCTTACAGAGCCCTGGAGTGTGGGCTGTGCAAGCGATGCATCCAAAGAGAACACACGGTGCAGACTTGGGAGGAAAGGAGGAAGTTCACAGTGGAGACACCCAACAGACATGACCTGGCTGATGCCAGGGTTAACATCATGGAGATGAGTTGTGTCAATGGTGCAGACCTGATACGATGGATGACAATGACAGAGTAGCTCTATGGTCTTCTCCCCAAACCCACAACCCAGTCAATGGTGAGAAAACATGAGGCACATTCCAACAGAGGGACACTCAACAGAACAACTGACAAGTCTTCCTTAAAACTGGTGAAGGTTCAAAAACAGTAGAGTCTGAGACATGGGCCCAGTCCAGAGGAGCATAAGGGGACATGACGATCAAACACCATGCAGTCTTGGAGAGATCCTGGGACAGAGAGAGGGCATTAGGGGGGAACTGAGGAAATGTAAATAAATAATAACATGTTGACATTGGTTCATCAGGTGTGACAAATATCCCATCTGATGTTAAGAGGATAACAATAGGGGAAACTGGAGTGGGCTACAGAGGAAGTCTCTGAACTATTTCTGCAATAATTCTGTAAATCTAAGTGTTCTAAAAAGTGAAGTTTATTAAACTAAAAACAAGTCAAGGTAGCTAGCCAGCACCGGAATCTGTGCCTGTCAGGAGAGCAGCCTCCAATCTTGCCCATTCCTCACCAGTGCATAAAACAAAGTACAGGCTGAGGGTCCAGGAAGGACTGGCCACCCAGGGGGCTCAGGGCAACATCTGGGCAGACAAATGAAGTTCTCAGTAAGAAGAGGATGAGCCCAACCTGAATTCTCAAAGGCATCCCTACCCCCTCCCAACCTCACCTGAGAAGAATGGAACAAAGTTCCACAGCAGTGGGCTGCCTGCCACCCAATCTGAGGTACCTTATCGCCATATCTAATCTCAGACTGCCTCCTGTCGCTTATCCCAACAGATGTAATTCTGTGTCTTCTCCTAACAAGGGCTTCTTCTTTAAAAAATAAAAAGAAATCAAGAGTAGTTATTTAAGTGCCCCTCACTATTACCCTCAAGACAACTTAAATGCCTGTTATCACTCCTGTACTTGGGCATTATCAATCAAAACCTATTCCAATCACACCTGATTGATATTGAGAGAGAGTGGGCTCCCGTGAAGCTGAGGCCCCGAAGCTACCTGGCACCACTGTACTGTGTCCTCAGAAACCCTGAGCCCTACAGACTTACCCCGCATCCCCACCATGGGGCCTGCGGCCTGGTCGTGTTCTAACTGCCCGCTCACAGTAGCCAACATAAAGGAATGTCTGGCAACCTGGCGCTGAGCCATTGTCATATTTCCAGTCTTGTAAAATATTGTCCTGAGTCTTGTCACCTTTCCTACATCCAGGAGAAAGGACCAATGTTAGAAAGCCCAGCCCGGCTGTCTACCACAGCTCATCCTCAGAAGGCAGAGAACATCTCAATCAACCAAACAAGAAAATAACCAGGGCCTAAGAAAATGCCGTGGATGAAGTTTATTTACTCCTCCTTTTCCCTCCCACCCAAGGAATTCTCTCACCCATCCCCAAGCTTTGAACCAGCTGTGCCTATTTTCTAAGTCTATCTCCTTGAACCTGGACCCTACAGCATCTGCTCTCCCAGGGTATGGGTTCGCCCGCATCCAAGGATGTGGGCCGTTACTCTGCAAAGCACGGACTGCATGATTGAAGCCACCCTCCCTGAAATGAAGCCCTTCAATCATGTCATCATGAAGTAGATCCGTCAGGTTCCCACTTGCCTCGCCAAATGTCAGGATCCAGACAGGAGAGCGGGCGGAGGGCAGTCATGCTTCTAGAATGTGCAGGATGTCACGTAAGGCTACCTGACTGCCCCACATCACCAAATGAGAGGTTTGTTTTGTTTTTGTGATTTTATTTATTTTTAGAGAGAGTTGAAGGGAGGGATAAAGAGAGAGAAATAAACACTGATGTGAGAGAGATACATCGATTGGTTGCTTCTCGTAGACGCCTCTAGCAGGGACCAAACCCGCAACCCAGGCATGTGCCCTGACCAGGAATTGTACTGACGACCTTTCAGTTTGTGGGACAACGTCCAACCAACTGAGCCACACCAGTCAGGGCCAAGCACGAGGTTTCACCTGTCTCTTGCAGCAGCAATTCAAGATCCCCATGTGCACTGAGACATTCATTTGTGGCACTGTGAAGTCATCACGGACACTGGTCTGGGTCAGAGACGCTGAGAGAAGACCCATTTAAGAGAAGGGAGAGAAAAAAGCTCTAAGTGAAGCAGCGGCCACAGCACACACTCAGCAAAGCTGGGCAACCACATGCAGGGCTGAGTGCCGGCGAAACGCCATGTGCACCTGCCTGGCGCCTCCTCGCCCCACAGGGGCTTCCTGTCCCTGCCACTGACGCCAGCTGGACAACACTTGAAAGACGTTCCATCAACAGTGTCCATTATCTGAGCATCTCATCCCAAACAAATATTCTTTCCTCTCAACTTAAAATAAAGGGGACATGAAAGGAATGGATTGTGTCTAACCTTCATGTGAGTATATGAAGAAAAAGAAGGCCCATTTTCCATTTCAGTGGTCCCTGCTCTCTCAGTAAGCTTTCAGGGTCACTCTGACAACCCAAACTATCATCCTCCAGGGAAACATGAGTCAGGAGCTGACCTGAGACACTGTCAGGGTTGAGGGCGCCTGAATTGTGCTAACCACCCATCTCATTGCTCATGAGTCCCACCCCATGGCCCCCAAACCAGGGCCAAGCTGTGACTATGGACATCTGGCATCAGAAACACGGTGAATACAACACTGGTCTCCATGGACAGATGTTTTCTTCTTTGACATTTTTCATCTAAAACATCTCAGGTGTCATTTCCTGGAAGATACAGCTTTATTTTATTTTGCTCTAGCAAGCTTAAATTAATTCAAATCTCATTTTTTAATATACCCATGGGAAGGGGAGCACAATACCTTTCCCAGTTAAAAAATATAAGCTTCTATTTTCCGCCACATGTATTCAGACTGGTTTTCAGAAATGTAAACATGGGGTTAATCATACCTGACAGTATATTCTAGACATGATTCAGAAATACTTTTTGAAGTAACACTTAGAGTTGATATGGTTTGGCTGCCAGGTATGGTAAGGCATGACCTGAGCCACCTGTTATAGATGAAGCATGTCATCTCTGGGAAGGACACTGCGGTGGGGTTCTCTCATTCTCTGTAACTCCCATTGTTATAATGGGACAAAGGCACCTAGATTTCTCCCTTCTCTGGTGTGGATAACAATCACAGGTCTCAAGAAACAGCAGCCCCTTGGACATCACAGAAAAACCCAGCCAGAGGCCTCTTGTGCTGGTAAACTACTGACTGGGAAACTGGGGGTGGGCAGTAACCACCTGTGGCAGCCGTGTAGGTCAGGTGCCCCAAAGTGGTGGCATCTGTGTATTCCATGCAGGAAGGAGCAGATGACAGTGGAGGAAGCATCACTGCCTCACAGCTGCTTTGTGCTCTGGGTCCACCTGGACAGCCAGACACACCTAACCATGCACCAGCCCCCATTTCCATCCTCACTGTCTTGTCCTTTACAAAAAGAAAATGCAATAAATCATATTTAATAAAACCTCCTCTCTAGGAAACCAACACAGTTTCCATACAGAATTGAAGACACGGTGCATCTGCAATAATGACACATTGTCGGTCACTCAGTGACCTGTGTGAACACTCATAAAGACACGCATGGCCAGGTAACTGGTGGCACAGCCATCGGTCTTTTCCCCCAGTGCACACAGCTCATGCCATAGCTGCAAATGCTAAAGTTTCCTCAAATCTCCTAAATCCCAGACTCTGACTGCCGCGATATTTGCTCTCAATAGTAACCTGTTGAAACAAGGGCCCAGGGGAAGCAGAGGAGAGGGGATTTGGGGGTGATAAGATGCTGAGTCCTCTTTTAACAGACTGAATTTGGAGGCAGAGTGCCCTGCACACACACTGAGTGTCATTCACACGAGTCCTGGTGCAAGGCCAGCACAAACCAGCACTTCCCACAACAGGAAGAGGTGCAGGAAGGTCCCACCCCGATGCCCTCCCACAGCAGTATGCACACGAACTGGGGACAAGGGCACAGATTACGGAGCTAAGAGGAGACTGCCACACAGATCCTAGCCCATGTCGCAGCCGTGGAACCTTTAAAAATAAATCAGCAAACACTGTAGAAAGAAATTAAGGAAGATAAAAATAAACGGAAGCACATACCGTGTTCATGAATTGGAAAAAATTAACATCATTAAAATGTCTATACTGAGACTTCCGGCCAAGATGGAGGTGTAGACAGACACGCTGCATCTCCCTCCACAACTAAGAAGGAATACAACTACCTCAAAACTAGAGACAACCAGAAGTTCCGGAAAACCAAACTGCACGGGAGTCCAGCAAACAAAGATATAAAAAAGAAATACTCATCCAGACAGGTAGGAGGGGCGGAGAGGATGCGGTATGGTGGCAGCAGCAGCAGGCCGGCAGAAAGCACAGTCAACACGTTTTAAGGAGTCAGGAGGGACACCTGGAGAGCACTCCCAGCTCCTCACCAAACCTCGCAGCTCATGGTCCCAGCACCGGGGAAAATCAAGCCTCATGCCTTCTGACTGTGCTGACCAGTGGGGGTTGGGGTGGAGGCAGAAACTGCTAGTCTCTCAGCAGAGTCAGCTTGTTTAAAGGGCCCCCATGGTCCTAGAACATCTGCAGACCCATCCACTCTGGGAACAACAGCCAGTGCAGCAGCTAGAGGGGCGCCAGTCCAATGCAAAAGGGGGAGAGTTGCCTGGAAAAGGGGCGAGTGCTAGGCAGGCGGCATTGTTTCCTTTCGGACCCCTCCCCTACATATAGCTCCACAATGTGGTGAAACTGGTCTCACTGTACTGATGAATCCCTAAGGCTCTGCCCCTTACAACATAACAGGAGCGACAGCTCTACCTGGGATGCAGAGGCAAACAAACGCAGGAGCCTGTCAGAATGAGGAGACAAAGAAGCATGGCCCAAAGGGAGAAACAGATCACGGTTCCAGTGGGAGAACATAGTGACAAGGAGACAGCCAACCTCACAGATGAGGAGATAGACAACTTCACAGATGTAGAATTCAAAACACTGGTGATAAAGATGCTCACAGGCTTGACAGATATGCATCAGTATGGCAAATGCATAAGAGAAGAAGTGAAGGCTATGCTAAGTGAAACAAAGGAAAATCCACACAAAACCAATGGTGAAGGGAAGAAAACTGGGGTTCAAATCAATGATTTGGAACTTAAGGAAGAAAAGCCAGACAACCAGTGCAGAATGAGGAAGCAAGAATTTTTAAAAAATGAGGAAAACTTCCCAAATATTGTGAAGGAGATGGACATACAGGTCCGGGAAGCACAGAGGGTCCCAGGCGAGCTGGACCTAGAGGGAACCACACCAGGACACATCATGACTGAGATGCTAAAGGTGAAATATAAAGACAGAGTCCTGAGGGCAGCAAGAGAGAGGCGGAGAGTTGCCTACAGGGGGTGTGCCTATAGGACTATCAGCTGATTTCTCAGAGGACACTTTGCAGGCAGGAAGGGACTGGCAAGCAGTATTCAATATGATGATAGGCAACCTGCAACCAGGATTACTCTATCCAGCAAAGCTATCATTTGGAATGGAAGGGCAGATGAAGTGCTTCCCAGACAAGGTGAAGCTAAAGGAGTTCATCATCACCAAGCTATTATTATATGAAATGTCAAAGGGACTTACTTAAGAAAAAGATCAAAACTATGAACACTAAAATGACAACAAACTCACAACTATCAACAACTGAATCTAAAAAATAAAAACAAAATTCAACTAAGCAAACCAGAATAGGAACAGAATCCTAGGTATGGGGATCATATGGAGGGTTATCAGCTTGGAGGGGGGCGGGGGAGAAATGGGGATATGGTGCAGGGACTAGGAAGCATAATTGGTTGTTACAAAATAGACAGGAGAAGTTAAGAATAAGATAGGAAAGGGTGAAGCCAAAGAACTTATATATATGATCCATGGATATGAACTAAGAGGGGTGGGATTGCTGGAGGGAAGGGGGTGCTGGGCAGAGGGGAGCAAAGGGGAAAAAAATTGGAACTACTGTAACAACATAATTAATAAAATATACTTTAAAAAAATGTCCATACTACCCAAAGCAACCTATAGATTCAACGCCATCCCTATTAAAACACCAATGACATATTTCACAGAATTAGAATAAATATTTTAAAAATTTATATGGAACCAAAACTGACCCAGAATAGCCTCAGCAATCTTGAGAAAGAAAACAAAGTAGGAGAGATCATAATACCTGATATCAAACTATATTACAAAGCCACTGTAATCAAAACAGTCCGGTACTGGTATAAGAACAGACACATAGATCAATGGAACAGAATAGAGAGCCCAGAAATAAACCCAGGTCTCTATGATCAATTAATATTTGACAAAGGGGGGAAGGAGCATAAAATGGAGTGAAAATAGCCTCTTCGATAAATAGTGTTGGGAGATCTGGACAGGTACACGCAAAAAAAAAAAGGAAACTAGACTACCAGCTGACACCATACACCAGAATAAACTCAAGATGGATATAAGACTTAAATGTAAGCCATGACACTATAAAAGTATTAAGAGGAAAACAGCCAGTAAAATTTCAGATATTTCAAGCAGCAATATTTTTGCCAATACATCTCCTAGGGCAAGAAAAAAGAATAAACAAATAGAACTACATCAAACTAAAAAGCTTCTGCTCAGATAAAAGAAAACAGCAAAATGAAAAGGGAACCAAATGTATGGGAAAACATAACTTGCCAATGATGTCTTGGACAAGGCTGTGACCTCCAAAATATATAAAGAACTCATGCGACTCAACACCAGGAAGATAAACAATCCAACTAAAAAATGGGCAAAGGACTTCAACAGACACTTCTCCAAGGAGGATATACAGAGGGTCCGCAGGCATACGAAAGGATGCTCAATGTCACTAGCTATCAGAGAGATGCAAATTAAAACCACAATGAGATACCACCTCACATCCGTCAGAATGGCCATCATTAACAAATCAACAAAAAACAAGTGCTGGCGAGGATGTGGAGAAACGGGAACCCGAGTGCACTGTTGGTGGGAACGCAGACTGATGCAGCCACTATGGAAAACAGTATGGAATTTCCTCAAAAAACTAAAAATGGAACCGCCTTTTGATCCAGCAATTCCACTGCTGGGATTATACCCTAAGAATTCTGAAACCTCAATTCAAAAGAACCTATGCACCCCTATGTTCATAGCAGCACTTTTCACAGTAGCCAAGTGCTGGCAACAGCCTAAGTGCCCATCTGTAGATGAGTGGATCAAAAAACTGGTACATTTACACAATGGAACACTATGCAGCAGAAAGAAAGAAGGAACTCCTACCTTTTGTAACAGCATGGATGGAACTGGAGCATATTATGCTAAGTGAAATAAGCCAGTTGATGAAAGACAAATACCATATGATCTCACCTAATACAGGAACCTAATGAACAAAACAAACAAACCAGAGGCATGGAAATAAGGAACAGACTGACAGGAACCAGAGGAGATGGGGGTGGGAGAGAAGGGGGTAAGAAGGGGAAGGGTCTAGTCAAGGAACAGGTATACATGACCCACGGACATGGACAACAGGGTGGGAACTGACTGTGGGGGTCGGGGGGGCGGCGAGCGGGGCAGGAGGGAGCAACAGGGGAAAATTGGGACAACTCTAACAGAACAACAATAAAAAAATAAAAATAAATTAATAGGGGGACTGAAAGTCAGCTCCTCATGCCCAGGAGTCGGACCTTCTGGGTTAAATACCACTCTGGGAAGCGTCACTGTCATGACCTAGGGCCCAGTGACCATTTCCATCTTGGGCCAGCAAGGAACAAACTCTCAGGTCACTGACAAAGCTTCTCTCCCAGAGGAGAGATAGGCCCTAGAGGGACCATCCCAACAGTGGCCCCAGGCGTGCTGAACCTCCTATATGTCTACACAGATACCCATCGCCACGTCTACTTCCTGCACATCCACACAGACACCCCCACATCTACCTCTTACACATCTACACAGAAACCCATCCCATCTACTTCCTACATGTCTACACTGATGCCGAATCTCCATCACTTTGTGCATAGCTATAGACACCAACCTGCATAACTACCTCCTGAATGTCTGCACAAACACTGACTCTCTTCCTAGAGCTTTCTCTTAAAGCTTCATCTTATCTTCCAGGGTCTTTTGTGCTTCCTCTGTTAGGTGATCTTTCCTATTTGTGGAATCCAGACGTGGAAAGAAGACTGGGATGCCCCTCCTCTGACTGGTTTAAACAAACCACAGCACTTCAGGGCCCCCCGATTTCATCCAGGCTCACCCCAGCCACAGGCTGCCCTGACAGGCCCACATTCCCTGTGTGCATTCCAGTGGGCCTCTCCACTCTCCTCACCTCCGTGGAGCTCTAGCACTACCTCTGATTTGCTCAGCACTGGAGTCTACTCCCCCCAGCAGGGCCAGCCTGGTCTGTGACCCAAGTTGGTACTAGCTGGTAAAGGTCCCTCTTGACAAGGAAGGAGCAGGAGTGAGTAGAAGCAACAGGCTTAAACTTCCAAGTCAACCCTGTCACCAGAAGCACACCCAGTGACTTCCATCTCCATCTCACAGTCCTGCTGGCTCCAGGAGGTAGGCCATGTGGTCTCAGGGCAGCCATGCCATTCCCAAAGGAATCACAATTGGCCCCTGCATTTTGGTTGATTGGCAATTAGCAGTCTCTACCACGTCCTCAGTAAAATGTTATTTTCCTGAACTAATGTAAGGAGAGAGCCTGCTCAGTCCCTCCGGCTGCCAGGAGATTGGGTTTGTTATGCGGTGTGGAACATCCCCAAGCCGCTGAGTTACAGCATGCTTAGCTCACATGTGTCCAGTTCCTCCTACTTACCAGATTTGTCCCACATTGACTAGGGACATGTAGAGGACCCAGAGTGCAGCCATGAGAATCATATTGGCACAGCCGGTGACCAGGATGAAAGAGGAGATGCCCAACCCAAGCAGCGCAAGAGTGTCCAGGTTGGAGTCCATGTGTGACCAGTCCAGCAACCAGAGGACGGTCGGGGCATAGCTCACGGTGTCCCAGCCAACCTGCCCCTGGAAGTGCTGCTGCACACTCTTCAGATATGCTTTGCAGGGCAGCAGTCCTCTGTCACCAATCAGCTGCTTGTTCTGATGAAAAGCCACCAAGAACGCCACAACTGGAAGAAAAAGGAAAAGATAAAAGGAATGTGAACAAGAACACACCGTCTGTGGATACCAGTGGCTGCTTTTCCGACAGGTGGGGGCTGAGTGGGGCAAGAAGACGAAGCAGAGAGTCTGACCAATAATTTAGAACCAAAACATGGGCTCAGGGGCCTCAGTATTTCTCAAAATCTTGGGGGAAATTTTGGAAGACCCAACCTGGAGAAGCCACATGTATATACCTACCTATACCTTATATATGTTGTGTCTACTTATACACATTGTATATGTGTATATATAGATATGCACACATATAAAAATGTGTCTTGTTATGTGTAAATGGTCAGTTAACCATCCCAGATTGCACACAGCATTCCCATTATAAATTCATCCTGATAACCCATGGGTCTGGTCAATACTACTATTCCTGGAACCAGCTACAGGGTCTGAAGCTTATTGATAGGGCTTACATGTAAATCACAATTACCTTCCATTCTAACCCCAAGTTTCTGAATTCATTTTTAACAATTCCCATTCCTACAAGAACACAGTCACAGTCTCTGGACTTCAGTGTTTACACAGGTATTTTGCACAAAGACGCTACAGGAGAGAACAGAGTACTCCTGTCTATGAATGTGAAGAGCAGGGAAACACAGCCACCAAGAGAGGAAAGGCAAGTTAAAGGCACCTCAAAGCATTTCCTACAGACTGCCAGATGACCACTGAGACACCGCTGGGTAGAAAACACTCACACTGAAGGAGACATAAACTGCATTTTGTAAAAAGCTAAACAACTCTATGCATTTCCATAGGGAATACAAATGTATCACAGGCAGGACTGAGATTGAGATGGAGAACATGGTGGTCGGTTAGGCTCACAGGTGTAACAATCACCACCTGCTTTTTCAGGAAAGTGGCAACTCCTGGTCCAAAGCAAACAGTAACAATGAACCCTGTGTTCATTGTAAAGCAAAATATATGAGAAAATAGCACAAAGGCTTGAGGGAGATACTGAAATATGCTCTAAGGAGGACCTTAGGATACACAGAAAGTGGCAGACTATTACACAAAGGCTGCGTCAGATTAACTTAGAATGTATTTGTAAGTTGTGTGGGAGAGCAAAACTAATTTTTTAAACAATTCTAAGGAATAAATCAATACAGACACTAAAATGAAATCATAAAAAAATGCTCATTTAACCAAAGAGAAATCAGGAAAAAAGGGGAAAAGAGACAAAAACAGAAGGAACAGAAAATACCTAGCAAAACAGATTTTAATCCATCACTTTAAATGGGAATGTACTAAACACCAGCAGAGAGAAATTGTTAGACTGAATTAAAAAAAATAGGACACAAGTCTATCCTGTCTATAAAAATCCACTTTAAGTATAAAGTCATAGATAGGTTAACAGTAAAAGCACAGAAAAAGATACCACACAAACACTAATTCAAAGAAAGTTGGATGGCTATATCCATATCAGACAAAATAGATATAAAAGGATAAAAAAGGACACTGTAAAATGACAAGGGATCAAAAAATGAACATTCAGTACTAAATGTGCTTGAACCTAACAACAAAGTAGGCATCCTGGGACCTCACACAGTTCTCCCAATCGCCATCGGCTGCCCCATCATATTTTCCTGAATCTCATCACCAGTCTGAAATCTTTTCCCTTTCAAAGATGATTTCAGTTCTGGGAAAATCCAGAAGTTGCAGGGTACCAAATCTGGGCTGTAGGGGAGCTGAGTCATCTGGGTGATTTGATGTTTTTCCACAAAATGCTGCATGAGACATGATGCATGAGCGGGTGCACTGTCGTGATGAAGCTGCCAGTCACCAGCTGCCCGTAGCTGTGGCCTTCTGCATCATCCGACTAGTTTCCACGGAGGAATGTTCAAGCTTAACACAATATTTGGTGCAGATTCATTGCTCTACTCGCTCAGTCATTTTTTAATGTGATGGCCACACAGTACACATGCTCTCACTCAGTGGCATCTACCACCCCCACGGACTAGCACAGTGAAGTCATAATTGTCCAGGCATGCGCGTTCCAGTCCACTCTCCTTGGCTGCCAGGCTACACTGATGCCATGCAAACCGTTCTCGTTATATTAACAATAGCTGGACTTTTTCTAGACAGAAAATAGATATAATTTTCAAATATACATGGAACATTCATGAAGACACACCATAGTGTGAGCCATAAAGCAAATATCAACATATAGTAGAACTAAAATTGACAAAGTATGTTTCCTGACCACACAGGATTAAACTAGAAATCAGTTAATAGTATATTTCTAGAAACATATCCAATATTAGCAAACTTCTAAATAAACCATCGATTCTTTTAAACGCAAAGAGAAATTATAAAATATTTTAAATAATATTTTACTGATTATGCTATTACAGTTGTCCACACATTTCTCCCTTTGCCCCCCTCCACTCAGCACCCCCAAATTCATCAGGCAATCCTCACACCATTGTTCATGTCCATGGGTCATGCGTATAAGTTCTTTTGCTACTCCATTTCCTATGCTGTACTTTACATCCCCTTGGCTATTCTGTAACTGCCTATTTGTACTTCTCAACCCCCCACCTCTTCACCACCCCCATCTGGCAACCATCAAAGCACTCTCCTATCAATGACTCTGTCTCTTAAGTCCCTTTAACATTTCATATAATAATAGTTTGGTGATGATGAACTCTTTTATTTTTTTCATGTCTGGGAAGCTCTTTATTTGCCCTTCAATTCTAAATGATATTTTTGCTGGGTAGAGCAATCTTGGCTGCAGGTCCCTACTTTTCATGACTTTGAATATTTCTTGCCAATCCCTTCTAGACTGAAAAGTTTCTTCTGAGAAATCAGCTGACAGTCTTATGGAAACTCCCCTGTAGGTAACTGCTTTTCTCTCTTTATCTTTAACCTTTGGCATTTTAATTATGATGTGTCTTGGACTGGTTCTCTTTGCATCCATCTTGTTTGGGACTCTGTGCTTCCTGGACTTGTATATGTATTTACTTCACCAAATTAGGGAAATTTTATTTTATTAATTTTTCAAGTAGATTTCCAATTTCTTGCTCTTTCTCTTCTCCTTCTGGTACCTCTATGATGTGAATGTTGTAAAACTTGAAGTTGTCTCAAAGACTGCTTACATTATCCTTGTTTTTTTATCTTGTTATTCTGATTGGTTTTTTTTTTTTTTTTGCTTACTTATGTTCCAATTTAATGATTTGTTTCTCAGCGTCATCCACTCTACTGGTCTTTCCCAGTAAATTGTTCTTTATTTCAATTAGAGTATCCTTCATTTCTGTCTGGATCTTTTTTATGCTGTCGAGGTCCTCACTAAGTTCCTTGAGCATTCTTGTAACCAGGTGTTTTGAACTCTGCACTTGATGATTGCTTAGCTCCATTTTGCTTAGTCCTTTTTCTGGAGTTTTGATCTGTTCTTTCATCTGGGCCATATTTCTTTGTCTCTGCATTTTCATAGGCTCCCTGTGTTTGTTTCTATGTATTAGGTAGGGCTGCTGATTCCTGGTCCAGTGACACAGCCTCCCCTATTACCAAAACTGGGTACTCGAGGTGTGCCCTTTGGGTGGGCTGAGTACACTCATCTCTTGTAGTTGGATCTTGATTGCTGTTGGCAAGTCAATGGGAGGGACTTACCCAGGCCAGTTAGCTGCAAGGACTGGCTGTGACAACTGACCACCAACCTCTGCCCTCTGTGGAGGATCAGCTGTGCAGGGGCAGGGTGGTGGTGCTCTGATGTGGTCTGTAGCTGTCCACTGGGTGCCCAGGCCCTGGGGTTTCTTGAGTGGTGCAGGCCAAGGTCAGCCCCCACCTGTGTTTTTCCCGGGGCCACCCTGCCTGAGCTATAAAGCAATCTGAGACAGCTGCTACTTGTGCTGGGCATGGAGATTCCCAGGCAAAGCCAAGCTCTGAATCTCGTCGTCGGCAGCCGTCCGTCTCGAGAGACGATGGTGTAGCTTCTTAAGAGTCTATCTGCACCGCCGAGAATGGTTGTGCAGTCCGACTCGGGAGTGACACGGTATCTGTCTCCTCCCGTGTTGAATCGACATCTTGCGATGACGCTGGAGTGTCCTCTCCAGTGAAGCTGAAGCTACAGAGCCTGGGCAGGGTGATATGGAGGGTCTGCTGTTGCCCATGCAGCAGACCCCCCCTCTCTTCGCAGCTGAAGGGTCCAAGGGAAAGACGGAGTCAATACAGCTTGGCTTCAGGTGCGCCGCAGGAGTTGCCGGTGTTGACTACAACGTCAAACGGCCTTAGGGACTCCGGCTCCGGATTTTCTGTCGGGGTTTACTCCCTTAGCCTTTCCCCTGAAGAGGTATGCCGCAAGGCAGCGGAGGTTTTTTTTTTTTTGGAGTCAGAGTTTTCCTTCTCTGATGTGCCCTGACTGGAAGATCGAACCAGCGACACTTGGCTCGCAGGCCGACGCTCAATCCACTGAGCCAAACCAGCCAGGAAGCTCTGAATCTAGACTGGCTGTTACTAGTGTTAGGCCTGTGTTCACTTAGCTGTTACTTGTTTGAGAGGATTTAGAAAGTTGTGAAGCATGAACCAAGAAAGGCCATTAATATGAAAAGCCACTGTTAACAGCTATAAGTTGGGTGGGATGGAGCCTCAGGGTATCTCCAAGGCAGGCAAATAGTGGTAGCCAGATTGATGGAGTCTCAGATATGGCACCAACCTGCCAGCTCTGTGGCGTTGAGTGGGGAGCATTCAGAAATTGGACAATGGCCTCTTCCCACCTTTCTGTCTGAGAATGCTGTCCCCCAGCTCTTGCCTTGGTGCTAGACCCTACAGCTGCTCCCTGTATGCCTCTGGTGCCTTTTAAGCCGCTACCCCAGTGCTGGAGCTCAGAGGTTATGAATTTGAGTAAGTCCATATGTAGGTTCTTTAAAGGGACCTGCTTAAGACTACAGCAGTTTCTTCTATTGACACAGTCCCCTCTGTTTTTTTGCAGCCAGAAGTTATGGGAACTTATCTGCCTAGTGCCTGGCACTGGAATCCTGGGCTGCGGGGCCTGGGACTCCTCACTCCTGACTAGCGCATTCCATGTGTCTGCCCCTCCCACCAGTCTGGATGGATTTCGTTATCTTTAATTCCACAGTTGCCACGCTTCCATTCAACTCGATTTCTGACAGTTCTGAGTGACGGTTGTTCTATAATTAAGTTGTGATTTTGATGTGGTTGTGTGAGGAGGCAAGCTGTGTTTACTACGCTACCATCTTGACTGGAAGTCCACAAAATATTTTGAATTGAATGCAAGTTGAAGAGACAACATATCCAAAATTGTGGGATGCTGCTAAAGCAGTGCTTAAAGGAAAACTTACAGTAAAATGCTCATGTTAGAAAAATAGAAATGTCTCAAATCTAAACTTCTCATTTAAGAAATCAGACAAAAGGGACTTCCGGCCAAGATGAAGGCATAGACAGACATGCTGCATCTCCCTCCACAACTAAGAAGGAATACAAGTACCTCAAAACTAGAAAAAACCAGAGGTTCCAGAAAATAAAACTACATGGAAGTCCCGCAAACAAAGATATAAAGAAATACTCATCCAGACAGGTAGGAGGGGAGGAGCCGGGGCAGAGAGGACATGGTGTGGCGGTGGCAACAGTGACGGCAACAGCGACGGCAACAGCGGCGGCAGCAGCAGCAGCAGCAGCGACAGGCTGGCAGGAAGTGCAGTCACACGTTTTAAGGAGTCAGGAGGGACACCTGGGGAGTGCTCCCAGCGCCAGACCAGACCACGCAGCTCATGTTTCCAGCGCCAGGGAAAATAAAGCCTCATTGCTTCTGACTGTGCAAACCAGTGGGGGTTGGGGCAGAGGAATAAATTGCCAGTCTCTCAGTAGAGTCCGCTTGTTTAAAGGGGCCCCTACGGTCCTAGAACATCCACAGATCCACCCACTCCAGAAACAACAGCCAGGGCAACAGTTAGAGAGGTGCCATCCAATACAAAATGGGAAAAGTGACTGGAAAAGGGGCAAGTGCTGAGCAAGCGGCATTGTTCCCTCTCAGACCCCTCCCCGACACACAGCGCAACAACATGGTGGAATGGGTCGCCCTCTACTGATGAATACCTAAGGCTCCACCCCTTAAACGTAACAGGAGCAACAGCTCTACCTGGGACGCGGAGGCAAACAAACACAGGATCCTGTCAAGATGAGACACAGAAGTATGGCCCAAAAAGGGGAACGGATCAAGGTTCCAGTGGGAGAACTAAGTGAGGAGGAGACAGCCAACCTAACAAACGAGGAGATAGCCAGCCTAACAGATGCAGAGTTCAAAACACTGGTGATGAAGATGCTCACAGGCTTGACAGATATGCTTCAGTGACAGATATGCTTCAGTATGGCAGACGCATAAGGGAAGAAGTGAAGGCTATGCTAAGTGAAAGGAAGTAAAATCCACACAAAACCAATGATGAATGGAAGGAAATCGGGGTTCAAATCAATGATTTGGAATATAAGGAAGAAAAAAACAGTTAACCAGTACAGAATGAAAAAACAAGAATTGAAAAAAAATGAGAAGAGGCTCAGGAACCTCTGGGATAACTTTAAACGCGCAAACATCCAAACCATAGAGATGCCAGAAGGAGAAGAAAAAGAGCAAGAAATTGAAAACTTATGTGAGAAAATAATGAATAAAAACACCCAAAATTTGGTGAAGGAAATAGACATACAAGTCCAGGCAGCACAGAGAGTCTCAAACAAGCTAGACCCAAAGAGGACCACACCAAGACACATCATCATTAAAATGCCAAAGGTTCAAGATAAAGAGGGAATCTTAAAAGCAGCAAGAGAAAAGCAGAGCATTACCTACAAAGGGGTGCCTATAAGACTATCAACTGATTTCTCAAAAGAAACTTTGCAGGCAAGACGGGACTGGAAAGAAGTATTCAATGTGATGAAAAGCAAGGACTTACAACCAAGATTACTCTATCCAGTAAAGCTATCATTTAGAATGGAAGGGCAGGTAAAGTGCTTCCCAGACAAGGTAAAGCTAAAGGAGCTCACCATCACCAAGCTATTATTATATGAAATGTCAAAGGGACTTACTTAAGAAAAAGAAGATCAAACTTATGAACATTAAAATCACAACACTCACAACTATCAACAACTGAATCTAAAAAACAAAAACAAAATCCAACTATGCAAACAACCAGAATAGGATCAGAATCATAGGCATGGGGATCATTTGGAGGGTTATCAGCTGAGAGGGGGAAGGGGGAGAAATGGGGAAATGGTGTAGGGATTAAGAAGCATAATTGGTTGGTACAAAATAGACAGGGGAAAGTTAATAATAATATAGGAAAGGGTGAAGCCAAAGAACTTATATGCACGACCCACAGACATGAACTAAGGGGATTGGAAATGCTGGAGGGAAGCAGGGTACTAGGCGGAGGGGAGCAAAGGGGAAAAGAAATTGGGACTACTGTAGCAACATAATCAATAAAATATACTTAAAAAAAAACAAGTCGCGATGCTGCCTTGCAAGAGAAAATGCTTCATCGTTCAGTACCCATCAGTTTTGGCACAACATGTCTTCCAGAAGGAATTAACAATGAGTACTGAGGTACCAGTGTATATGAAAAAGCAAATTAAAATAGGCAAAATAATTCTGATAAAAAAACAAAGTTGGAAGGCTCATATTATGCAATGTCAAGACTTACTACAAGGTTACAGTAATCAAGACAGTGTGATACTGGGAAAAGGACAGACACATAAGTCAATGGAACAGAATAGAGAACCCAGGTATGAATCTACACAAATACAGTCAACTGATTTTCAACAAATGGTACTGGAACAATTGGGTGTCCATATACAAAAGATGAATCTTGACACATATCTCAGACCTTACAAAAAAATTTACTCTAGAAGGACCATGTACCTCAATGCAAAATATGGAAGTATAGAGCTTCTGGAAGAAAATCTATATTACTTGGATCTGGCAATGAGTTTTTAGACACAACACCAAAAGCATTATCCATGAAAGAAAAGAAATGATAAGTTTGTACGTTATTACATGAAAAACTTGTTTGATAAATAATATTTTTTAAAAATATTTTTAAGAGATTTTATTTATTTTTGAGAGCTGGGAAGAGAGGGGGGAAATCATTGATTTGTGAGGGAAACATCCATCAGTTGCCCCTCACACGCCCCAAACTGGGGACCTGGCCCCAGGCATGTGCCCTGACTGGGAATCGAACCAGCGACCTTTTGATTTGTAGGCTGATGCTTAATCCACTAAGCCACACCAGTCAGGGCTATAAATAATACTTTTAAGAGAATGAAAAGACAAGCTAAAGGTTAGGAAAAAATATCTGCAAATCACATATCTGATAAAGGACTCCTATCCAGAATATTTAAAGTAATGTTAAAACTTAATAAGAAAAAAAAAAAAACCCAAGTTTTAATATGGGCAATAGATCTGAACAGACACCTGAAGTTATGTTTCACACAAAGAAGATACACAGATGTCAAATAAACACATGAAAAGATGCTCAATATCATTTGTTACTGGGGAAATGCCAATTAAAACCACAATGCAGTATCACCACACACCTATCATAACAGCCAAAATCCAAAAATAAAAACCTGAGAACACCAAATGTTTCAAACAATAGGAACTCGCATTCATTGCTGATGGGAATGCAAACTGGTAAGCCGCTCTGGATGAGTCTGGTAGTTTCTTATAGAGCTAACCATAGATTTACCACATGACCCAGCAATTATAACCTCAGGTATTCACCCAAGTGAACTGAAAACAAATTTGCACAAAAGTCTGCATGCAAATGATTATAAGAGCTCTGCTCATAATTGCTAAAACTGGAAACATCAATGTCCCTCAACATGGAAATGGATAAACAAACTGTGGTACATTCACACAACAAAATAATTTTCTAAGACAAAAATGCAGGAGCTGTTGATTCATGCAACATGGATGAATCTTAAGTGCATTTTGTGAAGTAAAAGATTCTGGACCCAAAGCCTACATGCTGTAGGATTCCATTTATACGGCATACTGGAAACAGCAAAACCACAGGAACAGAACATAGATCAGAGCATGCTGGGAGCTGGTGGGGGCAAGTGGTGATTACGTGCACAGGGGAATTTTCAGGGGCTAGAACTATACTGTAGAGTGCTGGATGATGGATCACTGTGCATTTGTCAAAACTCATAGAACTGTATATCACAAAAAATGAACTTTAATGTATACAAACTATCAAAACAACCTAGCCAGTAGGTCAGGGGATGCCAGGATGGAATGCAGACTGTGACAAATGAATTGAACTCTATTGCAAATGTATAACAGACCACACTGAACGGGAGGGTAAAGGGAGGGCTAAGGGAGGGCTGGCCTAAGTAACTTTATAAAATGTTTTGAGTGAAAACTTTAAGAACAAAGACAAAAAGAACTGTACATAAACACTAGAGTCTAGTTGGTTTTTCTCACGGGGGTAGGTGAACAATTATGAAAGTGCTTTGCATGTGCAGTGCGGGTGAGCTAATAAACCATGGCGGATTGGGGCAAGATTTCTCACCAGTGAAGGAAGTTCCAGATAAGCAAGAAGAGGCCAGCACACACCTGTGCACTGGATTAGAATTGGAGAGATCAGTGTGACCTCACATTTACCTGGCCATATATTCAGATAAATACGCAGAGAAGCAATCACATATGAGTGTACACACACATATATAACCTAGCTCTGTCCACTGAGAGGGTCTGGAAGCAGTGACACCTGTAGCAACAGACACCCAGATTTGGGTTCCTAACACCTCTTTCTAATAAAAGGAACGCGGGCTTCCGGAGAAATGGCTGGTTTTAAGTCTGGGAAATAAGAAAGGAGTCTGCAGATTCCTATAGTACCAGAAAGGAAGTGCCTGAAGAATAAAGAACGAAGGCATGTCACAGGGACAAAGGACACAGTGGGAAGACCCACTGCTGACCAGAGCCAGACGTGTGATGACACCACAATGAGTAACAGTGTTGGACCACAACCCAAAGTGAAACTAAATATGATAGTTGTTAAATAGGGAGAAGACACAAATCTTCCTCACAGAGCAACTCCAAATAATACATGGAGATGCCCCTTCCAGAGGGTGGCACTGAGTCCTCCTCTCCCCTGGAACATAGGCTGGACTCAGTGATCAGCTTCCAGAAGACAGAGAACGGGCAGGAAAAGTACTTACTTGACAGAGACATGTGGCAGTCTCGATGCCATGAGTGAAGATGTAGAGGGCTGCGCCGCTGCGGAGGGCTGGGCGGGAGGGCAGCAGAGCTCCCTCCGCACAGCAGTTCCCACCCATTGTGTGTATGTGTGTGTTTCACCAATGTGTGTGTGTGTGTGTTTTACCAATTAAATAGTTTAAAAAGTAACTCTTACACAAGAAGCACAGGAAATTCCTAATTTACCAGGAAAAAAAAATGAAGACAGTCTAGATTTAAATTTCAGAGAAGAAAACCTATTAAAATTTACACTCTTGTTATAGAAATGGTTAACTAGAAAGAATAAACAAAACTTTAAAGAAACAACAACACAGGATCTCAAAGCTAAATCAACAACCAACCTTAGAAAGGCTCAGTCAGGTCCCCACCCCCACAATAGGAAGAAAGGGGTAGGGGTGAGGCGTGAAGATTTTTCTCAGCTGCTCACTGTGGGGTAGCCTGGAGACTAATCCAGGAGAGGTAACCAGGTCATCTGTATATCTATATACATGCATTATCAAGAAGTCTGCAAATAGTCTTTAAAAATAAATGAGAGGGTACAGGGGGGATAATGGTGATGGAAGGAGACTTGACTTGGGGTGATGAACACACAATATGATATACAGATGACATATAGAATTGTACACCTGAAACCTATATAATTTTATTAAGCAATGTCACCCCAATAAATTCAATTAAAAATTAATTTAAAAAAGAAAAAAATTTAGTTTTCTCTCTTTTCAGATACATCACTATAAAATTAAATCTGAATCATTCCTGAAATGTCATTCTCCATCAGGTAGTTTTTACTGACGGTGGTTAAATTGAGGCCTCGGTACAATAGCCTCTGATACTTTTTCTTTAAAGGCCTGGGCTGCAGAGAGCTCAGAGGTAGGGTAGTGGGGTTTGTTTTATAAACAAACTGGAAGCACTTTACAAAGGAGCTTACAAAACCAAGCAGAGCATTTCATTAGAGTCTGAGTCGCCTGGAGGCGAGAAAAAAAAGGAATGTCCCAGGAACTCTCAGTATCACTGGAAGCTCAGAACAACAGAGAATGAGACAAGATTTCAAGGATTCTTTTGGTTCCTCTTTTCCCCTCAAAATTTCCAAAAAGCAGCCAAGGATTTAGCAAATACGGGTATGAATGGTTCTGCTCTGCTGCTTCTGTCTGTGTTCAGGTGCTGTCGAGGAGCCAAGCTGAGCCACAGGAGGCTTGATTTGTTGAGACCAAAAGTGTACCAAACTACCCCGTTTAGAAAGTGCAACTGGGATTCATCTTAAGAGTACAGTACTCAAATGACTGTTAGTTGAGGGAAAAAGAAGTAATAAAACGCTACTACATGCAATGTAAGGAAAGAGGACAGAGCAATTGCACAAAATCAAAATGCACACAAGCATGGTATCACAAGGTGCTTCTAAACCAAAAGAAGGTACTATAAGCAAATCCAGGAATTAGAGTTGACCAGAAACAAGCTTTGACAGCCTTTCAAAGTTGGCTTTTTAAAGAATGTTATCCCAGGAACTCCAAGGTAACAATGTGAAACTGATAAGCAATTTTGTTCCTAGGTCAAAAGTTCTCCATTGGCTGGCTTCAATGCTCACGCTTCCTTCTGGAGATGTCCACTGCACAGCCAGCATTACTCAGATGGTTACAGCAGTCACATGGGGGCACAACTTCCAGGGCCCAGGAGGAGCCCATCTTCTTCTGCATCAGGCCCTCATTTAGCTTCATGAAGTGTCTTTTCAGGCTCCACCCAAACAGGGAGGCTTGATGGGTTGGTGGTCCCCCTCTGGGGTTTGGAATCCACAGGAGTGTTTGGAACATGAGCCTCAAGTCAGCGGACTGGCTAGGGCCAGAGAACTTTGTCCAGAATAGGGCAGGAGTCTTAAGATTCCCTGAGGCCCCTGAGAAGAAACCAGGAAGGAAAGTAGACCCACCATTAAATAACAAAGACCCAGAGAAAGGATGGGGGAGATGATGGCCAGGTGGTTGAGACTCTAAAGGCTTCCAGAGAGAAAAATAGGTCCGTGTGATATTGTCAAATAACAAGTATTTATTTGGTCTTTGTCTCTAGTCCTGGTACAGAGCTCCTAAAAATCCTGGGATTTCCTGAGTGATTCAGTGAGAGAAGCATTTGTTGTTATTCATTAACAGGTTCCTTTCAAATTTACCAGTTTATTCCCCCTGAGGTGACCTTAGAGGATGGGGACTGGTTGCTAGAGGAACGCACCTGGTGATTAGAAGGCTGGAACTCTCAGCCCTATTGCCCCTGACCTTCCTGGAGGGAGAGGGGTTAGAGACTGTGCTAATCGACAATGACCAATGATTTAATCAACCAACCCATGTCATGGAACCTCCATAAAAACCCTAAATGAAGGGGTTTGGAGAGCTTCTGAGTTGTTGAACATGTAGAGGCGCTGGAAAATGGCACTTCTAGAGATTGCACGCAAACTCTGTACCCTTCCCTCACCTCCTCATGTATCTCTTCTGTATCCTTTATGATAGCCTGTATCCTATGTTAACAGATCAGTAACATAAGAAAAGCATTTCCTGAGTTCTGTGAGCCCTTCCAGCACATTATGGAATCCGAGTAGGGAGTTATGGGAACTCTGATTGATAGCTGGTCAGTCAGAAGCACAGGCAACAACCTGTACTTGTGACTAAGGTGGGGCCAGTCTGATTAACGCCGGGCAGTCATTGTCAGAACTGTTTACTGTGAGGAAAAAACCCACACATTTAGTGTCAAAAGTGTGTGAGTGGAAGGGTTTCTCTTTAGTCGCTTGCATAAGGGCAGGAGTCAGACTGCGAAGACTTCTCCTCAACACCAGAAAGTTCTGAGGAAGCTGATTTGACAAAGGTTTGTAGACCCAGACAAACTGATAATTTCCATGCATGCAAGGAAAGACATGGGAAGCTCACCTTCTCCATATCCGTTCTTAAAAACTTGTTTGGGGATACACTCCAGCAAAAAGAGAGAATAAACCAAAAAATAAAGAGACATGAAATCCGAGGAACTATGAATACAATTGGAGGAAGAACCAGGGGGCCTTGCAGGTGTGCAGTGGGTGAACCGAGTATTTACTCCCTGGGATTGAGGGTGTCATGCAGGAATGGGAGGGGAAGGGAACATGGTTGGAAAAATATCCCATGGTGACACAGAGCAATAATAAAGACCGTGTGCAAAGTCAAGAAAATTTTACAGAGCAGGCGATACCGGTAGAAGACAGAAATAGAGATATAAATAAAACACTGAGTCTGGGCTGCAATGAGCTCACAGGTAGATGAACAGACCAGTATGTTAACAACACTAAGATTTCTAATAAATGTATAGAGGGTGAAGGAAGCATAGGGCAGGGGTCCATTGTTCAGCCTACAGTGAGGTTAGCAGTCCACAGGTAACTATAAAATTTCAACATCAAGTGAAATGTGTGGAGGGCTCCTATGGCATTGTGGATAATCACTGGTATTGTACTCAGACATGGTTTACAGTCCAGTGAGATGTAGAACTCTCTAAAAAGAGATCAGTGCAGTATGACTGCCCACTTGTCCGCAGCCACCTCAGCCAGACACCTTGTCCCTGAAAGATGGGAAATTTTCCTTTATACAACTGAAAAACACTGATTTTAGCCCAAATATACTTGCAAGAGAGAAAAAAAGTGCATCTGCCAAAGCAAATCATTATGATCAGCACATAATATATTTGGTTGACCCAGTGGTTCAAAACTGTTTCCTTTTGAATTGAACAGAGAAACCCCATGGAGATCAAAGGCACCCTGCTGAGCTGAAAGCCAAGAGCCAGGTTTTATAAAGCTATGCTCTCTCTGCAAACGATGGCACTCGGGTTTTTCCACTGTTATAGACGCTCCTTTTAAAGGTCTATTCAAGTCTCACAGATTAACTTTGTCTTGACTTTATCTTTTGCTAAGTGACAGCTCAAACGTTTGGATGATTATTAAATCCTGTGGAGGATAAAGCAACACTGTGAGAACTATTTTATGTAACAGAGAAGGGGTTGAGCTGAAAATCCATATTGACAATCCCATGGCACTCAAGAGTCCCTCCAGAAAACCTAGCAGTGACAACTGGTGTCCACTGTATGCTAGGAGATGGCCTCAGTTATCCCAGGGAAGGGGATACCCAGCTTCACCCTCTGGGGGGTGCTGACCTTGTTTGGAAGGTCACCTTCAAAGAGCTGCAATTTTGCACTTTCTTCATATACGAGGAAAGAGATTTAGAAATGAAGCTGAGCCATTAAGTGTCCATGGCACACATTCACTGCCAGGGACTAGCACCCTCAGGAACCCTCTAGAAGTTGACTGCCCACTCACACAGGCCATCTCAGCCTGGGACTGTTCCCCATCCCCACGAGTCTCCCCTCACTTAAAGGTTTGGTGTGAGAGTCTCAGTTAGGTTTTAGTCATGACTGCAGGTTGAGTTCATGAAGTGTATACTTGTATGTTCACTACTGCTCCCGTACTCAGCGTGTTCGTGTCCTTCTGGGGTTGGGGAGGCGGACTCAGCACTGGCTGCCAGGCCAGGGGTTGTTTATGTTCTGGGCACGTACTTATTTCTCTGGGGCTCTGCAGGCTGGTTGGGCAGGCTCTGCACAGCTGCCTGGTTGTCAGGCAGTTCTCAGCCTGATTAGATGTGGATGTCACCGAACCCCGCAGGTAACATGCAAGCTTCACCTGCTGGTGTCTCAAAGCTGCCAACAAGCCTCGGGTGAACATCAGGAGGCAGGGGGAGCGCCTTGGACCTGCTTTGGCCTCCAGGATGATGAAGGCTCGGGAAGCTCCGAATACTACAGGGGTTGCCTGCGGGTAAAGATGCGCTCGTGGAATCGGAGGCGCAGAGTGAAGATGCTACTCTCTGCGGTTAGGCTACTCCGGGGCCCGGGACAGGGTTGCTGCTCAGGGCAGTCGGCCCCCACAGTCCCGCTTTTCCCTGCGAGGGGGCCCTGAATAGGGGTCCCGGCGGGCGGAGCTGTGGGAGTCGAGGTGGGTGACCGAGCGCAAAGGGGAACTAGGTGCGAAGTCACCTGAGAGGACCCTCACCCCCCCGCCCCCGCCCCAGACTTCACCCGCCCTCGGAACCGAAGGAGGGGGGTTGGGCGGAGGTGTGCATGTGCAGTGGTGAGTGTGTGGCTGGGGGCTCGGCTGTTTACCCGCCTGAGGAGCGGCGCAGGGTCACTGGCCGGGGAGCGCGCAGAGGAGCAATACCGACGGGGCCCAGGCCCCGCGGACTCACAGTAAACGAAGGCGAGGGCCCTCAGGAGCACAATCCTGGTCAGCCAGAAGGTGCCCGCGCGGAGGCGAGCCGTGCAGCCCGCGGGGTAGCGCCCTGGCCCTGGCGGAGACCCAGACACCGGATCAGGGCCCACAGCCTTCCGCCTCCTAAGCTGCTCCTCGGGCGCCGCCATTGCCGGGCCTTCAGGGTGCATGCGCGGGGAGCGTAGCGCGCCGGACCGCCCCGCGCAGGGCCGAAACCACGCCCAATCCGTCTGGTGTCCCCAGTGCCCCGCCCACAGCCGGCAGAGCAAGCCTAAGTGCGGGTAGCTAGGGCCAGGCCCGAACGCGCGCGCGCCCCCCGCAGGCCGTGCGGTGCACTGTAACTTAGGGCGAGGAGGTGGGAACCTGGGAAGACCGTGAGCATCACTCCACTTGCAAGGAGTTTACCCGCTCCATTCATTCACTCATTCGTTAGTCAACGTTGAAGAGGGCTCCCAGTGCATTTCCTGACCTAGGCGCTTGCCCTCATGGGCCCTTGACTCTAGGAAGGAGGAGGAAAGCATTCCAGAAATAGAAATGCAATGTGAAGGAGACTGTTGGAAAGCTTGTGTCTGGCCAGTATGAGGGTGGGCCTGGTCAGCGTTCAGGGAAGCTGGACTGTGTGTAGCTGAATACCCAGGCGGGTACTTCACTTCCTCTGTAGCTCCTGGGGTGTGGGGAGTCGCAGTCCCGCAGAGGAAAGGCTGGAGCAGTAGCTTCAACCTAGGGCACCAGGCTGTTATTGCTTGCATGGGGTGTGTGTCCAGGTGCCTCGTAGGCGTCCCCTCCCTGACTTCTCATTTCTGATGTCCAAGGAGGATGCTGGGATGGAAGTCGTACAGCTGGTGAAGAAGAGAACAGGCCTTGAAATTTAGCCAGATCCTCCAGCTCAGGTCAGTAAAGCCTCTGTTAGGCAGGCAGAGCTTCTACAGGCTCTCAAGACTGGACCTCCAGCAATGAGGGAATGACCCAAGCAGAACCCCAGTGAGGACACCAGCAATTCTACATTATGAGGATAGAGCAGTCCAGGCACTGCTCAAGAGAGGTGGCTCCAAGAGGGTGGAATTGTAGGCATTCCTTATAGGAAAGAAGAGGAATGAAGGACAAAGTAGGAATTAGAGCCCCAGCGGTCATTGGGTAAACTGGGACACTTGGAAACAAATCTTGAGGTAGGTATGAATTTTTCCGATTCATTTGTCAGAGCTCTCTACATATTAAAAGATCCTGTTCCTTTTGTGTATATTGCAAATTTTTGTCCTGGGTTTTTTGTTTTTAAATTTTGTTCTTAGTGTTTTGACATATAACTTATCAATACTTGTATGATCAAATTATCAGTCTTTCTTGCTTGTTTAGTTGTATCTTCACCACCTGTAGTTTGAGCTCCATGAGGACAGGGACTGGCTCTGGACATAGGATCCCCCAAATCTAGGTCAGACCAGCAACTTCTGGAACCCCTCCCCAGCCCCCCAACTATAGTTGGAATAATAGCATGTATGTGCATCTTACAGTGTGTGTGTGTGGTTTTTTGTTTTTTCTTTTTTTTAGTTTCCTTTTCTTTCCTATGAAAAACCCTTCCTTTGGAACCCAACTTTGAAGTGGGACTTGTAAAAGATGCTGCAGTGAGCAGTGCAAACATCTTCCACATCCTGGTAAACCCCCAGCAGGGAAGCATGTGCCCGGAGGGCTCACAGCCTTGGGGATCAGAGGAACACTTAGCCCTGGCTCATGCCTTGCTCCCAAGTCCTTTCATGAGAACTCACAACTAGCACCCACCCCTTCCTGTTGTCCAGGCACAGCGCTTGGGATGGGCCAGCACAGCTGTTTAGGGAGAGCTGGGAGAATCCAGCGCATGCAGCCCACACCAGCGCAAGCTTTCCTGGATCCCTGTCTGGATGCAGGAACTGCTCAGGAGATAGAAGACGAGGAAGGACAGCTCTGCCATCAGGTGTGACCCTGGGTGCTGCTTTTCAGGTGGGGATGGTCCTCACAAATGGGCTCTTTGTCCTCAGGTCCCCTGGCTGGGGGCTGCATTGTTCTCCCCAGAGAAGTGCACAATGGGGCATTGTGCACAACAGAAAGGGCCCCTTGTCTGGCCTCCAGCTTGCTGGGCTCCAGGCTCCCTCTTTGGGTTTGCCCAAGGTGGGAGAGGCCATCAAAGAGGTCTGCTGGGAGCTCATGTTCTCGTGTTTCCTCCAGGGTCCTCCCTCCTGGGAGCTGACTGCAGAGGCCCAGTTCATCTGAGGGAGTGGACCCCACAGACAGGGCTTGGGTGGAGGATGAGCTGGCTAGCAGTTCAGGTCTTGCCCATTCAGCCTGAATTTAGTCAAAAGTGCACTGTTGTATTACGCAGCCATAAAAAGGTGTGAAATATTGACACATGCTACAACATATGGGGTGGGGTGGGGAGCAAAAAACACTGGAATTTATTTATTAAAAATTGTGTATTCTTACATGTTTAAACTTCAGTCACCTTCAAAGTACTCTCCATTTGATGCAAAACACCTACTGAGATGCTTTTTCCACTGCTCAAAACAGTTTCTGAACTCATCAATTTTTATGCCTTTTAGTGCTTCTGCCATTTTTTAAAGTATATTTTACTGATTATGCTGTTACAGTTGTCCCAACTTTTCCCCCTTCACTCCCCACCACCTGGCACACCCCCTTCCCTCTAGCAATCCCCCCTAGTTCAGGTCCATTTTTGTTTCACCTCTTCCACATGGGCAAAATGTTTCCCTTTGAGGCCTTTTTCGTGGGGGGTGGAGAGGGACAAAAAATGTTGCTTGGGGCAAGATTGAGTGACTAGGGAGGGTGAGGCATGAGGGTCATGAGTTTTGGGTCAAAAAGTGCTGAATACTCAGTGCAATGTGGGCAGGTGCACTTGTAAATCATTCATCATGAAGTGGGCAAACGCGTTGAGTCTTCAAAAAAAAAATTCACTGAAGCCAAACACAGCTTCTCACAACCTTAGTTGGTACAATAATACAGATGGGTTCCTAGAACACTCACTTGGTGGGGGAAGCCTATACAACAAGGAGCCCGCCCTCCAGACGATAATTCTGGTATTTTGGGGTCCCCTCCCCTCTAGATGAACCACAAAACCATCAGGCTAAGTGAGAAAAGCCAGACACACAAGGCCGCATGTTGAAATGTCCAGAATAAGCAAATTCACAAAGACAAAATAGATCCATGGTTCCTAGGAGCTGGGGGAGGGGGATGAAGAGTGACCTCTAATGGGTACAGGATTTCCTTGTGGGGTGATAAAAATGTTCTAGGACTAGGTAGAGGTGATGATTGCACAATATTGGGAATGTACTAAATGGCACTGAATTGTATACTTAAAAGTGCTTAATTTTATGCTGTGTGAATTTCACCTAAAAAAAAAAAAAATCCTTCAAAAAAATATGCCCCAGTGTTGTTTCAGAATCACCTAGAAGGCATAGCTTTTACCTGTCAGAATAGGTCATATCATTCATACCAAACTTACTTCTTCATCTATATTAGGGAGCACTGAACAGTTTTAGAATAATATTTAGGTGTGGGTGTGTCTTATGCCCCAAGAATGTGCTCTACTTAAAAACAAAGAAAACCTTTTCTGCTAACCATGATCCAGCCACGGTGCCCAGAGCCGGTGCTGGAGAGGCACCAGGATATTTTCCTCTCAGCCAACAGCTCACTGCCTGTGCCACAAGCACACTGGGGTCTCCACCAAGCAATGTCTCACAGGCACCAGGGGATTGAG
Organism: Furipterus horrens; assembly: GCF_987537825.1. Taxonomy (NCBI): domain Eukaryota; kingdom Metazoa; phylum Chordata; class Mammalia; order Chiroptera; family Furipteridae; genus Furipterus; species Furipterus horrens. The sequence continues at coordinate 118,948,352 of NW_028327175.1, read as the reverse complement.
GCACTCCTGAATCTAGAGTTTCAAGCAAAATATTGTATGAAAAAAAGTGAGGTGCTGAGATGAGGCCCAATTGCTTGGGACTGGTTACAGGAGGACCTGGGGCCAAGCCAGAGAGAAAGGCAATCAAAGGAAGAGAGGGAGCAAAAGGGGGGGCGGGGCATGCCTGAGAGAAGCTGTCAGGTCAAGCTTGAGGCTAGTGTTGTGCAGACCCACAAACAAGCTGGAACCCTTAGGTGGGCCCAACTTCTTGACAGGCCCATCCACAGCTCCTTCAGCTCGGCCTCCTGAGCCCGAGGGCTGGCGGCATGCCCGGCAGCTGAGGGACGACTTCAGGGAGGAATGAGTCCTGTGTCAGCACCTCATCCAGCTGTCCCCAGGCACCCTGGCCTGGCAGCCCCTGCCGCATCAGGGCATTTGTCCCTGACGTGCATTTGCAGCTGTCTCTGGCACCCCTGAGAACCCAGCTTGGGCCAGAATCTAATCGTGCACCCTTCATTTACCCTAATTTTTCATGTCTTGACATGTTGATGGGAAGGGCAGGACCCACTGGCACTAACATCTGTCACTTTCTTCTGCAGGGATGATCAGTTTGGGCCCATCCCACCATGACTGTACGGTGGCCAAAACTCCCTGGTAAGGCTGGCAGGTGCGGGTGAGGGTGGGCAAGCAGGTGCTGGGCCATTTGCTGGTTGCTCTGGAACTGTGACTCACTCACAGACGGCTGTTCTGCTTGCTCCCCCAGCTCTTCTGCCGAGACCCTCAGCTGCAGCCCCTGAGCACTCCTGTGCCTGCACCCCAGAAGGAGATGTGGCGCTGTGCGGCCCATCAGACTGGGGAGCCATGATTGCTAGGCAGAGTAGAAAGCAGAACATCCCAGGGCAGTTCCATTCTCTGGTTGTAGAGCTCTGTGGGGGAAAAGAATGTGTAAATTTTTTTTTTCTCTTAGAATCACATTCTGAACTGGAAGAAGTCTTGGAAATTGCCTAGGCCAGTGGTCACTAACAAGAGGCCTGTGGGCTGAATCTGCCCAGAGAGATGTATCAGTTATTGATTGCCACAATAATGCCATGTAATGAACAGTCCCCAAAATCACAAGTCCTTGAGTCGGCCAGCAGTGCTATTCATCCAGTCTGGGCTCAGGCATGCATCTGTGGTCAGCTGAGGTCTGGTGGCCCTGGCTGGCCAATGGGATGACTAGGGCCTCTCTTCAGCCATCCACAGGCCCCACTATTCCTTACAGCCTCACCCACAGCAGCATCCACATTCTCTCCCTGCCTGGCTCCTGATGGCCCTTGAGTCCAAGACCCCCGATTTGGCCCAAGCCTCTTATTTCACAGTGGGGGAAGGGAGCTGAGGTGGAACTTGTGCCCAACGCCATCCATCATCAGGTTTTCCCTTCCTGTGACCCTCCCCCAGTGATTAAAGCACACAATCCATTTCTGGAAAGAGTGGGCGGCCTTCCTGTTACATGTTCTCCTTGAAGGCATGCCCAGATGGGCCCATCCGCAGGAGATGATAATGAGTTCACAAGCATGGAAAATACAATAAACACCAGGTGTTGGGTACTGCATGCCTGGCATTCTACATACATCAACCCACAGAGGCCCAGTGGTGCCCCTCAGGACAGGCACCCTAGACTCCTCTACTGCCCACAGTGATCTCTTAACTTGTCCAAAGTCAAAGGGCCACAGAGGACAATGGCAGGTCCCTTGATCTTAAACGCCGTCCTTTCCAGAATCCCAATGCCTTCTTGGGAAAGTCTACAACTCCCTTCTACCCCTTGCCACACCTCAAGGGCAGTTGGTAGCCCCAAATGACAAACCACTCTGTAGTACCTCATTTTACACTTCATTTAGAATGCCTTGCCACCATGAGCTTCTGTAGGGCAGGCCCTGTGGGTCATCACCCTCTGTCCTGGCCCCAGTGCAGGCCTGGCATGGTGTAGAAGCCCCAGCAGTGGTTGCAGAAAAAGCTACAGAATAGAAAACACACCCTCCAGGATTTCATGTCCTAGCCCCACATGGTGGCTTCGTGAGGGGTTTTTTGGACATCTTGAACAAGAAGTCTCAATCTGAAAGTTGAGCTTAGAAGGATGAGCACAGCTCTCAGCACCCATTTGGGTTCAGAACACTGATTTTCTAGAGCTGACTTTGACATCCTCACTGCCCTCCTGCATGTGAGCTGAGAAAGCCTCTCCTAGCCCTTGTGACTTTTCAGAGCTCAGTGCCCAGAAGACAGGAGCTTGGTGCATAGGACTGGTGCAAAGGGGATGGTGAAGGTCAGGGGTCTGGGGGTGAGGGCCCAGAATGAGAGTGTCCAGAGGAGTGAGGATCTCTAATGAGGCTGGAATCTGGGGGTCCTGGGAAGTGAGTGTTCAAAATAGGGCTCGGATCCAGGGTAGCCAGGGCTCAGAATGAACGTGGAGTCTGAGGTCCAGGGAAGTGAGGGCCTGGGGTAGGGCTGGAGTCCAGAGATCCAGGAATCTGGTGTCATGTAGAGCTTATGGGATGGAAATGTCCAGGGGAAAGCATAGTCTGATCCTGAGTCTCTAACACCTCAGCAGACTCAGTTTACTTAGTAGAAGATGCTACCCGTGTCTGGCCTCAACCTCTGGTGCCCTCTTTACCCAGGAGGGCTAAGTGTTGAGACCCCCCAGAAGCCTATCTGAGGATTTTTTTTTTTTTTTTTTGGACTACAGGAACACCCTCTGCTTGCTGTCAAAGAGATGCTGAACTGAGATCCAAAGGCTGCTAGTGGGGTCAGCGCCCACAACCTGGGAAGAGATGGATTGGCACAGCTGGGGACTCAGCGGCTTCTAGCAGTGAGTGAGTGGAGGCCAGAGCTGAGACCAAGTTGTTCCTGACACATCGGGACATCTACATGACACCAGGCAACCACAATGGGGCTCATGTCCCATGCGTGGGACCAGCGCCCATCACAGACTGGCCCTGAATAACCTGGTCCTGTAGGCAGAGAGGGGAGAAATCCTGGCATGATGTTCCCGTGTCCTCTGAAAGCATGCAAGGGTGAGTAACAGACACGGCCAGCTCCCAAATGGATATCTGCCCAACCAAAGGGCCAGTTTCGAGCCCAAACCAGAACTTCCACACCAGCTGGCAAACTAAGACAAACAGGGGTTTAGCAAAAAGCTTGGCCCAGAGTCCTCAGTCTGTTACTGGGGGACACTGGACTCCTGGCACCACTGTGAGGCCTTCTCCTCTCTTTCTGGAGACACAGTGAAGCAAGATGAGGCTGCCATGACGGAGCTGTTGCTCAGAGCCACCTGTCCACCTCTGTGCTGGATGTTTGGTTTCTGCAGACCAGGCAGGAATTAAAAGCACCAATTAATCACTGAGGCCAAGCCAGGGTTTCCAGGATGTGATACCAACCTCCTCAGGTTGGGCCGCAGACACAGGAGACATGCTGGCATTAGGACTCATGGGCCCACATAGCCTGCTCCCAACACCAGTCTTTTAGAGACTGTAAAAACTAAGGACATCATCTCCCTGACTGTCCAAGACCAGGGCCAGGCAGAGGATGGGCAGAGAAATGCAAGGAGTGACAACAAGGTGCCCTCCTCCATGATGGCATTTAGCCCTCAACAGCCTCTTCCTTCCCACTCAGCCTTTCCAGTGCCCAGCATAGTTAGGCTTCCTAAGCTGGCCACCCTAGAAGGGTTTGGGGGTCTCTGTGCCTGGAAGAGGTTTCCTAGAGCTCTCCAGGTCAAGACTGACCAGGTCTCAGGTCTTGTATGCATGGGAGTGGGGGGCTTCAAGCCAACACCTCCTTCTTTGTAAGTGCCCTGAGACCTCTGTCAGGGGGTATGGGTACATCAGCTTTCCCATGCCCCAGAGCTGACAGTCCAGACTGCGCCAATTGGATCACAAAGCCCTGTAGATGAAGGTAAGGTCATGTGGACTGGGGCAGACGGGAGCAGGAAGGAAAAGCTGAGAGGAGGGGAGCTCAAGAGGTGGGCTGAGAGGGGGTTCCAAGACTTGTCTCTCAAGTTTTAATTCACCATGGCCTCAATGTTCTCAGATACCCTGTGCTTTCTGCTGCCTCAGGGCCTTTGCACATGCCTCCACTGCCACCCTGGGAGTGCTCTTTCCTCTCTCTCTTAGAGATCAGAAGCTTCAGGTCTCAGCTTAATTGTCACCTTCTCAAAGCCACCTTCCTGGATCCTCACTCCATGTGGTGAGTGTCTCAGTCCCTTGGTGTGTCTACTCTTAGACCTCTCCTCAACTCCAGCATCTTCCAAATGGGAACTATGCAGTGTGGTTCCGTAGTGTGCTGCCCAGAAAAACCCCGGAACAAGGCATGGTTTCATCTATACCAGCAAACACACGAACTAAGTGCAACCAGCTCCTTCTCTGAAGGCCATGTCCATTCAGGGCGCACCTAGTGGTTGAAGACATGAACCATCATCAGCACTAATGGAGGATGAGGCTGGGAAGTACAAGGTGAGTTTAGAGGCTTCAAGATGGCTTGGGCTCCAGCCCATGTGTCAGCAGCCCATCCTGTATGGAGGCTGCACCCGGAATGCTGCCTCTTGGAAGTGCATGCATTTGCTTTCAAAGGCTTGGGCCAAGCTCTGGAGGGGAGCTACCCATCCTGTTGGAGTGGCATGCACATATACAACAGAAGCTCCCCATCAGTCCTGGAGCGGTCAGTACAGTCTGGTAGGGCCTAGGACCACACATGCTACATCGCTGTGACCTAGCACAGGACTCCCTCAGCTCAGCCTCTTCTGCTCCAAGGTCCCAGAAGTCAACTGTCTGTGTCTCAGGGATCCGGTCATGGCTGTGTGGTACCCCTCGTGGGTTGGTAGGGAGCAGGGAGAGGCTGCCTTGTCCAGTATACTCAGTGCAACCTGTGCCTCATTTTCCTGAGAGAAGAGAGATTTTGAAAACCCAAACCTGGTGTCAGAAGGCACACTGGGCACAGGAAGGGGATGGGAGCTGCTCCCACGAGTAGGACAACTTGGACCATGTCTGTCATCTGTGCCCCCTACCCTTAAATCCTGCTTTCACTTGCAAGGGTCCTGTGATACCCCCAGGCAGCCCCCACTGGGGCCTTCCCTCAGCGTCCTCAGGTTGCAGAGTGGGGAACGGGAGTGGAAGGCAGTTCCTCTAAAGGGGAGCCACTGCAGACCATCAGGGAAGGGTGTTTCTTGGCAGGTGACCAGCAAAAGGAGGCAGGAGGGGAGGCAAGAGGACAGGCCACTCTGTAGGTCAGCTCTCTGCCACCACGTGGGGGCCTCCCAACACTCTGTGCACTTTAAACAACAAGCGCTTTCCCCCTACCCCCTTTCCCTAAGGTGAAGAGTGGGGCTCACTGACCCCTGGCAAGCCGGTTAGTCCATGAACAGACAAGAGGCCTTCCAGTCACCCGCAGGTGGCGGGAGACCCGGGCCGGCACATTTCAGATGCAAGGGAATGCAAGGCTGCCGGAACCCGGGGCAGACTCCTTGAGGCAAGGACCTCCTCCCTAGCTGGGCAGTCAGAACAGTCGGATCCATCAGGACCGACCGGCTCTAAGTTCTATCTCCCCTCTAAGTGCGGTATCTCCGTTTCTAAGGAATTAATGGCCCCGGGCAGTGGTGGACCAGTTAGGGGCACGGTGCTGTGCCGGGGTGGGGGTAGGAGGCGCGTTCTGCACGTAAGAGGTGTATTGTCCTCCCCGGGGTTGGTAAAGGTGTGGCGGGGAGGCTTCGCCACCACCCGCTGACTTTCAATTTGGAGTTTTCTGGTGACAGGCCAGCCTCTTCTGTTGCCAGAGAAAGGGCGTCGTCACTCCTGTTCCAATGGCTAGTCGCTCAGACGTCCGTGACTCGGCGGGAGGTGCGTAGCTGGGGAGCCCGGCGCCCTTTCTTAGGGTCACCCGGGACTCGCTGGCCACAAGTTCGGAGACACCCGTAACCAAGTCGGCAGCCCGAGGCCCGGGGTTGGGGGTTGTTGTATGGCGAGGCTCTACTCGGCCGATCACCTTCCGGCGGGTTTGGAGAAAAAAATCCGTGCCGCCTTCGGGGACCGCCCGGCCCAAGGCCAAGTCGCGGGGGCGGCCTCGAAGCCTTGGCCTGACGCTTGCCTCCGGGGAAGCGTCCCTTCCCCGACCCCACCGCCCCACCTCCCGAAAACGGCACACCCCGCCCACCTTCTCTCCTTCGAGGGCTCGCCCACCTCCTCCACTCCAGGAGCCCCGAGCGGCCTCCACCTCCACCGGACCACCCAGGACCGCCCCGCAGAACTGCATCCCGGTCCCCACCTCCGGGGTCACGCCCGGAAGGCCCTGGGCCCCCGCGTCCGGCCACGCCATCCGCCGGGCGGCCCCAGGGACTCAACGGCTAGGGTCAGCCCAAGTCTCCCCCAGCGCTCCCGCCCCCGACGACTGCCCTGGCTTCTAGGACCGCGCCTCCGCCACTTTCCAAGCTCGTCCCCGGATGGGACAAGGCACCAGGGATCACCCCGCTCCGAGCCGTGACTCCTAGGTTTGCGTTACTTGAACTTGCGCAGCGCGCAGGCTCGAGACGCGCTGGAGGCTCTCTAGCAAGTCTCGCCTGCCGTGTGGGTGGTGAGCTCCGGCTTTGAGGCCAGTAGGCCGAGTCCACCCTCCCCTGGGCTGAAGGCTGGCAGTAGTTGACCCCGGCGCCTCTGGGTTGCAGGCGAGACGTCAAGGCTCTAGACAGGCTGGTGGGGGAGGCTCTTGAGGATCTGCCTACTTGCGGAGCTGGCTGCCCAAGGCTGGGTGACTGGACGGGGGCCGGATGCACAGGGGCCGCCACTCGCCTGCTGAAGAAGCAGGGAGGAGAGCCACTGTCCCCATTTCAGACCCCCTTTTCCTTCTGGCCCCTCCTGGAAGGGAGGCCCGCGGCCTTGGGGGGCGATTCGGCTAGCTGGCGCACCGCTAGGGCTCCGGTCCTCGGCTGCAGGGCGCACCAGACCCCACGTGGTGCAGCGCCGGGCGGGGCGCCCGGGGTCGCAGCGGGAATCCCAGCGCTTTCTTTAAGGTGGGGGGGAAGGGCGGGGGCGGCAAAACTCCGCCCCCGGGGGCAGCCGGCTGCGCGGGCTGGCCAATGGGGAACAGGGAGGAGGGCGGAGCCTCGCTATCGCAGCTTAAAGAAACTTGTTGCGGGTCCCTCCGCGGGACGGTGGTTCGGCGGCAGAAGCGACAGCAGGGAGAGTGGGGGTGGCGGCGGCGGCGACAACGACGACGAAGGTCGGGCCACAGCACGGTGGCCTCGGGTCCCAGAGCGGCCACATCGCGGCCAGGCATCCGACCCGGTACGCATCTCCGGTGCTCGCCCCTCCGCGTGCGGCCCAGATGCTGGATATGACGGAGACCCGTACCCAGCCGCCTTGCAGCCCGTCTGGCACAGCCAGCTCCATGTCGCACGTGGAGGACTCGGACTCGGACTCGCCGCCGTCGCCTTCGGGTTCCGAGGGCCTGGGCCGCGCGGCGGGCACGGGGGGCAATGGCCCGAGCGACTCAGCCGAGGCGGCAGACGAACGCTTTCCAGCCTGCATTCGCGACGCCGTGTCGCAGGTGCTCAAGGGCTACGACTGGAGCCTGGTGCCCATGCCGGTGCGCGGCGGCGGCGGCGGCGCGCTCAAGGCCAAGCCGCACGTGAAGCGGCCCATGAATGCCTTCATGGTGTGGGCACAGGCGGCACGCCGTAAGCTGGCCGACCAGTACCCACACCTGCACAACGCCGAGCTCAGCAAGACGCTGGGCAAGCTGTGGCGGTGAGTGTCCCCAGTCTGGGGGGCGGGAGCTGCGCGTGAGTACTGGGGTGGTTGGGGGTCGGGGCGGTGGCGCTATGCCTGGTCTCGGCCCTGCTCCCAATGACTGTTCCCAGGGTGAGCCCTAGTGGAAAAACACCCTTTGGCCAGCAGGGACCAGGCGCGGGCCCTCCGGGTGTGGACCCACAGAGGGCAGCAGGAGGAGTGTGCCACCCTTACCACATTCCTGGGACCTGGAATAGGAAGAGCCCCGCCGAAGGTGGTGGCTGGCATGCAGAGTTGAGGGCCCCAGCTGTAAGTGGCCTCAGAGCCTGGAAGCCTAGTTATCCCCCAGGAAAGGTTGTCTCTTGTCTGGGAGCAGGACACAGCAGTAGGCAGCATGCTGCTGTCTGGAGGTGGTGCTCCTTGGAAAGGGCAGAGGGAGGGTCTGCTCCATTGGCACCTTCCCCACGCAGCTGCACACTTTGACGTAGTGAAGCTGGTGGTTTTCTGCCAAAAGTTGGACAGCAGCAATGAAAAAGTTGCCGCTTACCCCACCAAACGCTCTCTACTTGGGTTTAAAATGGACAGCTCTGGGTTCAGGGCACTGGTACACTGTTTCCTGATTCTTACCTCATGAGTGGGCTCTCGAAGCTTGCATGTTCATCTTCTGTGCTACTACTTCTGTCCGTCTGGGACACCGTGGACCTATGCCTCTGTGCCCCAATGCCCTGTCCCACAGGCACTTAGAAGCAAACTTTTGGAAGAGTCTGAGGGACCAGTGTGTGTTCTGAGTCTCATTGAGAACCACTGGATTTTGCCAGTGTTTCTGGAGGTTTGGGAAGACCCAGCAGTCCGAGGAGTCCCACATTGGTTCCCAGCAAGCTCACTTTGACTATAGTGTATTCTTGGCTGGGTCCTGCTCTCCTCCTCTGCCTGCCTTAGAAAGGCCACAAAGGCGGCAAACACAGGCTGGGCTGGGGGAGTCAGAGGAGGAAAAAGGAGACAGAGATATGGGTCTTGTTACTGCTCCTTTTTTGACTCTAACAAGCACCCAGACCTCACCAACTGGGCACCATCTCTCAGAGAGGGGGAGCACTCCCCACTGAGGTGCAGGTGCACTCAGGCTTTTCTGGTCAAGGTCATCCTGGTCCCCTTCTTGGACCTCACCTGGGGCATGGTCCAGCTCCTGAGCAGCATGGACACTGGTGCTGGCCCGGACACCCTTACCATCCTGATTGTGCCCTTGGCTCGGCAGCTTGCTGAGTGAGAGTGAGAAGCGCCCCTTCGTGGAGGAGGCAGAGCGGCTGCGGGTTCAGCACAAGAAGGACCACCCAGATTACAAGTACCAGCCACGCCGGAGGAAGAGTGTGAAGACAGGCCAGAGCGACTCGGACTCGGGTGCCGAGCTGGGCCACCACCCCAGTGGTGCCATGTACAAGACTGACGCGGGCCTTGTTGATGCACATCACCATGGTGACCACACAGGTTGGCTTCTGGGGCCCCCAATGTCTGAGAATCCCCATTGGGAGAAGTTGGGGTTCTGGTCATGGCAGAGATGAAGAGTGGGGGAGGGAATGGGGGCTCACTCTCAGGTCAGGCACCCACGAGAGGACCAAACCTTCCCTAGGTATCCCCCCAAAGCTCTCAAAGCCCCGAGTGGCAGCCGCTTCTGATGCACACTCTGGGTGGGGAGAATACCCTGTTTAGCCCTTCTGAGCCTGAGGGTCTCACAGCTTTGCTTGGTTGGCGCCCTGTGACGTGAGGTTTTCTGTCCTACCCAAAGGTATCTCTGCCTCCCAGGATTTTTCGTTGGTTCTGACCCAGGACTCACTCCTGCTGTTGACATGGTGGCCAGTAGCCCAGCTTCAGGATCTGACTGACTGGGGTGCAGTCCTGGCCCCCAAGAAGTCTCGGTTAAGCTGGCTAAAGCCATCAAACAGGCTTTGTGTGGATTGTGTTGCTGTCATGGGCATAGGGCTGGGTGCTCCTTGAGCGCTTCCTAAACATGGTTATCTGTTCTTTCTCCACTGTGGTTTTCACACTGGGGCCTCCTTGGCCCTGGGTCTTCACATAGAACAGTGCTTAACGGAATTTTCTCAGCCAAGGAGTGAGGTCTGGGTCTGGCTTTGCTGGAATTTCTGGGAAATGTACAAGAACAAAAAGCTGTTGATTCCTACCTGTGGCTGTTAGCCGGCTGGTTTTCCTCCTGTGTGCATGTCGCCAGCCTGCCGGCACTGCCAGCCCCACCCCCAACCCCCACAGAAAGGGCATTTATTCCTGAAATGTGCTCTGACCCTAGGGCAAACCCATGGGCCACCCACCCCACCCACCACCCCCAAGACGGACCTGCACCAAGGGGGCAAGCAAGAGCTAAAGCTGGAAGGCCGCCGCCTGGTGGACAGCGGGCGCCAGAACATCGACTTCAGCAATGTGGACATATCAGAGCTGAGCAGTGAGGTTATCGGCAACATGGACACCTTCGATGTCCACGAGTTTGACCAGTACCTGCCCCTCAATGGCCACTCGGCCGTGCCCACAGAGCCGGGCCAGCCTTCCACCTCTGGCTCCTATGGGGGTGCCTCCTACTCACACTCTGCGTCAGTGGGCATTGGGGCATCCCCCGTGTGGGCACACAAGGGAGCCCCCTCAGCCTCTGCGTCACCCACTGAAGCAGGTCCCCCTCGGCCGCACATCAAGACCGAGCAGCTGAGCCCTGGCCACTATGGCGACCAGTCACACAGCTCTCCAGGCCGTGCTGACTACGGCTCCTACAGCGCCCAAGCCAATGTCACCACAGCCTCCTCTGCTGCAGCTGCCAGCTCCTTCACCAGCTCACAGTGTGACTACACCGACCTGCAGGCCCCCAACTACTACAGCCCTTACACTGGCTACCCATCTAGCCTCTACCAGTATCCCTACTTCCACTCTTCCCGCCGGCCCTATACTTCGCCCCTGCTCAGCAGCCTCTCTGTGCCGCCTGCCCACAGCCCCTCCAGTAACTGGGACCAGCCCGTGTATACCACCCTGACCAGACCCTGAGGGTGCCGTGGTCGAGTGGAGGGGGCTGGCAAGGGCAGAGGAAAACCTTTATCGGCAAAGACAGCCTCTGAGGTCTCCCTGGAGCTGTTGGCCAGCAAGGTGAGAAGAGGCAGCAGTGTGTGCTGGCTCCATCAAGTGCCTGCTGATGTGTGCAGGAAACCAACCAATCCCCTTTGCTTCCAGATCCCCAAACTTCCATCAGTGGACAAAGCCTTCTTTTCCTCCTCCTCTCTCTCTTTGTGGTGACTGGCAACTTCAAAACAAAGGATGGCCATTGGGTCCCTTTTCTGCACAGACACCGGCACCTTGGTTTTGCAGCACAGTGGATGCAAAATGGAGCCACAATACAAAGGACAAAAGGAGAGAAGGGGCACAATGTCTCCAGGACACCTGAGTTCTGAGGTCCCAGCCTGCCTCAGCACCAAAAACTCCCAGAACCAGTGGTGACATTCCTGCAGCAAGGGGGCACATCCACAGCCATGGTGGGCATGCGTTTGTAGGAGCCGTTTGGCAGGGATGCATCCACAGGAGCACCTTGGCGGGCGGGGATGGGTCTGCAGGAGCATCTCTTGGGACCAGCTTGTTAGCTCTGAGGTGTGTTCCTTGTAGTGATTAACACTTCTCTCTTCTATTTTTTTAATTTTTATTTTTGAAGCTTACATGTATTTGATTTGTTTTGAAAGCTGTTAAAGTGTATTTATGTTCTGTATTATTTTATCTTTAATTAATGAAGTAATTTGTGCAGAGAGTAGAATTTAAGATAAAATGGACGCCTAGGAGTTGGAGACTTGGGCCGGGAGGCAGGTGGGGTTGGGCCCCTTGATCTGGACATTTTGGAGCCCGGCTGCTGGGAGGTATCAGGGAAGGGCTGAACTCTAGGCTTCCAGGAGGCAGCTGGACTATGAGGGAGAAGGAATTTGCCTTGGAGCGTCTTTTTTCAGGTTGGGGTGCTCCTGGCATCAGGTAGTAACTTGAGGTTTAGAAGCAGAGACATCATTGAAGTTCATCCCTGCCCACAGCTGTGCTAAGTAGTAGAGATGGGAATTTCCTGGGATGTGGTGGCTTCAGAAACACATTAATCTTGGCTCTTAGGAACCAGTCGCCACCTCCAAGCTGTGAAACTAAAACCTTCACTAAGTGTTTTTAGATTCTTCGTTTTAGACAAATAATATCTGACTTACCTGTACTGCTTTCGCTGTATGCTGAGCTATATGATAACTGCCAATTTCACGGAAACTTGTGCCTTTAAACTTTGTAAATTTAAATACATTGGAGAAGTTGCTTCTTTTTACTTTTTCTACTTTACCTACTTTTTTCTAGAAAAGCCTTTTTTGCATATCTTTCTGGGGGTGGGGGGCTGGGAACTTCAACAAACTCATTTTTATGCAGTCTATTTTTCTGTGTTGAGTTTGGACCTTTGCTCCCACTTACCTGCTGTGTTTCACTACTTTCTGACCAAGCAATGCTAACTTTTGTATAGATCGATTTGATAAAATTAAAAAAAAAGAATGCTTTCTACCTATGGGGGCTGCATTGTGTTTGTTGCTTTCCCTAAGTCTGGGGTTTGTAGGGCTCCAAGGCCCGGGGTCCCACTTCGAAGGGGTTTGGCCAAGGCAGGAGTGCAACTCTTCGAGCCCCAGAGAACATGGGCAATCAGAACCCCCCAGGCCCACTGAGACCCCCACTGAAGGTGGAGACCCAACTCCATCCTAGGGGTGGGGGGTGGCCAGACCACCCTCCCTCTTGGGCACTGTATCTGAATTTGAACATGACAGATCTCAAAAACCTCCAGGAAGCCAGCAATGGATCTTCCTTCCTGGGGGGCCTCCTCAGTACGCAAAACAGGTCCAGATGGGCCAGACTCGGAGGCTGTGGTTTCCTCCCAGGCAAATCCCAGAGCGGGTTTCTGGGTGGCTGACGGCATTTTTCGGGCGCTGGCTCAGGGCCAGGCTAGGAGCGGGATAAAAGCCGCCCTGCAGGAGCTGAGCAGGGTTGTCTGGTTGGCAGAAAGTGTTTCTAGGGAGAAATGGTTGTGGGAGTGACAGCAAGCAAGGGACAGCCTCACCCCCTGGCTGGGCCTCCCTGGCACACGTGGCTGGTTCAGGGGCCTCTCAGGTCTGGGGATAAGAGAGGGAGTTTATGCTTCTCATGAGAACCCAGATACATGAGGCAGCTGCCTCTGCAATTTTAATTGGGTGGCCCAGGTAGGGGCACATTTGCCCCATCCCCTTGCCTTCCTAGACGCCTGTGTGGCTGCAGTCCAGGACACATCCTTGCCCCATGCTGGGGAGTCATGTCTGCGGACTGCTAAGAGTAGTGTTTGGGAAGAGCTGGTTGGATTTATGAGGGTTGGTGCAGTCCAGGGTGTGCCAAACCTCTGGGGCAAGGTGGGGTATGAGTGGGGGCTACAGAAAGCCAAGCTCATAGACTCCCTTGACTTTCACAGCCCTCTGCCTGCATGGACCTGGCCCAGCCCATCCTGTGTCCAGCCAAGGGCTGTCCAGGTCCATATGGCCCTCAGAACTCTTCTATTGATACCCCAAACTCTGGAATCCTGGCATCCAGTTCACTGATAGGGTGAACAAGGCAGCCTCTTGGCTGGTCCCAGTTTGCTCAGGCCTTGCCAGGCTCCCAAGGGCTGGACATTTTGCAGTTTTGTTTGGACTTGGCGGGGCTCCTGCGTATTAACTCCCAGGGGCCTGGCCCTCCTCCCCACCAACCTACCCTACTGTAAAAGAAGCTTCATGGCACTAGATCCTAATGGGTTTCCTACCTCTGAGCTCATTAAGCTTCAGGGAGAGGAAGGACAGTTATCACTATCGTGGGGAGACCATATTTCTCCCTGGGCAGAGGGCATGAAGACGATATGCCCTGCACCTTTTCCCTGCCCGTTCCAGGCCTCCCTCCTCTCTCTGGAGGCCCCTCTAAACATTCTTAGGCACTGAAGGGCCCTGGAGTTGTGGGGTCTCCATCTTCCACAGTGATGCTCTGAGGAGGTAGTGCAGGTGGACACCCTGGGGGTCAGGACTGCTAAAAGAAAAGTTGGGGGGGTGTTTCAGGAGCTCCTGGCTGATGACATTATGCACAAAGCCAGTCTTGGCCTTGCCTTGCCCAAAGTCCAAGGTGGTGTTTGTCCAAGCTCGTGCAGAGCCCTGCTATCACCGAGAGCAGCCTATCCTTGGGATGGGTTAGCAGGAAAGTTCCTCATTTTTTATTTCCTCATCCAGAAAATACCACGTTGCCTCTGGTCTCAGCTGAAGAGAATGCCCTGTTCAATGAGAAAGGGGAAACGGCGTTTATGATACAGCCCTGCTCTGACAGACTAGAAAAGCCCCTTCTGGTCCCGGGCACAATAGCTCTTCCTGGGCCGATATCGACTTTCAGGACTGGATTTTCTGTTTAGATGTGAATTCATGGCCAGTGTGTCTGTCAGCTTGGGGGAGGGCCTGTGGCCTCCAAGCAGCTGCCTGGGAGAGGCCCTTGGCCCCCACTCACCAGGCCTGACCCAGGGGTCAGATATGGTACACACACAACCTCCTTCGACTTCAGGCCACATTTAGGAGCCCAGGATGGGTGTCACAGACTTGGGTCCTGGCCTGGTGTCTGGACCCCAATGTTTCCTCCCCAGGGTCTGGCCTAGGGGATCTTTGTGGACCCTGTCTCTGGCTGACCAGATCTACAGGGGCTGCTGACCATCAGGGCTGGGAAATGTGTTTCCCAGTAGTGACAAGACAGCCACCAGACACTAGACAAGCCCCCGTGACCTGTGTGAACAACCTCCTTGGACTCATTCCACCAGGCTTCACAGAAAACCTTTGTCAACCGGGACCCAGTCTCAGGGCCATGGAATCAGCTTTGCCAAATCCCCCACTCCCACTGGAGGACCTCATAGATCCCAAGACAAGGAGATGCGGCTGTCCCCACCAGGTACTTGGGCCGAGTCATTCCAAGGGACTGTAGATGCAGGATGCCCCTAGACACAGCCCCAGACCCAGGACCCTGCTACCTGTAGCCTACTTCATAGCCCTCACCCATCCTGAGGCCATGACGGCAGAGCTGGACAATCAGGTGAGGGGGTTACACCTCCTGACCCCCTGTAGCTCCTGACCCGGATGTGCTTGGGAGCCGCAGGGACCCACCTGGTCCCTGTTGCTCCTGGAACCCCTACATTTCCAGTTGTCAGGGAAAGGGAGGAACATCATTTCCCTGCCTGCATTTTGGAGGCTTTGTGTCTTAATGCCTCCTGCTTCCTGTCTCACCCTGGCAGAAGCTTGCTCACTTTTGAGGTCTCCTGTATCCTGGAGGGAGCAGGTCCGCAGATGGTATCTTCCCAGAATGGGGCGATGGGGGCCCTTGGACTCACTAGGGGCTACAGAAGCCTTCAAAGGAGGAATGTTGGGGAGGAAAGGGGCAAAAAGGGGAAATGCCCTGGGGCTTGGGCCCCACCTTCACATGAGGACCATCCTGGAGCGGAGAGGGCATGGGCCTGGCGCTGAGGGGTGTAGTGACTTTTGTTTCATCCAACTGTCTTTGGGGAACCTGGCTTTCCTCTGGGAGCTTGGTTTTCCCACCTGTAAGATGGAAATGTCCCCCACCCCGGTGTCGGGGGGGGGGGATCAATGAGATTAGGACCTGCTGTGACAGAGCACTTTGCACTGATGCCTGAGAGTGACTATTGGTAGTATTATTCATTACTACTTCCAATCACATGATGCTTCTTTTTGCTCATTTGCAAAAGAGGGTGGGTTTGCTAGTAAGAAAATTAAGTAAAAGTGAAACAGACAGAGAATGTACATTTGAATAAAGGCTGGGGGCCTCCACGCCACATCTCCCATCTCTGCCTCTGGGACTGGATCCTCCTACTGCACTGAGATGGCCTCCAGGCCTCCCCACTGGAAGGCTGATTGAGCCAGTGGTCAGAAACTCTGCCATTTGTCACTATACCTCTCTGTACCTCAGTTTCCCTGAGGATTAACCAGGCATGGCTGAGGCCAACACATAGACACACGTGACAGGCACCTTCCTGCTCCATCCTGCTGGCAGACTTGTCCCTGGACTCCTAGGGATTTCACTCCTCTCCCCTTTCTCTCCCAGCCTCACAGCTTGTCCCCTCTCAGCCTGGCCCTGGAATGGCTGGTGCATGGGGTCAGGTAGCCTCCCCTGCCCAGGCTAGGCTGTTCCCTGCGGGGTCCTATGTGTGCGTGGCAGAAGCCCTCTTTGTACCTCCCAGCTCTCTCTAGCCCCTATCTTCTCCAGAGGGCTGGGGCCACAACCTGGGCTCCTCCTGCTGCGGCTGCCATGGGAGACATTTCATGAGGCCTTTCCATGAGGCTCCCTAACCAGTTCAGGTCAGGGTTTTCCCTGAACACCAGCAGCTGTAGGATCCCCACTCATCCGCTCCCCAGAGGCTGAGGTGGATTGGCACCCCAAGCCGGGACCCTGCAAAGGGTTAAGGGGTGCGAGGCCTGGCA
This sequence comes from Furipterus horrens, assembly GCF_987537825.1. Lineage (NCBI taxonomy): Eukaryota > Metazoa > Chordata > Mammalia > Chiroptera > Furipteridae > Furipterus > Furipterus horrens. The sequence goes on along the minus strand of NW_028327175.1, from coordinate 118,932,121 downwards.
GGGCAGAGCAGCCAGGCTGGTACCAGGCCAACAATTCTAGGGAAGGCGCTGCATTTTAATGAATCATTATTGCCGGGAGGCCTTTGTCTTTCTTTATCCGGTGCACAATAAAAGAATTAATTAGACAGAAAATGGCAGGGCAAGGAACTGACAAGTCATTAAGGGCTGCTGAATGACCGATGAGATGCACGCTGGGGTGGATTTCAGCTCCAGAATGATAATGGCTGGCTGGTGCTTTGTATGCGCAACCAGCGGCCTCTGTGCAGGCATTGTGGGCACTGACACTGTGGCCAGCCAGAGCGGAGCAGCGCCAGCCTCGCTTTCCAAAGGCAAAGCGGGCAGTGGACTAGCCCAGCAAAACCGGGGTATTAATTTTTGTGTGCAGACAATGGCAGTAAATATTTAGATGCAGAGGGACTTTGGGTAAGGGTTCCGACCCCTGGACTCCAGTTTCCAGCTCATGGGACAGAGGCCAGCAGCAGGAGTGCCCCCCACACTGTGAGAAGCAGAAGATGGGGAAGGGGAGGGGAGGAGTGGAAGAGAAGGTGGAGAGAGATTAGGAGAGAGATTGAGAAGAGAGGAAAGAAGGGATAGGAGACGAGGGGAGAAAAAAAGAAAGAAAGGGGGACAGTAGGGGAGGAGAGAGGCAGAGACGGGAGGGAAGAGAAGTGGAGAGGAGCTTTGAAGACTTAGAAGGAACTCCGCAGAGCCTGGCCCTACCCTCCTCAGCTTCTGCTGTCATGGTTATTTAGATTTCACCAGGAAAAAGTGCCACCCACAGATCCGTTTCTCCCACTCAGAGGAATCGAACTCCTCTGGGGAGAGCAAGATCAGAGAGCCCGTGAATTGGGCGTACATAGTGGGGCCCCCTACCCACAGCTTCTGGACAGTGGGAGGCTCAGCCTGCCCCATCCCTATGACCACGCAGCCCTCTGGGGGCTGGATTTGAAAACTGCCTGGAGCCCCTGGCTCCCTGGTTTCCCGCAGCTTTGAGACATGTCCATTTTCTTCTGTGGGTGTTGTCTCAGGAATGGGGGGGGGGTATTGTCAAACCCAAGGCAGGTTGGCAGAGGAGTCTCCCCTGCCCTGGGCGTGTCAACCAGTCAATCATCGACTCTTTCCGGGTTGGATGTTGAGGGACAGGTGACACTGCCACTGGGACGCCTTGCAGAGCCTGTTCCAGGACATGAACCTAGTGAGTGGCAAGGCCGTGTCCCAAGCATTGCTCCTGAGCCCCTGAGCCCCTCACGGGGACTGGGCTGCTCTGTGTAGAGGATGGCCCCTCATACAGACAGAGGGCAAGTTCTGTGTGCCCCCAACCCCCCGGCAAGGAGGAGGCTCCACCTGAAGTCAGGGATGCATGGAAAAGAGACCACACCTGTTTCCAAATAACAATGGTCCTGTCAGGTGGCAGGGCATCCAGACACCATGGGGAAGTCCTGTCAGTGCTTTTTCAACTTGCCATCTGATAGCTGTGTGAGCATGTGTGTGAGTGTGTGTGTGTGTGTGTGTGTGTGTGTGTGTGTGTTCCCTCTCAAAAACATGTGTGAGACTAAAGCCGGCCTGGACATGCTGGGTATTACTCCTGAAGATTGGGACCTCCTCTCCCTTCTCCCTCACGTCCTGGGGTCACTCATGTCCTCTGAGGAGCTTGTTCACTAAATGGGGAGCAGGGGACATAGGTGGATAAAGGGTCTGAGTGACCCTGGCTCTGGAAACCTGAGGTTTCCACTTTTTCCCAGATAGGGAGAGGGGTGTCATGTCAGGGGAAAAGTCCACTCTGAGACGTGGTGCCTAGTGTCTGGGAACTTGGGCCCCCTGGGGTGCATGGATATGGACAAGTTACTGGCCTCTCTGTCTCAGTGGTCCATCTGTGGAATGGGGAGAACATGCCCATCTCCCCAGGAATGGTGTCAGGGTCGCAGATGCATGTGGGCAGGTGCTTAGCTCAGGATTTGGACGCCAAGCCTGGCATGAGACCTGCCACCATGACGGCCAGCCCTGTGGGAGTTGTAGGGATTCCAGGCCACCTGAGCAGGAAGTGCTGGCTGGAGTATTTCCTTCCATGGGCAGCATCCCCAGCCCCACTGCAGGCAAGTGGATGTCACAGGCCCAGCCAGCCGGGGGAAATAGGGTTCTCATCGTTTCAAGAATGCAAGCAGTGTCGGGAGTTAGCAGACATTGTTGAACGCTGTCGCTGGAGGAAGACAAGCTGGGGCTGCTGGAAGGTGGGCATCCTGCTCTCATCTGGCAGGAAAGTAATTTTCTTGCAGATCAGGGATGCAGCCAGCTTGGTGTCTTTGGAGAGGAGATAAATCACATCTCAATTTGCAATGGGGTCTGGCTCCTGCCTCCCATTCAGCACACCCCAGTTTGAGATGGGTGGCTGACTCTCTTCTAGAGGTTGCCCATCACTTGTTCCTCCCTTTTGTGAGCTAATTCCACAGGGTTCGTGGGTGGCAGGGTGGCAGATCCAGAGTACGGGTATGTCTGCTCCCTTTTGCAGAATAGTCCCAGCGGAGGCTCATTTGCATGAAGCCCCCAGAGAGTCCTCAAGAATAGTCCTCCTTTATTCTGAGTCCCTGAAGCTCAAGTCTGCAAAATGCACTATGCAGCCACCCAAGCTTGGCCCCCTGATGCAGTGTCAGGAGGATGGAGGGCCCCCAGCTAGAGGCAACTTCCATGGTTCCTGCTGGTCATCCACCCCTGCCTGGCACATCAGGCGAGGCTTAGACTCAGCTTGCCAATCTGGGAAATGGGTACCTGGGGGCTGTCTGCCTGGGGCCTTCAGAGGAGCTAGGGAACCAACCCAGAAGGAGATGGCAGCTTTTCCAGGGTGTGATCAGGTTTCTCCTTTCAAATGAGGTTTGGGCTTCAAGGAGCCTGATTACCAGGATTAAAATGGCAGATACTGCATGCAGCCATGGGATGGAGAAGGCAGAGTGATGAGTGTTGGGCCATGTTCTGAGGCTGGGGTGACTCCTGGAGAAGACGTCATGAAATGGTGGACATGTGCACGCAATGGCCCTGCTAGCACCCCAGAAGTTCTGCCCTTTAGAGGCACACACAGTAGGCTCTGAACTCTGGAGCTCTGAGGGATTCGGGGGTTCACCCTGGGGGACGTTTGGGGCTTCTTGCAGCAGTTGGAAACAACGTGCTACCAGATATGGGTACTGGTTTTTGGGTGGGCGTTGAGCTGGACTGAGCCTGTGAGCAGAAGGGCACTGTGTGTGCAAATGGCTGGTTCTCAAAGGAGGCACCCCTGGGAGGAGCTGGTGCCTATGGGAGAGTAGGTAGAGGAGATGGTGGGGAGGGAGAATACTAACAAGGTGGGGGGTGGGGGACCCAAGATGGTCAGGGCAGCACTCAGCTCTCTGCGCCCAAGACTGAGAAGAAAGACAAAAGGAAAGAAGGATGACACCAGCTGGCCTGGGCCGGAGCAAGCCGGTACAGCACTTGCTATTTCCCATGAGACCAGATGGGGCTGGAATGGGTCATCTGTTTGTCTCTAGTACGGGGAGGATGGAGAGCAGGCCCCATCAGACTTTCCTGAAGGTTGCTGTTGTAAAGGGACATCTCTCTTGGTGTCCACTGCCTCATGTCCTGGGGAGTCCTCAATCCCAAACATGCCTCCCTAGCCTCTCACTGTCAGATCATATTCCACCTCCTCTGAGAAGCCTTCCTGGACTCCCTGAAACCCAGGCTACCATTGGCAATGCCCACAATGGGTGGGACCATGTGAGTCCTAGTCGTCTCAGTCCACATACTGTGAACCCCTAGAGGACCACAGCAGGCTCACTATGGTCATTGTTTAGCACCTCATGCCAGGGGCATGGATCTGCCCATCAGCAGCTGTGATAGGCTAACTGGCTTCAAGCAACAGAAGGGTGAATGGGAACTTTGGGACAGAATCTGGGGGCGGGGGCACTCAATTGTACCCTAGCCCAGGCCCCTAGGCTGAGCACAGGGCACTTGCCAAGGCCCCATGTGATATCTCTCAGATTCCCTACCAGTTGGGGCCTCCCTGATTCTGCCCATGGGGAACTGAGGCCTCCAGGGTTACAAGGCACCAGAGACTGTGAGGCCTCTTGAGCTGTTCTCCAGCCAATGGGGGACGGGCTGGGAGGTGTGCAGACCTTTAGGGACCTCCAGGAGCAGGAGGCCCTTTTCCCTATGACCCCAGACCCTGGAGGCTGGCAAGTGCTCCTGGGACTTTTGAGATCCTGGTCTAAGAGAGTCAGAAGGAGCCCCCGAGGGACTGCTTGCCAAGGACTCTGGGTGACTGGAACCTCCCTGCTACCTGTGAGCTTGGGAACACCAACAGAGGTAGACAAGACAAGCAATGGCCCATGTTCTCGGGAGGGCTGCATCACTCACTGTCCACATGCACGGCTGCCTCAGAATCCTTGCTGTTCAGGGGAGCTCATCTTGCCAGGCAATCCAAGATGGGAGGGGGCCCCTGACATCCCCCAATGACCTGGCCACCGGGATTGGAAAAGGGCAGCTGTGACTGCCAGGGGGGCTGAGCTCTCTCCTGAAGCCCCATGGGATCAACTCTTTCTCCTGCCCAAGTTTCTTAGTGACCTTGACAAGTGGCCTGTCTAAGCTCAGATGTCTGACTCTGTCTGAGGCCAGGGGAGGCCAGGGCAAGAGGGAGCAGCACCCTCAGACAGGAGCCCTAGGCGCTTGTCAGCAGCTCTGCCTGGCTGGCTCCTTAGCAACACTCTCCCTGATGCTGTGTCTGGGCGAGAATCGGTGAGACTGGCTCTCAAGCCGTGTGGGCCGAGCTGGGGGCCTAAGCTTGCTCCAGAAAATCAAAACCATATTTTTTCTCCTGGAGCTTCCCGAAGTGTTTTAAAGCAGACTCGGAAAGCTCATTTGGACAGATGCCATTTGCCCCCGGGGGATTTGCTTTCCCCAAAATGCCAGCAGGAAAATCAGTTGGAAGCCGGGTAAGGGAGAGTGGGAGGGAAAGCAGAGGCCAGGCTCGGAGGCACTGGGCGGGCTGGGGGCATGGCCCCCCTGGCTCTGCCTATCCCAGCACAGCGGTGGGCATGTCTCTCAGCTTGTCTGGGAGGCTGCTCCTCACCTCCTGGGGATCGGGTTGGAGGACAAAGGCAGCCCGTTATGCCAGGCTCAGAGCCTGCTCTTGGAGTGATCAGGGCTGCCCTCACAGGAGACAGTAGACATGGAGTGACCTCCATGAACAGGGAATCAAAGTCTCCATACAGAGGAAGCAGCTGGTATAGGCCCCCAGGCCCCTGATAAGCCACACCTGGGCAGTTTAAAATTAGTGACATTCAAACCATCCTTGGATAGCCCTGTCCCCTGACTTCCCAGTGATGCCTCCAGGATAAACCACTGCAAATTGATACCTGACTGTACAGTGGCCAGATATGTCGGCTGGGACCAACCGTGATGGTCTGAAGTGCTCACTCTGTGGTCCTCGGAGAACAGGGTGACAAGGGTCAAGCTGAAGAGTAGACAAGTGTAGTCTGTCCACACAGTGGACTATTACTGAGCCATGAAAAGAAGGGAAGCACTGACACATGCTTGGACATGGATGAACTTTGAAAATGTCATGCTCAGTGAGAGAAGCCAGTCACACAAGCCCACAGAGGGTATGATTCCATCGATAGGAAATGTCTAGAATAGGCAAACCCACAGAGACAGAAAGCAGATTAGAGGTCACCAGGGGCTGGGTGGGGGGTGGGGAATGGAGAGTGACTGCTGCTAGGTACACAGTTTTTTTTCGGGGTGATGAAAACATTTCAGAACTGGATTGAAGTGATGTTCGGATTCCATTGTGAATGAACTGAATGCCACAGAATCATACACTTTAAAATGGTTAACTTTATGTTATGTGACTCTCACCTCAATAAAGAAAAGGAATTAAAGTAGAAAGAGCCATAGCCGCTTGGGTGACTCAGGTTGAAGGTGACTCATCCAGACCATTTGTATGTGGTCACTTAAAATCTGACCTTCTCTAAAAGGCTGGAAGACCAAAGCGATGCCCCATGGGCCAGGAAAGCTGGAGGCAGATTGGAGAGCCTGATGGCTGGTGTCCATCCAAAGTGAAATGGACAGGCTCCCCAGGTCAGGGGAAAGGTTTAAGTTTAAAGGAGTGAAAGTCCTTGTCAGGGCTGGGTTGCAGTGTGGGGCCAGGCTGGGGGTGTGGGGCGAGGAGCTGGGATACACTAGTCCTTCCCAGGAGGAACCAATGTAAAGAAAGATGCTGCAGAGGTGGCAGGAGGGCACATGGCCTCCTGGGTGTGTGGACTGAGCCTAGTGAGCATCCTAGAGCCCTTGCCCAGAGCCAAGGACTCCACCTTTGATGAGCAGCTAACTGATGCTGAATCCACAGCACCCTTCCTGTGTCCCCACATTCAGGCCCCGTGTGCTGCACGCATGCTTGGTGACCACCACAGGTACACTCAGCCTGCACTTGTCAACATAGTCCCATGGAGCCCAGGAGCTAGTTCCCCCTGCCCGCCCCTCCCCAGTCACGCACCACTCTCAGAGAACAGGGCAGACCACAGAGAGATTTTTCAGGCTTTATGGAAAGTTCTGCCCATGGCCTAAGTCTGGGAGGGGCTCCTCATACCGCCTGGCTGGGCTGTGAGCCCAGAAGTGGTCCCAGAAGGGGCTGGAGTGGCCACTGGTTGCCCAGAGTCCCACACACCCTACACTCCCCACCGACAGTAGCACCTGGATGCGGTACAAGGCAAATACCTCCTGGGGCAAGTCCACTGGCATAATATCCCTTTTCATTATTTGTTGCTGTCAGGCCTCATTAACAGGCACTAGTGCCGGCCGGCTTGGTCATTTTTCTAAAGGCTGGTAGACTTGGTCCCCCACCATGGTGCCAGCCCTGGGCAGTGTCCCCTGATACTCCCAGAGGCCATGGCATCTCAGACAGCCTCCTCCAAGGCCAGGCCCCAACGTGACACAGGAAGTGTAGGGACAGGACCCTGGCGGCAGCAGGGTGGGCACAGGGGCCACTGACACAGCAGCAGGGGTGGCCCTTGACAGGGGTGAGAGAGAAGAAGTTTCTAAGGCATCAGTCGCTCAGGCCTGTCTGGGTGGTGCCGCTGGCAAAGGGTTGTATGTATACTCTTTGCACACCTTTGCTCCCTGGATGTGATTTTCTGACCACGAAGTTGCTGGTGGTAAGAATAGCTGCCACGGAAAGGAAAATCACACATGTGGCCTCCAGGTGGGGACTCTGGTTGTATTCATTTTACAGATGGGGAAACTGAGGCTAGAAGAGATGATGCACCTGGTCCAGGTACTGCACCAGGATTCCTGGGGATGGAAGGGTTAAGAATCATTTCCCAGCCTCTCTCCATCACCCTTCAGGTCTGCGCGCAGGCCTAGATCCTCCATGCTTCCCGGTGGTTATAGAACCATCTCCATCTCCATTCCCTACCTTTGGGCCTGGGAAATGGGGGAGATAGTTGTTGCCCCTCCTGTGGGGTCAGGGATAATGAACCTGGAGGCGTCTGCAAATGGCCAAACCCTGAGCACGTGGGTTGTGGGTCTCATTTTCACTGTCACCTGGGCAATTGCCAGATACAGAAGCTCTTATGGTCAAGCATGTACCCCCAAATTCCTATGCTGAAGTTCTAACCCCAAGTTCCTCAGAATGCGACTGCATTTGGAGAGAGGGATTTAAAGAGGTGATTAGGGCAAAATGAAGTTGTTACGGTGAGCCCTAACCCAACATAACCGGTGTCTTCACATTAGGACACAGACGTGCACAGGGAAGGCTACATGAAGACTCAGGGAGGTGACAACCACCTACTAGCCAAGGCCTCAGGAGGAACCAGCACTGCTGACAGCTTGATCTTGGACTTCTAGCCCCCAGGACTAGGAGGATATATATTTCTGTTGTTTAAGCCACCAGGTGTGTAGTGCTTTGTTATGACACTACAGAAGCCACTAAAATATTTATAGGTCAAGTACAATGTGATGTCAGGCAGCCCATGGCCACATGCTGGGAGGGGTTCCAGAAGCTTCCATGCCCCTTGAGATCTATTCAACAGCCCCTCCCTGGGGACAGGCCTAGGGGGTTCCTCGTTACTTATGCAGACCCCCCTTTACAGGAAGCACCACGTGGACACACATGGTGGCTGGCCTCCCAGCTGGCCCTCCCTTAAACCAAATCTTGGCATCGAAGCCCCAGGCAAACTGCCACAGTGAGAGAAGCCACATGGTGTGTTCTGCCTCTGGCTCCACGCCTACCTAGGCCATAGCAAGCACAACGGTGAGCTTCACACTCCTGGGAGGTTTGAATCCCAAGGCTTCTTTCCCCTCCAGAAGCCACTAATGAACATTTCATGGAGGAAAAAAGAAAAAACCTGTTATTTTTCCCACTGTAAATGCGGATGCCCTGAATGGAGCCCAGGGTGGTTCCCAACCATCCGCAAACATTTCAGGAGTCTGGGGAGAGAGGCAGGCGCGTGTGAGTAGCACTGTGGGGCCCCCACTCCCGGGCTGGGTCAATATTGATGTAGAGGGAAGGTGGGAGGAGTATGCGGGGTGCTGTGGGGCTGCTGCAAGAGGCCCTAAGCCTGGGCAGACGGAACCCTTAGGCCTGGGCAGAGGTGGGGGCTGTGGGCTGAGAAGGGTGCCGTGATACCTGTGTGGACACACCCCTCACCCCCACCCACATAGTAGGTCTATCCCTTTGCTTTGCCAAAACCAAATGGGGGAGAATTTCCCTAGCTTATTTTAATGAGACTCAGTTTTATAAAATGTCTATTTCTAGTGGGCATCCAGGAATGCTGAAGACTGTCCCCATCTCCTTGGTCCTAGGATGGACCTGTTCCCTGAGCTCGCTGCTGGTCCCAGACTCAGGTCCTGCAACAGCTCCCTGGCGGGACAACCTCTCTAGGGAATGGTTATCCAAGCCCAAATTCTATGTTGGAAGTTAAAAGTCAGTCTTATAAAATCCAGGACTGGACTTCTCTTAGAGAGGGATCATTCTCCAATGTGGACAAATGTAGGTTTAAGTTCCCGCCTTCTTGGGCCTAGTCACCTCTTCCTTCCAAATCCTTGTCATTGGCAAGAGGAAGCAGGCTGTGACCAGAGGCTGCAGACCCAGGTCCATTCTGACTCTGAGACCCTAAGGGGGGAAATGGGGACTTCCCGGAGAGGTCCCAGGTTCACCTGGCCTAGCCTGCTCTCTGGGACGTCCTAAACCCAGTGGCTCCTCAGCTTCTTCTTGCTCACCTGTGGAGATGGAAGCTCACTTACTCTCTGTTAAGGCAGTCCATGCTGGGTAGGATGGCTTAAAGTGTGGCGGAGCTTCTCTGATTCCTCCTTTTTGTTAAGCTGTTCCTCCAAATTTCTGGGGACAACAGAACTGGGCATGTTGCTAAGCTCCCCACTCACCTGCACCTGCCCAACCACATTAGGACAAATGAGCTGGGGGATGGGGCTAGGAGCAGTATATCTTAGGGTCCGGTCCAGCCTGGCTACGAATGAATGAATGAATGGGTTTGCTGCAGAGACCTGGTTGACTTGAGAACTTTTTCTGTGAGACAGGAGCCGGTCCACAAGAGAGCCCACCCCTGCAGCAGCTCTGATTGGTGGATTTTCTCCAGTCTCTAATGTGGCCTTGCCAAGTGTTATAAAATACATCAGAGTGTGCCAGGATGCTCAGAGCCACACTTACTGCCTTGGGGTGAGAGGTTAAACAAATTCTTCCTCAGAATTTACTGTGCTCATTTTTGCTTCAGAGCAGAGCCCTGCCTATGGGAGCTGTATTTCATGCAGAAATACCTCCCCGAAGTGTTCGAGAGGGAGTGCCCAGCATGCAGAAGGAGCCTTCCAGATTTTATAGTAACAAAGGTAGCCTATATAAACTCACCAAAAACAAGTTCTTTACAGAAAGCCATTTGTAAAACTTACTTTCCAGTAAACCAGGAAGGGAATTGCAGTTTGAAAGATGCAGTGATAATTTTATTTTCTTGATTTTGTGCTGATTTGAATTTTTGGAAAGTGGTGGGGGAAGGGGAGCGAGGAGGCAATATTTGTGTTTGGGGTCTGTGGGTTGGGCTGACTTGCCTTCTCCCCTTGGTCTGGAGTATTGGAACCACTGAACTCACCCCAGCCCCAACGGACATAGGACCTTGGCTGGCCTTTGGTCACCTCCTAGGTGGCAGGATTGGCCAGCCCAGGCCAGTCTCAGTGTCCAGCCCTCCCACTGTGACCACATCCTGGGCAGGGCGTGGACAGCTTGGGAAGTGAGTAGGTGCCTCCAGCTGCTGTCCACACAAAGCTGTCACCCAGCATTCCAGATAATGGGCTCTCCAAAGCTGCTCGGGGTCCTTTGCTCAATTTTCAGTGGGGGGCTTTGAGACACTGGCCCAGAGGAAGATGGCAGAGAGCAAGAGAGGAAGGAGGCTGATGTGGACCCCACGGGGAGCATGAGAATACTGGCGCCATCTGACTTCCCTCTTCTGGGTGGGGACATGCCTTGGTGCCAGGGGCAGAGGCTGGCTTGGGTCCCTGAAAGGAGAGGCCTTGTGGCCTATTCACCATGTTAACCCTCAGGCCACCAGGGGACCTTCCAGGTGGTGCCTTGTGTCTAGTGGGGAACAGATGTGCAAAGATGCTTATGTGGAAGCCAGGGCAGCTGCCAAGGGGGCTGGAGGAGCATTCCTAGATGTGGGCTCCTGGTCTGCTTGCTCTTTGTAGGGCACCTGGCACAGAATGCTCCTCACCACTGAGGCCACCCTGCACAGAGACGGCTGGCGGCCAAACGTCGAGTGTGAGTCACCAAGGCACGCAGGGCCAGGGCACCCAGCAGGGAGGGTTCAGTGGGTGGGGGCCATGGCCCCATTTGGCTAGATGGGTTGAGTCTTCATCATGCACTTGAAATAGCTCTTGAGGTGTCCAGAACAAGGAGGAGGGCATGGACGCCTCACAGGATGGACGTGCCCCAGGCTACAGGCAGCTCTGCCAGGCCAGGTAACCAGAGGCTGGCCCAGGATCTACCCCCTGGCCCACACTCAAAACTGGGGGCAGCCAGCTGTCCCCACTCCTAACTGAGGCTTCATGTCCTCCTCTCACCCTTTCAGGCTCTGATGGGGAACCTGACCAGCTAAGGCCCAAGTTCCTGCAACTCTTCACTGTCTCCTTCCCCACGATTCTGGGGAGAAGAGCTTCTGGGGCTCATGAGGCAGGACTCCAAAACCTCTTCTACCCGGCCTTCAGACTTCGCAGAGACCCTCAGCCTGGTTCCTGCAGACGTTGTCACCCAGTGCATGGCTGGGATGTCCTAGGTGGTATCCTACCCTTGCCTGCTGCCTCCCTGGCCAGTCAGGGGGAAAGTCAGGATGCCGTCGATAATGCTTACAGATGGTCCTTTAGGGCAAGACTGAGGAGCCGGTGGACTGTCAATCTCCACAGGGACAGGGCAGTAATGAGGTGCCTGTGTCAGTGTTCTGGGATCGCTACAACCATTCCCAAGAAACTGGGCAGCTGAAAGCAGCAGCAATTTATTCTCTGAAGGTTTTGGAGGCCAGAAGCCTGCAGTCAGGGTCCATCACTCCAGTCTGTGGCTCTGTAGTCACATGGTCGTCTTCTCTCTGTGCTCATCTGTGTCTCCTCTTATCATAAAAACATGGATCATTAGATGAGGGTTCACCCTAATCTGGGATAATCTATTGTGACTTAATTACATCTGTGAAGGCTATTTCCAAATAAGGTCCCATTCTGAGGTTCCAATGGATGTGAATTTGGGGAGATGCTATTCAACCCAGTACAGCGCCCATTTATAGCTCAGGCAGTTGAGGTCCAGAGGTGGGGGAGCTCCCAGACACAAGCCGACTTCTAGGCACATAGCCTGGTCCAAAAGGATGGTGCTGTTCTTTGCGGCACAGGAGGGAATCCCCAGGTGCTGATGGGAATGAGCTGGTTGAAGATGGGAGCTAAGGCTGGAGCTGGCCAGACAAAGGAAGCGGCAGCCTGCTGGGGCACCGCTTATGGGGAAGGGTGGTCCTGAGGGGTCAGGCTGGAAGGGCAAACTCAGAGCCGTGTTCTGAGAGGTGGTTTGGGTTATGATTCTAATAAAAGCAGTGAAAAAGGGAAGAGGCCTTAAACGGCAGCCTCTCCCTGGGATGATGGCAGGTCACGAGTGTACAACACAGAGGAAGAGTTCTGGAGCAGGGAGTGCTCAGCTGGTGTTCAGGCTGCAGAGGCCTGGCCTGGGCAGGTTGCACACAGTGGGTGTTCAGAGAATGCCCACAGAAAGGGCTTTTCAGAAACAAGACAGAAATGTTAGTGGGATACTGGCAGAGGGAGGCAGGAGGCCTCTGGTAGCTGCTACTTCTGTCTGAACCTCTGTCATTCTAGAATATCTTGTAGGTCATGTGCTCATGGCTGGGACAATGAGGACTCGGCCTGCAGGCAGCAGGCACCCTTGAAGGGGCAGGCCAGGGAGTATGATGTCCACTGGGCCAGTCTCAGGCCTATTAGGAAGCACACTCTGTGTGTGGGAGAAAGGTGTCAGCTGCACAGGTCGGGGCCTGGGCTGGCTGTGGGGCTCACTCTCGGGCCCCTGGCTAGCCTGTCTGCTCCAGCCCATTCGGTGCTTCTTTGGCCAGCAGCTGCTTCAGGCTGTACCCAGCCCAGCATGTCCTTTCCCGCCAGCCTCCCAAGTGTCTCAGATGCGAGGCTGTAAAAAAGAATAGAAAGGGGCAGTGGCAGGCACGGAGGAGCCTGGGAGGACTTCCCACTGTATATTGGAGGTGCTAGATGGCCAGATGACAGTAACCCCATATTAAAACCGGTGCCTGTCAATAAGCGGGGACAGCCATGGAAACATGCCTAAGCTGTGACACTGAAACCAGATGTCCTACAGCAATACCACCAGGCAGGCGGGGCACAGGTAAGAGGAACCCCACCAGACAGGTGTGAGGGCAAGCATGTGGACCATGGTTGGTTCCCATGACACCACTGTGCAAGATGGCTTCCACTTGGGGTGACCTGCTGGGCCACCGTGTGGCCTTGTCCGTGGGCAGGAGACCTCTTGCCTCTTAGAAGAAGAAAGGAAGAAAGATGAGGCAGGTGTTCTTAGGTCCACAGATGTGACATTTCCTTCCCTGGAGCCTCTGGAAGAATTAAACCCTGCTGACACCTTGATTTAGAACTTCTGGTCTCCAGAACATGAGAAAATAAGTTTCTATTGTATGAAGTCCTTTGTTTGTGACCCTTGTTACTGGGCCCTGACTCTCATTAGTTTCCTATAGCTGCCGTGGGTGCCAGCAATCATCCATCTTGGCTGGTGGCTGTGTCCTTCTGACCTCCTCCTCCAGCACAGGCTACCTGCCTGTTTCCATGTCACATTCTCAGCTGGTCCTGTCCTGTGTGAGTGTGGAGGCTCCTGAAGGTACTGACTCTGTCCTGACTCTTTACCTGCCAGTGTGCTCTTGGGGTGGAGAGAGAAGCTGGTGGGAGGAGCGGGTGGGCTGGGGAAGCTGTGACTGGGCCAGATGTTGGTGAGGCCACAAGCATGATTCCAACTCACTCTGGCCAGCCACGCCCCTTTCTCCCATCTTGGGTCTGAGAGCCCAAGCGCCTGTCCTATCTCCCCAGCCCATGCTCACAATAGGATCACAACGCACATCTTGCAACGCATTTTTTCTCTACTTGAATTCATTCAGCCAGCAGCATACAGCTCGGTGTACAGTAGGAACCAAGAGACACATATTAACCTAATCTCTCTTGCTAAACACTCAAGGGTGGTGGTGGTTACAGCCCTATTTGCCTTGATAGACCCACAGCTACCTGTGCCATTAGCAACCTATTTTTCTTCAAAATAAATCAATTTTTTGAGCTTCAAGTCTGTTTTGAAAGGAGACTTCCCATGGCGGATATGTGATGCTGGTGGGATTCTCATTCCAGTGCATCTGCAGTCTTGCCGGCAAGAAAGGCTCTCACCTGAAACCACCTGGAGGACCTCCTGTGGGCCCACTAACACCCAAGAGCACCCTGCAGGCAGATGGGACCAGGTCCAGCAGGAGGTGAGGCCCAGAGCAGCTCTGGACCCAGGCACCCCAAGGCCACTGTGGGGGCTGTGCTTGGGGAAACAGGAGCCAGTTGAATCGGGTGGACACTTGGTCTTCAAGGCTCCCAGAGGCCATCCATGTCCCCAGGAAGGTGAGGATTAACCCAGCACTGTCAGCCAGTGTCTGTCTGCATTTCCCAAGGCAATTTGATAGCCGAACAGCTGTTCTGAAATCCACACATTTGGGAAGGCAGCTGGGGTCACTGCAGAGCGCTAGGAGGGGGCCACCCTGGGTCCTGGGGTATGTGAGCTCAGGCGGTCTCCTGGTCAGCGCTGTTCATCTTCGCAGCCGATGCCATCCAGTCCTGGAGACAAGAGTGCTGGGTCTTACTACTGCTTCTGCCAATGCCACGGCCCTGCCTGGTATGACCTACCCACAGCCACAGAGCAGGCAGGGGGTTTTCTGAAGTGAAAGGTCTGCTCAGCCCCAGCACAAGCCCAGGGCCAGCACCAAGTGTCCAAAAGAGGGCAGATAGCTCTAGCCTAGAGGATCCGGGGGCTGGACTGAGCCCCTGTGCCTCCCAAAGCCCTAGGGAGCATCCCTGAAAGCTAGATGCACTCACACACACATGCACACACACTGCCATGCTCACGCACTCAGGGAACATGGCAAAGACACATGTATACACACACACAGGAACGTACAATAGACACGTGCGATGCTCATACACAGATGTGGGTTGTAGGTCAGCGTGTCCAGTTCATCAGTGTCCTCTTTGCCCACTAATCTGCCTGTGAAGCAGGTATAGGTCATCACTGGGGTGCCGAGTCTTTCTGCTTGAATGCCCCACCTCCCCCCACCCCACTCAACGTTCGAATGATGTAATCAGCTCTACCTGGGTTATTCTGAGCTCCAGGTGGCCCAGGAAGACTCGGTCCGTGCCGGGGACACAGGCAGCAGGAGGATCTGACCAGGCACTTTGGGCACAGAGGCCGGTGGAGCAGAGCCCGGCCCAGGGCAGCAGTCCAGCTCCGATGGGAGTCACAGTGGCTGGGGTGGGAGTCAGAGTCCAGAGGCCCCTGCCCTGAAGGCAGCCTGAGACCAGTGGGTGTCTGGTCTCCTTTTGGCCTTTCCTGGGTTCCGACTACAGAACTGAGTGGGTGAGCTGTCTTTTCAGAGTGGGGATCCAGGCATGGGCTTTGAGCTGGTGGCCCTTGGCCCCTCTGGGCAGTGTGGTGGCGGAGGGCACAGCACACACTGGCACAAATTTGAGTTTAAGGACAGTGTTTGGTGCTGGTGTGACTCCAACCAGTCTCAGCGACAGAGACGACATCCTGGATGGCTGGAAGCTGCTCCCTGTGGGAGGGTGCTCCCGGCCAGAGCTCTGGGGCTGTGTGTGTTGGGGCTGGGCCCATTCTCTGTGGCCGAGTCTGCTCAGAGCAGCTGGGCAGGCCGGCCGTTCCGGCTGGGGTCGGTGGAGGACAGAGGCCTCCGGGGCCTGGGGTGCGACAGGCGGGCGCGCCTAGCCCTGTCGGGATCCCACAGGCCCCCCATGAGCCCCAGGGCCCCAAAGGCTGCCCCTGGGCCAGAACTTGGGTTACCCTGTCAAAGCCAGCTATCCACGGAGGTGGACCTCCAGGGTATGGCCTGTTGTGGGATGTCTGCTGTGGGTGTGGCTGTGCTGTGTCCCTCTGTGGAGCCCTCCATGGCTCTCAACCAGTACTTGATCAGAAGCCTCAGTGGCTGGTTTGCTGGATTCACATGGGCAGCATGGGGCTCTGGGTCTTGTTCCTGGGGACCCCGCTCCAGTGGGAGCATGGGGGATGGGGACTTGCTTGTTTCCCATCACTGCTATGACAAATCACCACACACTCATCACCTTAAAACAATGACATTTTATTCTCTCACAGTTCTGGGGACAGGACTCTGACACGGGTCTCACTGGGCTGAAATCCAGGTGTCAGCAAGGCTGGTTCCTTCCGGAGACTCCAGGGAGAGTGTGTTTTCTGTCTTTTAGCTCTAGAGGCACCGCAATCCTTGGCTCATTGCCCCTTCTCCACCTTCAAGCAGGGGCCTGCTGTCTTCACTTCACATCTCCCTGGTCCCCTCTTCTGCTTTGGAGGACCACTGCAATAACCCAGGACCCTCCCATCTCAGGTCAGTGATTAACAAATCCAATTTCATCTGCAACTTAGTTCCCTTTGCCATGTAGTACCTGTGGGTTTCATACAGCAGGACCAAAGAGACCCCTTCCTCTGCACTCTCAGCTGTCAGCACAGCCCATCAGGCCTTGGTGCCCCTAGGGATCTCTGGCCTCTCCCGAGCCAAACCCCCAAGACCCGAGCTCATGCCCAGAAACTGCACCTAGGCCAACAGTGGCATCATGTTTGACCCACTCCCCAGCATACACATCAGCCTTAAACAAGAAGTCCTGATGGTAAAATTTCTGGCGGGGTGTGTTATGGGTTGAATGGTATCCCCTAAAATTCATATGTTGACATGGTGAATCCCGTACCTCTGACTATGATCTCATTTGGAAACAGGATCATTGCAGCTGTCATTAGTGAAGGTAAAATGTGGCTGTGCCCAAGTGGGTGGGCCCTGACCCAACAGGGCTGGTGTCCTTATGAGAAGGGGAAGTGTGGACCCAGCACGCATGCAGCGGCAGCCGCTGTGTAGAGTGACGAGATGCTGCCACAGCCCAGGAACCACCAGCAGCTGAGACAGGCCTGGAACAGATTCTCCCAGCACCTGTGGGGGACACCCCTACACTCCCATCTTCCCTGGGACTCCTTTGCCAGGTCAGGTAAGCCTGTTTATAGTGCTATCAAGTTGGCCAGGGCTGGCCACTTACCTAAACTCCAGGCAAGGACACAGCAGAACCCAGGGTTCAGATGGTGGGTGGGCTGTGCCCTGAGCATTCTCTCCTCCCCAGAGGTTCAGCAGAGGAAAGGAGGTACAGGCAGTGATGTTGGTGCCTTTGGAAAAGAGCCTCAGGATTTATGGGGTGGAGACTCTGGGCCCCAGAGTCGAGCCTCCCCCTGGGAGGCCTGAGGCTAGCTCATTGTCTCATATGATGCTGATGTTTAAGAACTGGCAGAATCCGGTACAGAAGATCCCGGAAGAGAATGTGTAAGATACAGGCTTCCGGGAGCTCCATTCATATCCAGGAAGCTGGGCACAGCCTTCCCAGGAGCAAGCGCTAGACCAAGCGCCCCAGGCCCTTCCTCTAGTGGGGCCCAGAGCCCGGTGGGTCTGCAGTGGCCTCTAAAGAGGGCACTGACGGAGGCTATGTATGTCCTCTCTTGCTGGTGGTGACCACTCACATCTCTGTGAGCACAGTGAGCAGGTGAGGAAACAGTGGGGGATGAGAGAGCCTGGGTGCCTTCTGGGTTCTGCCATTTGCCAGCTGGTGACCTTGGGCCTGCCTCTATTTATCTATGAAGCCCACTTCCTGCCCACACTTATGGGGATGAACTTAGTTTACACATGAGAAGTGTCTGGAATGTGCTCAGTACAAAGTACTCAGCATATGGGAGTCAACAGCACCATCATAATGAGTTTCTTTCTATCTTTACTCTACCCACCAGGAAGCTCCAAGCAGACCCATCTCAACCTGCCACAGGGGTTCTGGGCACTCTCTAAACTTCTTGGTCCCTTTTGCCATTTCTTCTTCCATTGTCTATTCATTATTCATTTTAAAATAATTTTTCTTTTCTTAGATATATAGTATAAGATATGCCATTTTAAAATATGTAATGTAGCCCTGGCTGGTGTGGCTCAATGGACTGAGCACCGACCTGTGAACCAAAAAGTCGCTGGTTCGATTCCCAGTCAGAGCACATGCCTGGGTTGTGGGCCAGGTTCCCAATTGGGGGCATATGAGAGGCAACCAGACATTGATGTTTCTCTCCCCTCTCTTTCTCCCTCCCTTCCCTCTCTCTAAAAAAATAAAATAAATCTTTAAAAATATATAATAAAATAAAATAAAAGATATAATTTAATTGTTTTTAGTATGTGCACTAAATATACTGGAATTGTGCATCCATTATTACAATCAATTTTAGAACATTCATCACCCCTAAAGGAAATCGTATACCCCTTAACCATCACTCCATAATTCCCCAGCTCTAGACAACCACTAATCTACTTTTTGTCTCTATGGATTGGCTTGTTCTGGACATTTCATATAGGGTCTGTTATACAGAATGTGTCTTTTTGTGTCTGGCTTATTTTGCTCAGCATCATGTTGTAACATATGTCAGACCTTCATTTCTTCTTTACGGTCAAATAATATTTCATTATATGGATGGACCACATTTTGCTCAACCATTTGTTCGTTCATTGATGGATGTTTGGGTTGTTTCTACTTTTGGTTCCTGTAACTCGTCGTCATCGGCAGCCGTCCGTCTCGAGAGACGATGGTGTAGCTTCTCAAGAGTCTATCTGCACCACCGAGAATGGCTGTGCAGTCCGACTCGGGAGTGACACGGTATCTGTCTCCTCCCGTGTTGAATCGACATCTTGAGATGACGCTGGAGTGTCCTCTCCAGTGAAGCTGAAGCTACAGAGCCTGGGCAGGGTGATATGGAGGGTCTGCTGTTGCCCATGCAGCAGACCCCCCCTCTCTTCGCAGCTGAAGGGTCCAAGGGAAAGACGGAGTCAATACAGCTTGGCTTCAGGTGCGCCGCAGGAGTTGCCGGTGTTGACTACAACGTCAAACCGCCTTAGGGACTCCGGCTCCGGATTTTCTGTCGGGGTTTACTCCCCTAGCCTTCCCCTAAAGAGGTATGCCGCAAGGCAGCGGAGGTTTTTTGGAGTCAGAGTTTTCCTTCTCTGATGTACCCTGACTGGAAGATCAAACCAGCGACACTTAGCTCGCAGGCCGACGCTCAATCCACTGAGCCAAACCAGTCAGGTGTTTATACAGGTAAACATATGAAAATCATGATTTAACATGACATTGTAACTAATGTTGGCATTAATATGCATGTACAAATTTTAGTGTGAATACAGATTTTTAATTCTCTTGAATATTTACCTAGAAGTGGAATTGCTAAATCATATGGTAATTCTATCTTTAACCTTTTGAGGAACCGCCCAACTGTTTTTTATAGCAGCTGCACCATTTCACATTCCCACCAATTGGGTACAATGGTTCCACATCCCATGTCCTGCCCAACACTCATTATATTGGGGGTTTTGTTGGTTTGCTTGTTGATAACAGCTATCGTGATAGTGTGAGATGTTATCTTATTGTGGTTTTGATTTGCATTCCCCTGATGACTAATGATGTTGAGCATCTTTCTTGTGCTTTTTTGCCATTGGTGTAGCTTCTTTGGAGAAACACCTGCTCAGATCCTTTGCCCATTTTTTAAATTAGGTGATTTGCCCTTTTATTGTTGAGTTGTGAGGATTCTTTATATATTCTGGATACTAGTCCTTTATCAGATACATGATCTGCAAATATTTTCTCCCATTCCATGGGTTGTCTTTTCACTTTCTTAACGGCCCACTGAAATACAAAAGTTTTTAACTGTAGTGAAGTCTAATGTATCTATTTATTCTTCTGTTGCCTGTGCTCTTGGTATCTTTATTCATTTTATCAGACTGTAATGGACACATTTTGCAAGGGGCAAGTCTTTGTGAGCAGAGTGGTGGAAAGGTGCCCCAGCATTGGGAACAGACTGTAGTTATAGGTAGAGGCAGTCAGTAAAGATTTCTGGTGGACAAGGCTGGTCCTTCACACAAAAAGTTGGGACCTTCAACCTGGTAGGGGCTCCTTGGTATGGAAGTGAGACCTCAGTACCCCCTGTCTCTTCCACCTGCCTGCCCTCTAAGCCCTACTTTCTGAGCCTAGTCCTCAGAATGATGAATGGTGAGCAGGAGACCGCAGGGCTGGAAGCACATAGGGTAATTAATTCTGACTTACAGAAGCTGTATTAAATTGGATAGAAACTGGTGAAAATAGGATTAGGAGAGAATCTGAGCCAAGAGCAAACAGAAGGAAAACTTCCTGAGCCAGTGACTGAGCTCTCGAAGACGGGAGACCAGGAGAAGGCCCTGGACATTTCTGGGTGATCACGTCATGTCCGAGGCTAGGCTCCCCCAACGCCCCTGGAGGGGCAGCCAGCTCTGGGCCAAGGAAGATGGGAACACAGTGGCTCTCCTCCCTGAGACTGGCTTATCTGCACTGAGCTTACTCGAGTCCCTGGATTAATTTGGAAACAATTAAAATTCTGTGCAAAACAAGTAGTGGGCTGGGCTGCCGGCAGGCTGGCACGCACAGGGCCCTTTCACCACCAACGCAGAAATCTAATTAGTGTAGGATTAGGGCGGCCACAAATCAGCAAGCAGGGAAGGCAGCTGAATCCCAGAGCAGGGCACGCCCCACCGAGCAGGCAACAGACACAGCAACTGTCTGCCCTGGGCTGGCGTCTCAGGACAACGACCCTAGAGGAACGCTGCACCCACAGGCGTTGCCCTGACCCCTTGGTTCTCCTGTTGTCCCCAGCTCACAGCCTACTGCCATTCACACTTGCATAAATGGCAGACCCCTCTATGTCCCACGGAGGAAAGTATCGGGAGGGGCTGAGGTCACTCACTGCCGTGCCCGCCCTCACGGGTACCTCACTTTTGCAGCTGGGCTTTGTAAATTGCTCACAGGCCTCTACTTTTTCTTTAAAACTTTTTCTGGGTTTCTGGAGACCTGTCTCTCTTTGTTGGGCCACTGAGATACTTTTGGCTGTTTGGCTGGAGGAGCCAGGGTTTGGCCAAGATGCAACCCAGCCAAGTGCATCCTGGTGGGCACGCAGGGCATCTCCTCAGGGTCACCTGTGGTCTAGTTGTGTAAGGACCATGCAGAGCTGCCATGCTGCTGAGTCAAGGGAAGCATCCTGGTTCTGGCGAGGGCCCATCGTGCAGACACAGCCAAAGGGATGTGTCCTGGCGGCCTCTTGGGTCAATAGTCACTATTCCACATGCCTTGGAAGTCCTCGATGTGCCCAGTGCCTGTCTGTGGGCCAGGTGGGGAGCACAGGGTTCACTCTTCTCTGTGTACGAGGACCCCATTCAACCACGTGCCTGCCCTCCTGAGGGGCTCCTGACCTGGGCAGAAACCCTCTGAAAGCCACAGACCCTCCTCCCAGAAAAGCACATGCCTCTCTCCGACCCCCTACAGTGCCTCTTTTCTGTCAGGACCTCTGCACACGTCCTGGTGTCCTTGGGACCCAGAATGACAACCTTTGCACAAGGACTAGTAAGAAGTAAAACAACATTTTTCTGAGGGCATTTGTAGCTCTGCTTTCACCCTGTGTGTGCATGTGTGTGAGCGTGTGTGACTATATGGTCAGGGCACCAAGCAGGCCGAGGGTTGTGTGCAAAAACTCTCTCCCACCAGGGGGTTCTCAGTGGGGGCTTTTCATACACTTTGGTGGAGGCAGAGGGTGGGAGCTCGGGGGTGGGGCTGGGTAGTTGGGGGCCTGGGGCACCTTGTCCTCGTCCCTGTTCCCCCATCTGTTGGGAGTCACAGAGCTGGTGAGAGATGCGTCTTACCCTGTGGTGTCTTGTCCTCTGCTCACCTCCAGGGGGCCACACAAAGCCACAGGGGGCTGCTGCTATGAAGGGGGACCAGTGCCTGGTGATGTCACAGCAAATGGAGGGGAGGGAGGGCTGGCCATCCTTCACTGAATGAAAGACTAGAGGTCAGGGGTCAAGAGGTTGAGAGGTCAGGGCTTTGGACATCCTGTGTGTGCTAATGAGTTTGAACTCTGGCCCCAGCTCCCCTGCTTAGAGGGTCATCCTGGCAGGGGCCATGTTATCAGCTCCCAAAGATACCATTCAACTCATCAACTGGTCCCTCTGCTGTCTGGAGACAGACACAGCCCAGCTGAGGCCAGGGCAGGGGTGTCTGGTCCCAGCCTACACCAGGAACTGAGAGATTAACATGTATGAGGGTGAGGGGTGCGGAATTGGAAGGTGGACCCAGAAGACACTGCCCCCAAGTTGGGAGAGAATCCCAGTTAGTTAGGGGGTTTGAGCTAGCTGATGTGGGTACTGGGGCGGCCAAGGGCTGGGCTTGCTGATTGCCTCCTCTGACCTTGTTCATGGGGTAGAGCACGGCCACATGTGACCTGGTATCCTCCTAGACCCAGGAAGAAAACTGGGCTGCATCATGGAGACCCCCAGGTTTTGCTTTTGAGCCAGAGAGTTGGGGGCTTTGGGGGCTCTCTGAATTTCTGCTGGAGCCCCAGGGGCCTGTCGGAGGCCTGAGCTTGAGGCTGTGTGTCTCTTACCCGCTGTGAACCTTTTGGGTGGTTCAGGTGATCTGAATAAACTTCTGCTTCTGGGTGGATTCCCAGCCAAGTGGGGCTTTCCTGGCTGGATACAGGGTTCAGACAAGTGTTCTGGTGGCAACAGGCTGTGTTGGCAGGTGGCTAGGAGTGACTGCCTGGCTGCAGTGGGGGAACGGGCAGTGGGTGCTGTGTCCGACTGCTTGGGGCCCTCTGAATCCTGTCTAGATTCCAGAAGGTGGCTCGCACAGGCCAGAGCCCCCAGTGTGTCCTCCGTTCCAGTGGGAGGTTGTCCATCACTAATTCTTTCCCAGAATTGGGGTCTCTGCACTTCCCTCTGGGGTCTGACCTACAATGCAGTCCTGCCTCCATCCAGCTCACAGCTCCAGCCTCAGCTCTGGTAGGGTCAAGGCCACATCCTCAAAGCCCCTCTGGGATTAGCGTGGTGGGATCAGTGACTGTCCAGAGTCACAGATGCCTGACCGTGGGACAATGACTGGGTCCCAGGCCTCTGGGTCAGGTGCAGTGTGACCTGTTTTATTTTTCCCAGGAGAAGATTGGGAAAGGTTTTTCTCCCTCTTGGGAGCCAGCTCCTCCCAATGAGTTGGATGAGGGGCTGATTCCTCTTCCTCATTTTCCTGGAAAACACCCTTGGAATCTACTTGGCAGTCAGCCAAGGTAATTTTGCAGGACGTTCCTTCCGCTTCCAGCAGGAGCAAACACAGCCAGCAGCCTCACCTTGCTGGTCATGTGAGTGGAATTCCCATGGGTGCCCGGCTCTACCGGGACTGGGGATGGGAACGCAGAGCTGGTGATCAGACAGCTTCTCCCAGTGGACAAGAGCCCATCGTCAGGCTGCTCCAGGCCGGAGATTCTGGGTTTCTGCTTCCTGGGGGGCAGGGCAGCTGGGGGAACCCAAATGCTGCTCTAAGGGGATCTGGATTGGGTGGCAGCTCAGATAAGGGCCCTTGTGTTCTTCACTTAGCCCTGGAAGCCACTGATCCCTCACATTAGCTGGCAGAATTAAGGCCCAGCCTGGTGGACAAGCTTCAGGGAGAGTCCTGAGTATTAGCTCAAGCAAATGCAGGATGCGGACTGGCCAGCTGGGCACTGTGGAGCCATTGGGGGCTGCAGCTTTGAGGAGCTTGTGGGGGATTGACAAAGAATGAGCCATCCTCCTCCCAAACTTAGGTTTCTTCCCCATGCGATAAGTGCTATATCACTGATATTAATTAGGAGTTAGAAAATCCTACTGGGTGACAAATGGCCTGTCC
Organism: Furipterus horrens; assembly: GCF_987537825.1. Taxonomy (NCBI): domain Eukaryota; kingdom Metazoa; phylum Chordata; class Mammalia; order Chiroptera; family Furipteridae; genus Furipterus; species Furipterus horrens. Next base: position 118,908,538 of record NW_028327175.1, on the reverse strand, counting down.
CTCTGTGCCTGTTTCCCCATCTGTAAAGGGGCAGTGTCTACAATTTAGAAGGATGCTGGGAACCAGTCCGTGTCCCTCCCTGGAGGCCATGCACTGCTAAGGGGATCCTGGCAAGTCCGAGTGCCCTCAAGGGTCTGGTGAGTAGCCCCTGAGACATCAGGACATTGTCAGCAGAGAACTAGCTCTGGCTGATCTCACTCCCCCTGGGTGTCCGCTTCCTGGCCGGGCTCCAGGAGGAGATGCTGGCATCTGAAAGTGAAGTGAGTCACTGGGGTGAGGGCTTGGCTAGAAGCAGCTCAGGGGCTGAAAGCCTGATACCCCTGAGAAGGCCACTTTCTCTGCCATCATTGAACTAGCGTTGTCATGGAGACAGCCACTGCCTGGCACAAAAGGCACCCTCAGAGGTGGGTTGGGCAGCGAGGGCGGAGAGGGGAGGAGGAGGAGTGGGGCAGGAGTCTGCATTTTGGGAAGCAGGACAGCTGGCTAGAGGATATAGCCTGTCCCTGTGTCCCTGACCCTTCAGAGTAGCAGCACAGTTGTCAGGGTGTGCTGTACCACCAAAAAGGATGTGATAGGTCTTCCCTTCCCCCAACATTTGAGCTTGCTCTATTAGAAAACCAAACACAAGGAGCCTGTTGGAAAACATCTTCAGAGGACAGCCTCTTTTCTCTCCTTTTGAACAGTCAGAGCCACTGACTTTCCCTCATTTCAGCGCAATCTTGAGAAGGTATAGCTATGGGTAGCTGTTGGCATGATGGAGCACCGCAGGGCCAGTGCCCTTCAGCTTGTGTGGGCCACTTGGGCTGGTGAGTGAGCCCTGCAGCGTGGCTGGTCCAAATCAAGATGAGCCATCAGTGTTAAATGCTCACTGGATTTCCAGGACTTAAAAACAGAATGTAATGTGGTAGACCCAAGTAATGGAATATTACTCAGCCTTAAAAAAGGAGTTGACACACACAACAACATGGATGGACCTTGAAAACATGATGCTCAGTGAAGGAAGCCAGACATAAAAGGTCACGTATTGCATGACTCCATTTATGTGAAATGTCCAGAACAGGCAAATTCACACAGACAGAAAGTAGATTAGTAGTTGCCAGGGGCCAGGGGGAAGGAGGAATTAGAGAGTGACTGCTAATGGGGACAGGTTTCTCTTTGTGGGATAAAAACATTCTAAAATTGACTATGCAGATAGTTGCACAACTCTGAATATACTAAAAGTCATTAAAGTGAACACTTTAAATGGGGGAATTGTATGAGTCCTGTCAGGAAAAAGCCCAGCCATTGTTAATATAACAAGAACGGTTTGCACGACATTGATGTAACCTGGCAACCAAGGAGAGTGAACAGGATTACACATGCATGAACAATGACAACTTCACTGTACTAGTCAGTGGGGGTGGTAGATGCTGCTGAGTGAGCATGTGTACCGTGTGGCCATCGCATTCAAAATGACTGAGCAAGTAGAGCAACAAAGCTGCATCAAGTTGCATTAAACTTGAACATTCCTTTGTGAAAACTATTCATATGATTCAGAAGGCTTTCAGGGACAATGCAATGAGTGCAGTGCAGATAAAAATGTGGCACAGGTGCTTCAGAAACGGTTAAGAATCTGTTGAAAGCGATCCACATTCAGGAAGCCCTGCAACAAGCAGAACACCTGAGAAAGTTGAATGTGTACGGGCTGCAATCAACAAAGATCGGCAACTGACAGTGTGAGAACTAGAAGCTGATCTGGGGATTCCAAAAATGAATGTGTCCAGGATTTTGATGCAGGATATTGGTATGAAATGTGTCGTGGCAAAATTCATTCCTTGGCTTCTGCTACCAGAGCAGAAGGAACATCATGCTGCAGTTGGGAGACCCATGTGAGGTCCCAAGGTACCTACTTTGAAGGGAACTGAGGCATCATTGTCCTATGTACATATTTCTCATATCTTGTATCTTCTTCAATAAATGTCTCTATTTGGCATAGTACATGGCTGGATACTTTCTGGACAGACTTTCATATGGTATGTGAATTACATCAACAAAATTGTTTAAAAAATGTAAAGTATCTCACCCTGTCCAGTGTTGCTCAGCTGATTGGCGCATCATCCTGTAACCTAAAAGCTGTGGATTCAATTCCCAGTTGGAGCGCATGCCTGTGTTGCGGGTTCAATCCCTGATCTGGGAGTGTATAATCCCTGGTCCCGGCGCAAACGGGAGGCAACTGATTGGTGTTTCTCGCGTCAATGTTTCTCTCTCTCCCTTCCTCTCTCTCTAAAAGCAATAAAAAAGTGTCCTGAGATGAAGATTTTTAAAAAAGTAAAGTATCTCAATAATTTTTATTTATTTTTTATTAATTCTCACCCAAGGATATGTTTATTGATTTGAGAGAGAGATAGAGAGAGAGAGAGAGAAATATCAATGTGAGAGAGAAACTTAAATCAGCTGCCTCCCATACATGCCCCAACAGGGGATGGAACATGAAACCTAGGTATGTGCCTGACTAGGGACCAAACCTGACACCTTTTATGTGTGTGTGTGTGTGTGTGTATGTGTTTGGGACAAAGCTCCAATTAACTGAGCCACTAGGCCAGGGCAATAATTGTTGTATTAATTACATGCTGCAATGATCATATTTTGGATATAGAGTTAAACCTCGGTTCTCGACCGTCTTGGTTCTAGAACAATTCGGTTCTCAACCAAGTTGTTCATGGAAAAAATGTCTTGGTTATCTAACAAAACTTTAGGTCTTGATTCTCTACCCAACAGCCCTTTCATGCTGATACCGATATGATCAGTCACGCGTCTCTCAGGCAACAAATTTGGTTTTCAAAGAAATTGCTCCTAGAACAGTTTTCCAGAATAAATTAAGTTCAAGAACTGAAGTTCCAATGGTGGTGATGGTTGCACAATAACATAAATGTACTTAATGTCACTGAACTTAAAAGTGGTTAAAATGGTAAATTTATGTTATGTGTATTTTACCCCCAAAAAGGGAGAAAAATGCAGTCATACAGACTTCCTTACCCCGGTTCTCATGCATGTCCCATAAAGAGTTCCTGTGTTGTGTACTCTAACACAGGGATGGGCCATGAGCTGTGTTTACAGGTCCACAGTGGTGGGGTGCCAGGCTTCCGTGGTTATAAACTGAGCTATGACTTGCAGCTATGATGAAGGACTGAGGGGCCAGTGGGCTGACATGGCAGCAGAGGTGAGGGGCAGTGCCACAGGGAATTTGGGGGATCTTGTTGCTTCCCTGCTCCCTCATGGAGCAAATTGGAACCTTCTGGTAAGTTTGGCCTTTTTGCCCCATGGGTTTAGCAAGGACAACAGGGACGACCCATGTCAACCACGACACAGGCTGGCCGACCGAGATGCTATTGTTATTTTCCTGTCTGTGTGCATTAGAGCAGCTGGTTGGTTTGCAGAACACCCTATCTGGGAGAGCGGGTCTCTGGGTCATGTGAGAGGAAGCCTCAGACTGTTCCCCTGACAGAAAACAGATGAGTCTTCTTCACTTAGGGCCCCAGCCCAGGAGCCCAGGGAATGCTCTGTACCAGTATGGGGAGGCCAGGACCCCACCTCTGCATTCTGAGATGCACAACTGCTTCCCGTAACCACTGATGCACTTGTCTCAGCCCCAGGAAGGAAGTCTGTGAGGTCCCTACCTTCCCACTGGACATGCACCCAGCTGCCCACACCAAGCACAGCTGCCTTCTCAATAAATCCCCCTACCCAGAAAGGATGCTGGGAGGTCTTGGCCTTTCATTCCCCCCATCAGGGAAACCCATGCAACTTCTTGCTGGCTGCCTGGAGGGTGGACGCAGCTCTGTCTCTGCTCAGCACCATGGACATCTGTCATCAGCAGAGGTCTACTGTGGCCAGCAAGTCCCCCAGACATGTGTCTGGCCCTGAGAATGGCTAATCCTCCCCAGACTCTCTGCATCTCCCCTCTGGGTCAGCACGTGCCCCGCCTAGCCTGCCTGGGTCTTATCCCACTTTCTCTTACCTGGGGCCTTCTTCCTTCCATGGGCCTGCTGTTCCTCCCTCCTGATCACTCCATGAGCATCTACTCACCACAGCTGTGAGCCAGCTTCAGGGCCCCAACAGGCTCCCAGCCCAGGGGGTCCTGTCCTCTCTCCTACTCCTCCAGCTTGCCTCAGCCAGGCCTGCCCCAAAGCCTACAGTGGCCCCTCTGCTCAGCACAGGACCCCAGTACCAACTCATTCCCCAGACATTGCCCACAGTTTCTATAGGAGGCCTTAGTACCTCCTGGGATGCTGTTCTGGGGTCCCCTAAAATTCACGTTCACCCAGGACTTCAGAAAGTGACCTTATTTGGAAATAGAGTCTTTGCAGATGTAATCACATTAAGATGAGGTCAGACTGAAGGGGACGGGCCCTAATACAGTGACTGGTATCCTTATAGGAAGAGTAAACTGAGACACAGACACACAGGGGAGAGAATAGTATGTGATGATGGGAGCGGGGATTGGAGAGATGCAGCCACAAACCAAAGACTGGGGGCACCCCCAACAGCTGGAAGAGGCAGGATGGATCCTTAACTAAACCTCTCTGGGGGAGTGCTGCCCTGAGACACCTCCATTTCACACTCTGGCCTCCAGATTCAGGAGAATAAATTCCCATTGTTTCAGGCCATCTGCCTGTGGTGCTTTGTTACGGCAGCCACAGGACTAAGATACTGCCCAGCTCCACTTCATGGTCTGTCCATATGGCTGGCCCTGCTCCTGGACCCAGCCCCAGTTGGGGCCATTGGACTGAATGTGGTCACTCCAAGATGGCGCTATGATGATGTGGAAGAAGGGATGAGGGTGAGGGCTCAGGATGCAAGGGCTGATCCTGGGACTGGCAGGATGTCAATCCACATGGGTATCAGCCGTCCATCTGTCAAAAGTCCCCTCATCCTTGCAGGCTCCCCTTGGCCTGGACAGGCCTCCTCCTCAAGGGTCTCCCAGCTGTCCCCAATAGATTACTCCCATGGTGGCTGCCAAGCTGTGCCTCCTATTTTAAATTGGTGCCTGGTTGGGTTCCTGTTGCCTCACCCACCATGGTCCCCTTGGCTTGGCAATGAGGTATCCTAATCTCTTTTTCCAGCAGGAGTGGGCTGGGTGGAAAATGACCCTAGAGGGTGGGGTGGCCAGGGGGCCTGAGGGAGCTCAAAGGGTGTCCGGGGGAACCGGGCTGGGGTTCTGCTGGGTGGGAGGCCTGCTCCCAAACACTGTGCCCAGGGACCCTGAGATTCCACAATGAAGGTGGCACTCCCATTCCCAGCTTCATTAGGAGACTCTTTGCCATTGTGGCTCGCCCTCTACCCTAAGCTTTGATGGAGGCCTATCTGGGAGGAAGGGAGGAGGGGCTGGTGGTGGGCTCCACTCCCACGACTTGGACACCTGAGCACCAGCTGCATGGAGCAGGAGGAGTTGGCCAGGGCCTGGCACGGGGAATGACTATGCTCATAGCCTCAGCAGGACTATCTGTGGTTGCTTAGGTCAGACAGACGGTGGAGTCAGAAGCTGTAGCTCTGGGCCAAGGATGGGAGCCAACTGGCTTAATGAAAGGATGACAAGGCTGATAAAAAGATCCCCTTAGTCAGTGGCCTGACAGGAGAGACACGATCTCTGCAAGGCATTTACATAAGACAGTGCTGAGCAACCCCGTGGTGGGGGCACAGAGGAGGGGTGAGGCATGCAGGGACAGGCAGCAGTTGCCATAGCCACCCCTCAGCTGGAGGGGCAAGAGGGTGAAAAGGGAGGCACTGGGGGCCTGGGGCTCAGAGAAATTAGAGTGGCACATGGCAAGTGTGGCCAGGAGGTGAACCCAGGTGCTCAGCCACAGCTACCAGGGACCCCGGTTTGGTGGATGGGGGACAGAGTAGCAGATGGAGACACATGGTTCCCTGGGATGGCTGGCCTTCCTTAGTGTCCCTTGGCAGGTGTCTGCATCACTCTGATCTGCGCCACCTCCTCTGTGTCTGTATCTCTCTTCTATCTCTTACAAGGATACTTGTCATTGGATTTAGGGCCAACCTGGGTAATACAGGATGATCTCATGTAGAGATTCTTAATTACATTTGCAAAGACCCCTTTTCCAAATATGAGCACGTTCACAGGTGCACACTGACAGGTCCCAGAGATGGTGGGGATTGGACTCTACCTGCGGCTTTCTAGGTCATCTGGAGTTCTGTCTCCGGTGCCCCTTAGTGTCACTGGATAGAGGTTGCTGCCTGACCTCTAAGTCTTTGCAAGAAAGCGCGGAGAAAGCTTTTTGGATCACACAGGATGTGGCCACATGTGGAACAGTCTACCAAGTTAAAAGGGCAGGAGCAGGGTGATTCAGGGCTTATGTGAGCACCTCAGGTGAGGGCCAAAGCTGGGTTCACCCTCTGGGTGGTTGTTCTGCCCCCATGAGCCCCTGACAGCCACCAGAAAGGAGTTGAAGGCTCCATTTGCCCTCCCAGGCTCCGTTAACTCCATCCATTTGTCCATCCATTAATCTATCCAGCTATTTGTCTGTCAGTCCATCTATCTGTTCATCCACTCATCCATCCCTCTGCTGACCTTCAGTGAATAGTGAATGGGAGGAGAGGTGAGTGTCGGCCAGGCCCCTGGCTGCTCACGCCCAGGGTCTTGGCCTTCCTGCTGACTGCCAGGCAGGCAGCCCAGCCCGCAGCTGTGGGATCTGGATGGGAGTGTGGACCTACTGGCTCCTGTCACTACAGCTGAGAAGGGCTGCCAGTGGATAGCAGCATCATGACTTGCCCTCTTTGGTTGGGAGAAAGCTCAGAGAGGGAAGATGCTGACTCTGAGTAGGGAGAGAACAGAGCATCTGGACAGGGTGGTCTGGGCAGAAGTGGGAGGGCTTGAGGAGGTGGCTGTGAAAGGGCCAGGGGTTCCAGGTGGGGGAAGATCCCTGTGCCCTCAGTGTCCATCTGTTCAGACTGTTCAGGGGCCTTTTAGTGCAGTGCCAACCTGGGTAGGAAGGGGGTGTGGGGGGTGGGGCTGAGGCCTGGAGGGGTGAGCTTGGCTGAGGAAGGCAACGTGCTGGCCAAGGTGGCTGGGCTTCCAGGGCCTTGGGAACACAGCGAGTAGGGCGCTGGTCCCTGTGTGGACCGGCTTCACGGCAGGGCACATGATGAGAGCATCTGAACAGAGGCCTAGAAGGGCTTGGCCCCAAGTGGTTGCTGCCCAGGGTTCAGTGGCTGACACCCTCTATCCCCAACTTGACACCCCCCTCCCTCAGGCTGACATGGATGGTTGGAGGCCACCAGCCATGCAGTGATCCTCTGGGTGACTGGTGCAGCCAGTCTGGGGTAGTGGTGGCAGGGTTGGCCACAGGCAGCTGCCAGGAGTCTGGGGAGTTGGCTTCAAATGGGACCTTGGTTTCAGAAGAGACACAGGAAGAGAGGGCACCATGGTGGGTGCTGGCCCCATCCAGCACAGTCCACATTGACTGCTTCAAGCTTCCAACCTCCCCAAGAGCTGGGGGTTTGGGGGGAATCGAGGCTCAGTGCCACACAGGCGGTAAATGGTGGGGCCCATGTTCTCGTCTGGCCAGCGTTGATACTGTGGACAGAGGCCAGCAAGGGGGGGCAATCAGGGCAGCTGGAGCCCCATCCTGGGGGCCCCCAAACCAGCCACCAGCCCTGGAGATGCAGTGAGAGGGCAGTGGCCTCTCCCAGCAGTCCTGCCAAGAGGGACACATGTGCTCCGGGCAGTGGCCTGACGTTCTCCCTCCATCTGGCGTGGGCCACAGTGGACAATGAGGCCCTGTTCAGAGCCGAATGAGTGGGCACTGTGGGTGGGGGGGGGGAGATGGAAAGAGCTCTAGGGGTCAGGAGGGGCCAGTGTGAGGGCTTGTCTGCCTTCTTATCATTAACCCCTTAAGGTTGAATCCAGAGTCTGGGAGGAGTGGGTCCGCTCTCCAGTGCTCCTGGGCACACAGTAGGTCTTTAGGGGGCAGATCTTAGTGCAGTACCTACTGTGTGCATTGCAGGCTTGTGCTGTGGCTAGGGACATGTCCCCAGGACAAGGGGTGTCTCCATAAGGCTCTTATTGTCTGAGCTGGGAGGAGAGCAAGGTTCCCTCATTTGCTCTTTTCACCCTTCCAGGAGGGTGTCTGCATTTATTAAGTACCTCTTGTGTGCTGGTTTCTTGGAGGTTGTCCCCTAGCCATGCACAGGGGGACCCTGAGGAGCCACAGCCCAGCTGTACTGAGGCTTCCCCACTGCTCCCACTGCAGCCTGCCTGCGCAGGCACTCTCTGGATGCTGGGAGGCCTCCAGGAGCTGGTGTGTGAATGTTCAGCTTCCTACCCCACAGATAAAGTGCCAAGAGCAGTGTTCCCTGGCTGCTCCTTTGTTCTGCTTCCTCACGCTCCTACAAACAAACTCTAGGATCCTGGGCCTTGTCTGGGGTCTGACTCTGGGTGGGGGGGCGGAGGACATTTCTGGGACCCTCGCCCATAGGCTCACATGGCCAAATGAGAGTCTCCACTGTCACCTGCATGGCTGCTCTTCACGAGGTTTGGGGCAGGAAGGAGCCTAGAAGCCTCACCTTCGTTTCCCTCCTGCCCGTGGACCCGCCATGTTGAGGGAGGGGTGTGAGAGATGGGGCTTGGTCCTGGGCTCAGTCAAAGTGTTCCCATTGACTCTCATGAACCTCAAGGCTGAGGGGGAATGGCCCCAGCTGGGAAGGAGGTTGTCAAGTTCCCAGGAGCCAGGGGCTGTGTGTCCAGAAGCTGCCCCCAGCAGAGGGGACCCCTGGAGCCACTTTTCAAGAGGGAAGTTACTTAGTGGTCATAATTCATTTCAAATTGCTCATCTGCCAGCATTGCCACCACTACCCACCCACCCCCGCCCCCAGCGCGTAATCATCTCATTTCCGATGGCCCGAGATCCTGCACACATAATTAGGAGGGCTCCCTCTCTCGCCTGCGCCAACCTCAGGCTCCAGCCAGCAACTTCCGAAGGAAGCCCCCAGGCCAGTCATCTCCAGGAACAGCGTGGCTTCCTGAGTGAGAGCTGGGAATCCTGGAGGCGCCTAAATGCGGAGTGTGCAGGAAGGCAAGGGTCCAGCCCCACGGATGCCGCTGGCAGGACTGCCACTGCAGCATCTTGGGAGGCCCAGCCGAGCTATCCCACAGCTGAGAGAAGAGCTTTACCTGGAGACAGATGCCCCCCAAGGGCAGCCAAGCCTTCCTCACACGAGGTTTGTGCATTTGCTACTTTGGGGATTTGGGAGCATTACTTACAGGCATCACTGGGTTTTCTTTGGTAATTGTCAGTTATGGCTCATGACTGAAAAGGGGCCGAGGCTAAAGGGAGGATGGCCCCTGGACCGGTCACAATGGGAGGGTCCCAGTTCAGGCCTTGGCACCATGTCGATGATTTCTGCTGCTGGTGGCGGCTCAGCCCTGTCCCACCCCAACCAGCCAGGTGACCTTAACTAACCCCTTCAACTCTGGGCTCGTGTGTCCTCCCTGGGCATGGCCGTTGGCTGGCAGAGGTTCTCAGAGCCTCTGGTGTGGTAGCAGTAGCAGCACACCTTGCACAGCTACTGTGGAGGGTCAGAGGGGGAGGTGTGCCCCCTGTGTGCTCAGCCCTCTTTCCGGTTCTGCCATCGTGGTCACCTGATTGTGACAGAATGACCCTTGTCCAGCCCCACTGCAGTTCTGCAGGTGGGCTTCGTGCTTCAGGGAGGAGAAGGACGTCCATTCAGCAAGAGAAGGCCATGCTTAGCCCAGGTCGGCTCAGTCCCACCCAGCCCCAAACCTGGCTTTCGAGCCCTCATGCAGGCTGAGCCTCTTCCTCCTTGGGGGCAGGGCTCAGCAAACACTTCTGTGTAAAGAGTCACGCAGGTGATGGCAGAACTCCCCAGAAGAAACACACCCTGATGCACTCAACAGTGAAGGAAGAAGAAGCTGATCCCAACCTGGGGTGGAGCTTTAGCACGGGTATACAGGAGCCAGATTTGGTGGGGCCAGACTCCGGCACTGAATCATCTCTTGCTTTCTCTGGGACCCCAGGAGTGGGGCATCTGATCTGCCCAGCAGCCTTCAGTGTCAAGGTTGGGACTCAGAAATCTCTGGTCTTGCTCATTTTCTTTCTCTTTTGTATAAAGTTTTAAACATTATTATACAAAAAAAGATATGCTTGTTGTACAACCCTTAGAACATGCCCGTGGCAACAGAGAGGATGGAAAGATTTCTACTATGAACCCAAATGCATTAATCATGTGATCCTGGGGAACAGGAGGCACATGATCCTCCAAAGACTTTTCCTATAAATGCAGGTAGAATGTATTCATTTCATGATCGCTTCTAAGATCTCACATAACAAAATGGAGATGGGGGCAGAGGGGGCTGAGTGATGTACCTAGTGTCAGGGCCAGAGAGCAGCACAGTGGGTTCAAACCAGGCCACCAGTGAATCTGAGGTCCTAAGTTCCTCATTATGCTGAACAAACTCTCAGAGCCGGCTCTCAGACGGTGTGGAGAACCCCACATTTGTGTAGGTTGAATCCCACAATGAAAGCTGCTGCTATGTCCTGGGGGCTCTGGGTCTGAGGTCTGCTCTTCTTCCCTAAAATGGGTGATTCAGCGCTGGGCACCCCAGCACCACTGTGACTTTCTCTGCAGATCATGGAAAAGCTGAAGAGAATCCAGAGGAAGGCTCTCCTTGTGAGGTGTTGCTATTTGACATGGAATCCTGGCCTTCTGCACGGAGAGGCTCACACTCTGTCACCAGTGGGGGGTGGGATGACAAGGTGGCAGCCACATCCTCAGCCACATGATGTGGTCATTGCTGCACACATATCCTCACTGTCAGTCATCGTGGTGTCCCCCCAGAGATGAGAGTGTTATCATTCCCATCTCACATGCAGAAACAGGGCTCAGAGAGGTTAAGAGACCTGGCTGAAGTCACACAGCTAGGAGCTGTGTAGACATTGAACCCAAGTCTAAAAAGTCTGTCTGTTAACCAAGCATAGTGAAGGCTCCATCTTTCAGTCTGAAGGAAACAAAACTCTTGGAGAGGAGACCGAGCCTGTGCCATGGGGCCTATGGGTTGCAGACGTTCCCTCTCCGCAAAGGGCTGCATACGTGCTCAGAACCACAGCTGCTCGGGAGCCTGGAGGATCTTGGGTCTCCTGGGGCCCCAAGGCTGGAAACTGCCTTTGGAGACGACAGCCAGGCCTGCAACTGCCGCCAGGCTGGCCCCACCATGGTCCCAACATGTAATTAGGGAATTGGGCTTTCAGTTGGGGACCGCAGAGCCCTTGGTAGACCACAAGGCCCAGAGCCCTGGTGCCATATACTGAAGAAGACATCAGCTGACCGCCCTACCAAGCCCGGAGTGTGTTTCCACCAGACATCATGCTGAGGATTGAGGGTGCGGGTGAGGCTCCGCCATGGGGCCTGTGGACCTGGGCTCCCTGTGACTATGGCCACCTCCACCCCAGCTCCTCCTCCTGCCCTCACCTTCTCCCCGAGAGCCCCCAGCCCCCACTTTCTCCCTTGGGTTCCTCATCTTCTTCCTGAGGGTTCCCCTATCCTTTGTCACTGGTTCCCTTCATCCTCTGAGGCCTCCTTTCCTGGGTCGCCTTGCTTCAGGCCCCAGGCAGAGGGGTGGTGACTCCCCCACCAGGCCTGGCACAGGAACAGGCATCGTTAGACTTGGCTGCCATTATCTCCAGAACATGTTCATCTTTCCAAATGGAAACTCTGTCCCCATGAAACACTAACTCCCTATTTCCCTCCCCCAGCCCCTGGCACCCAACATTCTATGTTTTGTCTCTATGAATTTGGCTATAGGTACCTTAGAGAAGTGGAATCATACAATGTTTGTCCTTTTGTGACCGGCTTATTTGTCATAAGGTTTTCCAGGTTCATGCAGTGTGTGTTAGAATTTCATTCCTTTTTTGAGGTTGAATAATATTCCACTGTATGTAAGGATCACATTTTATTTATCTATTCATCCACTTACCCACATATCTCCCGAACTAAGACTACCTCCTTCCTCTGCTGTAACTCTTTTGTTATTGAGGCAACTATTGCCCCCATCATCATTTGTTGTTATTTTTTGACCTTATTCAGTGCGCATTGCTGTGTAGTACCTGAGATATTTAATGTATTTTTGAATAAACTATGTTGGCCTTTTCCTTGATGGTTTTGGCCTTGGTGTCAGACTTACACAAGATTCTCCACCACAATTTTACTACAATATTATCTCTTGCTACCTTTGATCATGCAGATGATTTTATTGCCCATGTTAACAGCCCCATCCATCTGGAATTTATTTTGTATATGGTGTGAGGTAGGGATCTAACGGTACATGTATTTATGGGCAGACAATTGTTCCCACACCAGTTGCTGTAGAGTTCATGTTTTTCTGCCACTGACACCCAGTTTGCTAAGCTCCCCCACTTTTGAGTTCTATTACTGAACTTTTCCATCCTGTCAATTCAAGTCAACCTACAGAAATGAATTTAATCAGCCTGTTTATGCATGACTCCAAAACAGCTGGTTAATTTAGTGAAAAGAATCACATGCCAGATGTTGGCAGATCATGTAACAGAATGGCTGCTTCTCTATTTTCAGTTTGCAAGGGGATTCTGATCACCACTTGTTCACTGTTTCCCTCGGCAATACGTGTTGAATGCCTCTGTGGTGTCAGGCACTGGACTGGGATGTGGGGGCCATGGGCAGGGAATGGAGTTCCTGACCCAGACAACCTAGAAGGCAGAGGCAGTCAATCAGGAAGGCAGATACACAGACAATCTCACTTCCATGAGGGACAGTACTTGGAGAAGCTTACATGTTGTGGACACAGTGGCTGGTCAGGGAGGGCTTCTCAGAGGATGCTATAGATGAATGTTGTGTCCTCTCCCCCCAGTTTACAATGTTAAATTCTTACCCCTAAGGCTATGGTATTAGGACAGGGGGCTCAGGAGGTAATTAAATCGTGAGCCACATGAATCAGATTAGCATTCTTATAAAAGAGACCCCCAGAGCTCCCTTGATCCTTCCATGAACTGGACACAGCAAGAGGCCAGCCATTCATGAACCAAGAAGTGGGTTCTCACCAGACATCGACTCTGCTGGCCCTCTAACTCCCCAGCCTCCAGGACTATAGGAAATAAATGTTGTGAGTCCCGCAGTGCATGGTCGTTTATTGTAAGCTGCCTGAGCGAACTAAGACAGAGGAGGTTGCCTCTTCATTTGCATCTGATGGGCAAGATGAAGCCCAAGTACAAAGATCTGGGGTGCAGAAATTCCAGAAAGAGCAAGTGCAAGGCCCTGTGGCTCCATGTCTCTGCCATGGTCTGTGTGGCTTGAGGGGAGGGGATTACAGAGATGTTGACCTTGTGAAGCAGAAGACCTGTGAGGGGTAGGGAGGCAGCAAGGTACCTTCCCATGTGAGGCTGCACTGGCCCCAGAGCTCCTCCTCCACAGACAAGGCCAGAGGTGGAATGAAGGTGAGCCAGCAGCTCCCCTCCAGCTGCCTGGTGAAGTTCACACACCTGAGCCTGGTATTCTCAGTCCACCCTGTCAGATTGCAAGCAACCCCACTGATGTGCACACAATGTGATAATGTGTGATTTTTCAATGCTCTGGTCTGGCCCTGGTCTCCTCACTGGAAAGCCAAGCTCAGCACCACCTTCACCCAGCATAGTATTTTTAAAACTCGAGAACTGGAGACAAGCCGTATAGAATGTCACTCTGCAGCCATGAAGCCCCACCTTTTAGGGGACACTTACAGTCTCTGCATATACACACACCACCCACCCAGAGCTGATGAGAGCACAGCAACCTCTGTGGCCCGAAAGCAATAGGGGTGCAAAGCTCTGGGCAGCTGTTGGAAGAGCCCAGCCAAGCCTCAGTAGGACAATGAAGTCATTGCTCTGGGGTCCAGCTCCCACCTCTCCTGGGCACAGAGACAGTGGGCAGCCGGCCACCGAGCTGTGGTCAGTGGGGCTGAGGCACCCTCAGGCCTTGGGAGCATCAGGTTGCCCCCTCAGAGCCACAAATTATGATGGGAGTGGGTAATTGGGCTCTGGCCGTGACTCAGGCTCTGGGGGGGTGGGGGGTGGGTTTGTGCGGCATTAAGCCTGGCTCCACTTCGCCGGCTGTGGAATTCCTTGTCTGATCTGCTTCAGATTGGGCCAGGAAGAAATCGGGGGAGAATTGATTTGTGCCACTTCCAGGCAATGGCGGGGCAGGGGGGCTGGGAGTCCCGTCCTATTCCTTTACCCTGTTTCTTCTCCTCACCCTCCTCGTGCACACTCTTGGCCAGCTACTGCGCCGGGGGAAGTGGAACCAGTAGTAGTGGTTGAGGCCTTCCCATGAGGGTCTCATCACTCCCCCAAAGGTGGGATCCCAGTAGGGTCTCTGGGGTGACATTCATCACATGGGGGCTCTATCTGCCTGCCAGCCCAGGAATGCCCTGGCCTAAGTACCCTGAAGATAGGAACACTCATGGGGAAGTTTCAGAAACCAGGGAGCCTGGTCAAGACTCCCTGTCCCCCAGACAGGGGGGCTGATATGGGGACAGATGGGCAGCTCCAGCCCCAGTTCCTTTCCCTGGGCTCTTTCACAGCCCTGCTATGAGCTGTTATAGGGAGGAGAGGGTGGGCCCAGGAAGGCTTCCTGGAGGAGGCAGCCCTAAGCTGGTACCCATGGGGATGGTCAGGGCTGGGTGAGCAGGTCCAGGGAAGGAGGAAAGACAACACCTGGCAGGAGGTAAGACTTTTGGGGCCTTGGCCAGGAGCCAGAAAGCAAGGGAGTTCAGTGGGCCAGGCCCTGGTGGGGAGCCTTTCCCTGGCTTGGGAGTCTGGTTCCAGCTTCAGTGAATTAAACGTGCTCTTCCCATGAGCCCTGTAGTGTCAGCACTATCTCATGCCCGGCTGAGCACTCTCAATTGCCTGGAATGTCTTTCCTTGACACTGGGCTTCCCTGCGCACGTGGGCATCAGCTCAATAGGCTTCTCTGTGTGTGGAGCCCCTTCAGGAGCGCCAGCCCCAGGGGGCCTCCTTGGCCATCTAGGCCCAGGGGCAGGCAGCCAAGCAGGGGGCTCACAGGAGGCCCGGCCAAGGTGCCAGGGAGGGAAAGGCACCAGGAGGCTTTTGGCTTTCAGAGCCAAGTGTCTCGCCTGCCTCTCTCAGGCTGGCAGGCAGGGACGTCTGCAGAGACCCTAGCCCCTGGGGCAGTTGGGGAGGCAAGCACAGGGAGAAAGCGCTGAAGAAACGGTCTGGGTCCCCAAGAATATCCATCTTGCAAGGAAGCTTCAGTGAGACCTGGTCTGGGACTTGACATCTAATACCAACCCTGCCAGCACCAACCCTGAGTCATTGGTGGGTCTGGGCCTTGGTTTTCTCATCTGTGAGACGGGGCCAGCTGGGTTCTGCTTAGCTTCCCAAGGCCATTGTGTAGAGCTCACATGGGCAGGCAGCTTCTACCTGTGTTGGACACTCACAGGTCTGCTGTGGGGCCTCTCTGGCCCTCATCCCTGCGGCCCACCCCCACCCACCCCATGCTTGAGTCCATGGCAGGAGCTGGGCTGCTTGAAGGTGTGAGTTAGCATCCACACCCCTTGCAGTCCCAGGGGAGCCCAGGCCCAGGACCAAGTTTTCTTTTGACTCAAATCCTGTTGTTGGGGCCAACTGTTCCCGCCTTTCATTTCTGTCACATCCTGTACATTAAAACAGCATTAACTTGAACATCTTGTTTTGAGGGGCAACTGTGCCAACAGTAGCCTCAAGGCCCTGACTGGCACAGGGAAATTGGGCAGCCTGTCTCTGGTCTATACAACTGACTGTTGGTACAGGTGAGAAAGGTCTGGACCGGGCCCCCAGCTCGGCCAGGGAGCTGCTGTGAAACCGGCTCAGGGTCCAGCTGCCAGGGGTCTGTCTGATGGTTGGGCAGGCTAGCCTTCTGGGCTGGCTCCAGCTGTCCTTACCTAATGCTGCTTCAGAGAGGGAAGCCGGGAGCCTATCCCACATGTGTGTCTGGGGCCAGCGGGGGGGGGGGGGGGGCAAGCAGGGGGCTAAACCCCAGCCTCCTGCCTTCAGTAGAGTGGCCTGCTTAGGGTCCAAGCCCAGTGGAAGGGGGCAGAGCTGGGAGCAGGATTGGGGACCAAGGACAGACCCCATCTTCATTTCCCTCCCTGCCAGCTAGTTGGGGCAGGGGCTTTCCAGAGAGGGCTGGGCGGCCAGGGAGGGCTCAAAGGGTGTTTGAGGTCTCTCGGGCTTGTGTATGGGCTCTGAGAGGACAAGAGGACCAGCCCTGGCACGGCGCTTACCCAGACTGGACCTGTCCATAGGTTAGCTCCTGCCATCTTTCCTCCCCTCCATAGACGGGGATGTGCACTGCCTGTGGCCCTAGGCAGCTGAGTTGGGGTGTGAACCTGGCACCTGCACTCAGCATTCTCCCAGAAGCTCATCCTACTGGCAGAAAGTGCCCAGTGGCCCTTAGTCTTACCTGACCCTTGGGGACCCACCATGCTAGGCCCTTCTGTTGCCCAATCGGCTTTCTGGGTCCACTTTCTGCTCCTCCTACTTCTCATTACCTCCAGGAAGTCTCCTGAACTGCCCTGTTTCTAGCCCCAGCCACTGCCCAGACCAGTGTCAGCATCTGAGTCCCAAGTGTGGCCAGGCTCTGGCTTGGGGCCTACGGTGGGGTGAGGGCCACCTCACCACATGCTGTCTAGGCCGAGAGGGCAGGGCCAGGGCTCGGAGAATAGGCCCCTTCATGCTGCAGCTCTGGCTCTGTGTGTGCTGCACCCTGGCCTAGCCCGGCCCACCCATGCCCCCCACCCTGCTGGTGCCCTCCGTGCCCTCCTCCGCTTGCGCGGCTGGCGGCAGGACCTCCTCGTGTGGGACCGGGCAGCCACCTGCTGCCCACAGCCGCAGCCACACAATGGGGCCCTTGTGAGCGGGCAGGCGCGGGCAGCACTTCCCGGCCCACCCCAGGCTCAGAGCTCTGTTGTGTGGGGCGGTTGCCCTGGCTGGGCAGCACGGAGCCGAACAGGCTGCTCAGCCCACCTTGGGCCACAGTGATGCTGGCCCTGTGCCCCAGCCCTCTGCAATTCCTGTCCCAGCACTCAGTGGGAGTGGCACAGGGGGCGGGACGGCTTGTCTCGACTGAGAGCTCTATAGCAAGGGCCCCTTCCTCAGGCATCTTGGGCAGCCTGGAGCCGCGTACCAGCCATGTGCTGCCGTCCACTCCTGGCTTCACCTCAACCCCAGAACCTCGGCCTCCTCACAGCCAGAGTGTGGCAATAGGGGCTCTGTGGATGCTAACACTGCCCAAGGCATTGTTCTGCTGCTCTCAGGGGCCCAGGACAGCTCGTGGACATCCTGTAGAGAAAGGAGTCCCCAAAGAGCCTGTTGGGTGTAGCTCTGGTGACAGCTGTCAAATTGAGAAAGGCTGACTATGTCCCTGTGTGGGTCCATCGAGAGACTGGGCACAGCTGGCCCAGGACAAGAGGTTCAGGGCATCAGAACTGTGTTGTTTCTTGTTGCAGCCCCGGTGGCTATAGGGAGCTTGTGCTGGGATCCCACCAAGCACCCGGGGCTGTCACTCAGGAAAACTAGGTGTCTCTGCTGGGCAAAGAGATGCACAGTCTCCAGGTTGGTGACCAACATTCTCAAGTGTCAGCCTTTCAACATCAAGGTTCTTGGGGGCTTGTACCCTGAAATCCTGGGAAGGAACACAGGCCCTCTCCCCCTGGCCACTTGGGTTCTGAGGGGCAGGCAAAGGGCTTTATCACAGGGTCCTCTTCCTTTCCATGGGATGTGGTGTGAACCATAAGGTCAACCTGAGGTGCCACTGAGCTGAACAAAGGAGAAACAGAGCCTCTTGTCTTCAAGAGCTCAGTGCTAGGAGGAGGCCAACTTCCTGGGAGAGTGAAGGCACAGAGAAGCTGAGCTGAGCAGTGGGACAGGCAGGAGAGCTGAGTGCCTGATCCAGCCATGCCTGAAGTCAAACCCCAACTTTGTGATCCAGAAACTTGTGCTTTTCACTTCAGTCAGGGAGATCGATGTTTCTGTTATTTGCTTCAGAGGCCTTTAGATATTGAGTGGATCCTGGGTTGGGGGAGGAGCCGTGGGGACAAACCCCGGGCCTGTGAAAGGTGAGCCCCATTCTTTTCCCTCCTCCTCCTGGGGAGCCATGACTTACCCCAGTGGCCTATGCCCACACCCACGTGTAGCTCTGAGGGGCATCACTGACTCCCTCTGGCCTGGTGAACACAGTAGGCTATCTTTTCCTCCCCTACACCACTGTAGGGCCACCAACAGCCCCCTCCTTGGGGCCTTGGAGACAAGGCTCTTATCCCTCAGGGCAGCATGTCCTGAGCAAGAAGATGCTATGGCTTTGAGGGGGGCTCTGTTCATTTTGGGGTGGGGGTCTCTCAACAGGGGTGCACTGCCTGCCCAGCCTACACCTGGTCTCTAACCCTTATGCCTGACCCCAAGGCCACTGATCCATGGGGATGTTGTCATATGTCTCCTGGTCACATTAGACCATGGCCTCGTGGCCCCCCAGGATGGCTCCAGGAGCAGCTGGGAGAGGGGCCCATACCCCTCCCCAGACTCAGGACCCCACAGAGCCCTTCCTGGGCCCCTCAGCTCCTGGCTGCACTCAGAATGCTGGCTGACACAAATCACTAAGATTTAGATAGAGTTGATACCTGGCAAGGTTGGGGGGTTCTGTGTCCTACCCTTGGGTCAATCACAGCCACTTAAGGGGACTGCTCCTGCCCAGGAAAGTCCTGTGAGGTCAGTGGCCCCCACCATGGGGGGGCACTGAGACAGACCCCATGACCCAGGTCTCCTGTGTATGTGTGGGGCAGAGGTGGGGTGTGTGTGAATCACTGAACCCAGAGATGCAGATTACTGGTGGGGGTCCCTGGGGAGCAGCCCCTGCCTTGTTCCCCACTTCAGAAATGCTGTCCAGCCAGCCAGCCCTGCCAGAGTGGGAGAGAAACCCAGCATCCTCAGCAGCCACCCCCTCCCAGCTGTTCCAGGCAGCTCTGTGTCCCCCAGGGCCTGTGCAAAGCTAAGGATTTCCTCTGGCGGGGCCACAGCTGCATGCACACATGTGAGAGAAGATGAAGACTGAGCAGAGGCTGCAGCCTGAGTCTGGGGCTGGGGCTGGGGCTGACACAAGTCCCCAGGCCCCACGGCCTGAGAACCTGGCTCTGTGGGGCTGAGGGACTGGTGTGTCCAGGGGTCTGGGGGCATGTGCCCATGTCTAAGGCGGAACTTGGTACTCGCCATCTGTAGGACTCAGTTGGATACGGCATAGGGCCACCTCTTGAGGTTCTTAACCATTTGCGAACACTTTCCTTTTGCACCGAGCTCCTCGGATATGCACTCTGTCCTGGAAATGGGGGTCAGGAAGCGTTCCCACCAGTGGCACAGGGTCCTGGGGTAGTTGTGACCCCTGCAGGCCTCTCCCCAGGGCCTCAACCTGAGTCAGAGTAGTGTGGTGCCGGATGCTATCAGGGTACCAGAGACAGGCTGCAGCTGCTGCTACCTGAGCAGCATCCCCATCACTGCACCCCAATAATCCCAGTCTTACTCAGCCTCTGAAAGAGCCCACAGAGCCTGAGACTTAAGGGTCCACAGTTGTTCTTCTCAGCCACTGGCATGCACCTCCTGGATCCCCATGTCCTGGGGGACCTTCAGGTGGTTGCGGCTCCTATGAGATTGGCTGATTCCTTGAGTTTCAGAATCCAGGTGGAGAAAGGAGGCCAGGCCCGATCCCAGGGCCCCTTGGATATGTGTACGGGGATCCGGGTGAGGGTGGAGCACAATCACCCAAGGTCGGATTAAATTAAGGAGCCTCCCTAAGAAGGTCTGAGTGAGCCGGCCTACAGAGACCTGTTACTTAGAGCTTTATGATTCGATTTTGATGGCAGTTAGTCAAGACGGTCACTGGATAGGGTCAGGTTGGCAGCTGGGGTACCCACAAGGGAGACAGCCCCCCAGATTTCTCTGTCCACAAAGTAGTACATGTCCAGGATGGGCAGACCTGGCCCCCAATGTGCCCCCAAACCCCCTTAGTCAGAGGCCTTCCTAAAATTATCCTGAACCCCACCTGCTTCATCAAAATCTACCCGCATGCCCACCTGGCACACACACTGAGGCCAGCTGTGGAGGCGGTGCCTGCAGGGTTCAGCTAGTGTGTGCCAGGTGCTTGCTTCTCCAGCCGCCAGCTCAGGGCCGCTGGATGGGTGCTCGTTTGGTTTTCTTACCTGGATAAGAACCCGGAGGTAGGGGGTGGCCCAGGACTGTCCTGTGAGGGCCGTGGCCCCCACCCTGGGGGACACTGACACAGACTCCATGACCCAGGTCTCCTTGGTGGGTGGTGGGTAAATCCCTGAGCCCAGAGGAATTAAATAATCCTTCTATGTCAGATTACAGGAGGGTACAGAGGACATGTTCATGCAGCTCTTTGGCATCTGGCATACAGGGACATGCTAAGGGTTTGTTAAATAACCATTGCCTCTTGAAGCCTCATGCCCTCTCTGCAAAGGAAAGGCCATGAAAATCAAGTTTAGAGATAAGGCATCACATAGTAGGTGCTTAATGATTGCTCATTTTTGGGGCGGGGGGAGTTTTCCTGGTGAGCGCCAGCTCTGATCAGAGCCATGGGATGGCGGCCACCTGGGGTCTGCTCTTCCAGGTGGTGAGACACTCAAGGGGCCAATGGGAGGTCCGGGTTTTGCTCCTGAGAACCCTGGGGCCTGAGCGTGTGGCCAGCCTCTGAGCTGTACCTCAACCGGTTTTGGAGCTGAGCCACCAGGGGGTGCGGTGTGGTCAAGCCCCATGGAGCTGCCACTGGCCCGGACAGCTGGGCCCAAGTGAGGGATGGTAGAACAATCTAGCTGAAATAAAGTTCCTAATAACAAAACCACTTCTCTAGAGGGAAAACATGATATGTGGCCAGCCGGTGCCTAAACTTGGGGGTCTGGAAAAGAAAGATCTGGAGAAACAAATGGCTCTTTGCGGAGCTGCCCCAAACCCACTGCTAAATTATTAAAACCCTGCGTGGGGAGAAGTGATAAAATAAACATCCACCGCTCAAGTCTCTCTCAGAAGTGAAAGGTTCCCGGAGATGGGAAATCCAGACCATGCAGAGAGCTGCTCCATCGAAATACAATCATCCGATGTTTGTTTGAAGATGCTGGGGAGAAACAAGGCCCAGATAAATTACCTGCTTAAAGCCAGCCAGCCGACCCGCCACGGGGTCCCGTGCTGGAGGTGCCCGTGCCTGCGGCGCAGCTGATGGATTGGGTGCCGAGGAGGGGCCACAGCAACTGTTGCTATTACAGGAATGCGGGGGCTCAGAAAGGGCCTGAGAGCCGTGTCTGCCTGACCAGTGATGTCTGGCCCAGGCTTCCTGTCATAGGGGGCTCAGGAGAGGACCAGACTGTGGGAGCCGGCATGCCCACTCTGTCCTCTTCTTGCCAGGGAGCCCAGGGAGTCGACCAGAGCTCCGACGTCCTGAATGGTCCACTCCCGTCTGGACTTCTGACACTGACCTGGAAGGAACTGCTTCCAGGAGTGGTCTGGAGCCCTGTCTTAGGCCCTGAGCAGCTCTGGTTCGGGGCTGGTTGGACAAGTCTTTAGAGGTTGCCTGGTTCATTCTGTGCCCTCTCAGCCAACATGGCCAGCACTGGCGTGCCTAACCCTGCTGTCCACGTGGGAACTGGAGCTGACAGCACCCTAGCTTCTGCCTCCATGGTCACATGGCCTTTTCCCACATGACCTCCCCTCTCTTCTAAGGATAAGAGTCACTGCATTTTGTGCCCACTCTAATCCAGTCTGACCTTAACTTAATCCCACGTACAAATAAGTCGGGGTCTGGCTAGACATGAATTTGGGGGGACGCTATTCAGCCCAGTACAGGCACCAAGGGGCAGCCAGCCTGGCACACACCCACCCGTGGTGTGAGACTCCTCTGGATTCCCAGCCTCTCCTCTGTAAGTAGGTCAGTTGCCCTCAAGGACCCCCCAGCTAGCCCTCCCGTGCCCTGTGTCCTAATTGGGAGCTGCTCCCTGTCCTCAGAGGCCACAGTGGTGGTGGGCCTGGCACAGAGTGAGGGGCTCAGATGGCCCGAGAGAAAGCATAGGCCTAGAGTGTTGGGGGGCAGGGAGGGCACCCCAGGCTCGGGGAGCAGGTGCAGAGGCCACAAGGGAGTTAGCGCCCAGAGCTGGCACGGGGTGGGAGGAGAGGGCGTACAGGGTGGTCCCTGGTTTGAAGCCTCAGGCTCCTCTCACTGTGGCCAGGGAAGGCAGCGCAGGAAACGCGCAGCCAGGCTACGTAGAGCAGGGCCCGGCACCTGTTGGAGGCACCCTGTGGGGGGAGGACATTCTTTGACAAATGTTCACAAGTGGTCTTGACAGCTCAGGGGCCCTCTCTCCCGAAATCAGAGTGGACAATGGGGACAGGCTCAAGGGTTGGGAAAGACACTGGGTACAGGTCCTGGAGGGCAGGGAGCATGTGGGGCAGGACCCGGGCTGAGTCTGGATGGAGGGCGGGGGCGGGCTCTGTGGGCTACTTACTGCTGCTCACTTGGGTGGCTGGAAGTGAGGGTGCTCTGTGTTTCTCAGGGAAGCTGACCTCCCTGCCCCTGCCCTGGGGACCTCAGGTAAGGCACCCTGTCTGGGTCTGCGCTGCCAGCCTCACAGGGTCAGGAGAGTGTGGCTAATAGCAGGGTCTCTTTTTGGCACTGGCTGCTGTGAGCACTAGGTTGACCTTGACCACAAGCTGGCTACAGGGGGCCTGACTTCTACTGCCACAAGCTCGAGTGCCAGTCCTAGCCCATGAACCCCTCAAAGCTGAGCAGATGAGGACAAGTCCCATTCTCCTGGGACTGGCCTTGGTAGGCTGGGTTGGACTGTGGGGGCACACCTGCTCTAGGGTGGGTGGGGAGCTTCCGGAACTGCAGCTGTTGGTCTCCAGGACAGACACGGCCTCCCCAGCAACAGCTGGGCCAGAGGCTCCAGAGCCAGGAGAGCCCAGAGCCCAGGCTGGCCCTGCTTGAGGATCAGTTACAGGGTCTGCAGATGCTTGGGGAACAAGGGAAGGAGAGGAGGAAAGAGGGGTGGGAGGCGAAAGTGGGCTTGAGGGAGAGCACAGGGGGCCCCTGCCTGGCCTCTGGCCCCTAGGGTGCGGCACTAGTGCTTCCCTGGGTGGGTGGCCATATAGACACAACTTGTGGGGTATCTCCCGCTCTTGGGGGTCATGCTGCTCATGGGAATGATGCCTAGCCTCCCCCAGGAAGCTCTGAATCTCTGCTCAGTGACTACAGTGTCCCCAGCTCCAGGTTACCCCTCTGGGCGGCACAGTGATATCCAGAAGCTCCCCCGACCCCTTCCGAAGGCTTACATCCCCTGACAGGACCAGCCTCCTGGAGCTGTATGGAGGTTTGGCAGGTCAGGGGACAAGGTGGCCTCGATGAGGGTTGTTGCAGGAAAGGGGGTGGGGCCAGGAAGGGGCTGCACACCTGTGGTGTGTGCCAGGATTCACTGGCGTACGGCAGGTGCCCAGTGAATGCTCGAGGAGTAATTGAGCACTAGCGTGATCTCAAGTTGCTCCTGTGGGTGCCTGTCTTGCTTTCTGCAGCCTGAGATTATAGGAGTTGGGCAGCACTCACCCCACCCAGGCTCTGTGTGGGTGCTCCGAGCAGGCGGGGAGCAGCGCCTCACCGAGGACCTGGCAGCAGCCCAGACATTGGGAGCTCTGTGCCCCTCCCCTCCCACAACAGGGACCCTTATGACCACAAACTGGGGCTTCCCTAGTGGCCGCCTGACTGCAGAGGGACTGGTCTGAGGCGGCCGGGCGGTGAGACTTAAGAGAAAGTCTCTACGACTCTTTGTACTGAGAAGTGAATCTGCAGACTCTCCTGGTTCACTCCAGCAGCAGGGACATGTCCGCCCCATCAAGTGTCCAGGGTCAACAGAGTCTGGCCTGCCTGAAGCCCTTGGCATCACGAGGAGCTGTCTGCCTTGCCTGCCTGCCTGCCTGCCTGGCCACAGTCCCTGACAGCTAGTTCAGCAAAGGACAAGCCAACCATTAGGACCAAGGACTCCCTGGCTTGGCAAAGCAGAGCCAGTTTGCAGGATTTGGGGATTTTGAACCAGTTGCTGTGGCAGGTGTGGCCGGAATGACTGAGCAAAGTCTACTTGCCATGCCACTGGGCAGAGCAGGTCACCCGCCAGCTGCTGCCAGAGGTTGTGGGGTGGCTGCACTGGCCACTGGCCCAGGAAGCAAAGCCAGCAGAGGGTGGACCGGGTTGGGGCTGCAGGAGGGTCTGACACACTACGTGGTTCATCACAGTCCCCTGCCAGAGCAGAGTGGGCAGCTCAGCTTCTGCAGGCCCTAAGTCAGGCCAGGGCAGTTGGCCAGACCTGGGTCTTGGCCTGAAACCCCATATTGTCAATCTGACGTGGGAAATCCTAGCCATCAACTGGGGAGGAGGCACAGTGAGAACATCCCCTCCCCTGAATCTTCAGGTCTGAGCTGGGGTTGGACGCCCCCCACCTCACAACCCCCTTCCCCATATCCCCCAGTTATGTCAGAGTATTTGTGAACTACTGGCGCCCCCGAGTGGCAAGTGCCTGCTTTGTTCCCAGTGATTCTCAGGCTGATGGGGGTCCATGGATCTGGGAGCCTCTGGGTGGCGCTGTGCTGTGGTCCACTGAGAGCACAGGATCAGAGATGGTTCTAAACTCTACCTTGTTAGGGGCAGGTTTAGGGGGCTGAGGTGGAGGAGAGGAACAAGAAGTGGTTGGCTCAACAGGGGTCCCCAAATCAGGCCTCAAGACAAGGGTCTCAGTGTCAGAAGGAAACCTGAGAAGGGTGGAGGGCTTAGGAGTGGGCCCCAAGGGCACCCTGGCAGGACCTGGTATGACACGTCCTCTGGCCTTGGGTTGGCTGTTCTGTGTATCAATGGCCCCAGGCCTGTCACATGGCTGTGCCCATAACCCAGGTGACCAAGCCCCAACTGCCCTTCATGTGGGAATGGTGAGCTGGTCCCTGAGGAGCAGGTGGAGGAGTGATCTCCTCAAGGAAGTCCTCAGCCTTCCTTGCCTGTTCCGTCTACACCACCCTAACACAGGACGGGGAGAGCCTAGGGCTCTTACCACTGATCTCCAAGACATTGGCTCCCACATGGAGGGCTGTTGGGGCAGGGAGAGGTGCTGTGGGAGTGCCAGGGAGGGACTCTCCAACTGAAGGGCCCCCAGGGACCCCAGCATAGACTTTGGGAGGTCTGAGAGAAAGCAGGGGGCAGGCCGAGGCCAGGGATCTCTCCTGGAAGCTTCTGGAGGGGTGGACAGGAGGGATAGTAATTATGACCAATGTTGCCAGTGAGGACAATGAGGCTCAGAGAGGTTGAGTGACCAGCTGAGGCCACACAACACGAGCTGCTGGGAACACAGTCTTTGCCAGGCCCTGGGCAGAGCCATGGGAGGAGTTGTGGGTAGGGCCGTGGGGGACTGAGCTTTGGTCACAGACTTGGATGTGATTGTGGGGCTGTGAGGTCCTGGGATGGACTGTGAGTGGTGATGGGGGTCCTGGCCCTCCTTCTCCTAACCCTGCCACCACCTCATTCAGGAAGGACTGTGGCAGGGGCTGGTCGTGGCCCTTCAGTGCCACCCAGCCTCCCCCTTTATCCTCATCTTGGGTGCCCCCAACCCCAGCCCCTCTGCTCTGCAATGATCATGGTGCTCAGAAGGTGTCGCCAGAGACCAGCAGATGGGTGCTCAGATTCCAACCCCTCCCTGGTGGTGTGTTCCCCAGGGTCAGGGCCTGGCAGGAGAGAGAGGTGGGGATGTGGTGGAGGGAGGACAGATGGAGGGGGTAGGACCTGGGAAGGGCAGTTCCTGCCTAGGGTCCCCATGGTGCACGGATAAGACCCTGACTCTGGCATCCCCTGATTGTGCAAGAACGGATGTCAGTTCCCCTCCACGAGGGTAGAGTAGGGGGCTGGGTCCTCCCAGAAACCCCAGGTGGGGGGACGTGAGTCCTGAGCGTTCTTGTTGCCTTCCCTTCAGGCTGCCATTCAATGTCCAGCTGGGGGCCCAGGCAGGGAGGAAAGCATTGAGAGGAAGGGGAGAGCTTGGGGCTCATCCACGGCCTGGGGTCCAGGACAGATAAGGGTACACAGAGAGGACATAGGGGTCCCAGGAAGAGGACCTTCAAGGGGGCATTGATGGCAGAGGAGGGGGCAATGAGATGTGAACACCCTACACCCCCCAAACAAATTGAATGAGGGGTTGGGAAGTAGAGAGGATGGAGGACAGAGGGGCCCTCGACCCCTATGTCTTTACCCCCTATGCCCTCCCTCTTTCCTTATCATCTCGGCTCAGATCAGGCCCACCCCATTTTCCTTCCAGCTATGTTGAAAGCCTCTAATTTGTCCTTGGCTAAAATGCCTTAATTTGTCTTTTCAGCTAATGATTACAATGTCCACCTGATGCTCTGCAGATCCATGTGGAAACACAGGCTGGGCCTCTGAGGTTCTTGATGGCTCTGCATATTTTCTACTGAGCTTGAGCCCCCCCACCCCACCCCTTTGCACTTACATCTGGGCCTATCCACTCCCCCAACTGCCTGGTGTGAAGGGAAGGGAAGGCTGAAAACAGCAGAGAGTAGGCTGCTGACTCTGAACACCTGCCTCTGCCCTCCTTGCCCAGGGAGGGGCAGATGATGACGTCCTAGTAGCTGCTGCTCAGTCTCACTACCGGGGGCTTGGGGTGAGGGGTGACTTGGTCTGGTGACATTGGTGGCTACTTCTCAGCCAGGAACCCTTCCCAAAGCCGGAGCACCTGAGAGGGGAGGGTTCCAAAGCTAGTGCAGACAGAGGTATGGCAGGCAGAGGGCACATGGCCAGTGCTGTCCTCAGCCCACCCTACAGGAGGGCTTGGATTCCAGACCACCTCTGGGCCAAGTTTCTCCTAATGAAGTTAGAGACAATGGCTCTTAAATGCCTCCAGAAAGCTGCTGAGAGGCTCAGAGAGCTGATGTGCCAATGAATTGTTTATCAATCCCCAGGGACTCTGCCCAGACACCCAGAGGAGTCCTCTTGGTGCCCTGCTTGGACCCAGAGCTGACACCGGTCACTCTTGACCACCAGCCCAAAGCCTGGCTCTTTCTGAGTGGACAAGAAAGCTGGCCTGGCTCTTGCAGGGGCATCTCAAGGGTTACCTTTTCTCTTAGAGCACCCTCAGAGCAGCCTCCATAGGAGCCGCACAGCTTGACAAGTGGGGGGTGAGTGGGCACAGCCCCACTCCCGGACTCTGTCTCCACCCCAGAAACCTTATTTGGAAATAAAGTCTTTGTAGATGTGATCATGGTAAGTCACAGTCCCACTGGAGCAGGGTGGGCCCCAATCCAAGGACTGGTGTCCTGATAAGGAGGGGGAGACAGCCGTGTGATGACAGAGGCTGGGATGACACCAGCTGGCACAGCTACCGGGAGAGAGGCAGGAGGGAACTTTGCCCACGGGCCTGCCCGCACATTGATTTTGATTTTCAGCTTCCAAAACTGAGAGAATAGATTTCTATTGTTTTCAGCCCCAATTTTTGGCCCTTTGGTACAGCAGCCATGGGAACATAACACAGGTGACTGTGAACAGGTGTGCAGCCCCTAGGGCCTCCGTTTCCCTGTCTAGTCCCTTTGCCCCAGGGGTGACTGAGATTTAAGAATGGCACTCAGGAGCAGAGCCCCACTGGGTGCCTTTTGGTCTTTGCTGTGGTGGGGAAGCCTGGTAACCTGGGTGCTCCCCATTCCCACTCCAGCCACTGAGACATCACAAGGCAGCTGGACCCTCTGGCCACCATCGCTGTGGCCTCTGGTCACCACTCAGGCTCTGATTGAATTTGGCCAAACATTAGTCACCCTTTAAGAGGCCATGTCCTCAGTGTGTGGAGCTAATCGGTGACTCAGGCCTGGATGGGCACAAAGCTGGTTCCGTTGTCACCTGGAATTGCTGGCCACAGGGCAGCTGTACCCATTAGCCAGGCATTCTCCTGGGGCCCATCCCCTCCAGGACCTAGAGGTAGGATATGTTTGTGACCTCTATGGGGTCTTGGGGTCCCTGCGATGTGAACTTGAGTCCAGAAGGCAGTGTCCCTGTGGCGTAGCCTTTGATGCTGCAGATTTCTTGAGTTCCTTCTTCACTAGGAAAACTGTTTTGCTCTGAAGGCCCCCAAGGCTTGAATGAGGCCCACCCACCTCACAGAAGGTCATTGCCCTTACTCAAATCACCATGATTGTAGATGTTAGCCACATCCACAAAAGCCTTCACGGGACATCTACAGTGTGTGTGTGTCATTGCATAGTGGGCCCTAGAGCCTGAACAAGTGGACACAGAAAACCAGTCCAGTTGGTATCATTATTGTTAATTCTGATTCACAGAGGAACAACTTTTAACATGATTTCTGGTGAGTTCTATTTTTCAACTGTTTTAGACTTAAATAGGCATGCTGATTTCAAAATTGCAGTTAGTTTTCTTCTATCACATCAAGTTTTTTCTGTACTGCTTATCTTAATGTGACCACTCTAGGCTGGATTGAACCTGGATGGAGGGAAGCACTAGTGCTCTCCTACTGGCTGAGAGCAAACCTCCCTCGAGTGGGGAGCGGTGGGGAATGACCTTGGAGACCAGCGACAGGTTCATACTTGTTTAGGCTATTCAGTCACACATGAGACAGTGTGGTGAGAGGTTGTGTGCCGCTCTATATAGTGAATCGTATTCCAAAGTGTAGTCCAAGTTCTTGTCTGTATACAAGGAGTTAGCAGAATTTATTTTATTTACATACGTACTTATTTCCTTTCCTTCAGATCATGTGTGCCTCTGCTATTTCTCATCGTAAGTGCCTAAACAACCCTGGTTCATTTTGTTATATCTGTGGCAGTTTCACCATTCCCAGTCAAAGGACAAACATCAGCGCATTTGTCAGGCAAGCCTAGTTTGCATATTTTAAAGTAAAATTTGGTGACCAAGATCAGTCTTAGGCCCCTCACAAGGTGTGCAAGCAGTGTGTTGAGAGTTTATGAATGTGGACGAAGGGAACATGTGATAAATTGCCATTTGGTATACCTATGGTTTGATGAGAGCCCAGAGATCATTCAGCTGAGTGTTACTTTTGTATAGTGAGAACGTCAGGATATAACAAGAAAAATAAATGTCGAATAGAGTATCCTAGTCTACCATCAGCTATACACCCAGTGCCTCATTCAGCTGAAATCCCAGTGCCAGTTTTCATTGAACTACCCTCTTTCGAAAAACAGGAGTATGGTGAAGAACTAAGTGACAGCAATGATGAAGATTTTGAAATTGAAGATGACTCAGTTCATAAGGGATCTGATCGGCAGGAGTTGAATGATTTGGCGCGAGATTTGGGACTATCCAAAAAGGCTTCAGAACTCCTAGCATCAAGACTGCACGAGAAAAACTTGCTTGAAAAAGGAGTGAAGGCATACTACTTCCAATCAAGAGAAAGTGCATTTCTGTAGTACTTTCATAGTGACAGTGGCTTTGTGTATTGCCATAACATACATGGTTTAATGGAGGAATTGGGAGTTCCAATCTAGAACGCAACTGAATGGCAACTGTTCATTAATAGCACAAAGCAGAGCTCCAAGTGTGTCCTCCTCCGCAATGGCAATTTATTTGGTGCAGGCCCAAATGGCCATTCAGTTTGTTTTCGTGAAGAATATGAAGACATAGAGTCATTGATCTGTTGCAATATCACAAGCACAATTGAATCATCTTTGTTGACCTTAAAATGGTCTGCTTCCTTCTTGGTCAGCAACATGGATACACCAAGTATCCCTGTGTTCTGTGTATGTGGGACAGCAGAGCTCGTGAGAAGCATTGGGTGGAGTCGAATTGGCCTCCAAGAACTGACCTCAAACCTGGTGATCCAAACATTCTACATGAGCCACTTGTTGACAGAAAGAACATTATATTCCCACCTCTGCACATAAAACTGGGTCTCATGAAGCAATTTGTTAAAGCTTTGCCAACTGAAGGAGAGTGTTTCTCATTTTGGCATTCTCTAGCCTGTTGTTGAAAATATAAAATACCTTAATATGTATGTTATGTAGCAGAACTTTACACAATTTGACTTACAGTAACAATATATAGCCTTTCTATGAATAAAATAACTCTAAATAAACAGTATATTCAGGTAATTTTTCATTTATTTTCCTTTGTATGTACATTTTGTATGATTTTTGGGACAAAGGGAGGGTATCCTGTACCTTAAAAAGTTGACATGATAGAGAAAAACTGGAGTCATTTTTGGATTCAGATGCCAAAAGTTAGTCAAAAACAAGTGTCAGATCTAACTCACCGAAATTGTGTTCCCCAGTGTTATTTTTATTATTCCTGCTTTCTAGATAAGGAAGCAGAGGCTCAGAGTGTGCCACCATCTGAGGACCACAGCTGGTCAGGACAAAGCCAGGGTCCTTCCACTACACCTCTATCTGGGCCATCTCAGAAAGACCAGGCTGCCTCGTCAGGTATCAGGGTGCCTGGGGAGGTGTAGCTACTAAACCAGACCCTCAGGCCAGCATGTCTACATGGGCCAGCTGGCTTACAGGAAAGTCCTGACCCCTGGGGTCAGGGCCACTGCAAGGGCAAGACAAGGACACCTTGGGAGGCTCTGGTGGCTCCGCTGGGCCCATACCCTGGATATGTTTCTTGAGTCTGCTAACAGCGCATGTGAATCAGTCAATGCATGTAAAACTGTTTCTCTTGAGAAAATCAGAAGTTCTGGCAATGCTGGGCCTTTGCCCTTGGGCAGACTGCAGACAGCCCAGCCCTACGCCCCTGCTGCCTGGGTGCAGAGGTGCTTCCCCTCAATGAGGAGCTGATCCCTCATTTAAGTTCCCCATCTGGTCCCTGAACATGGGGCCTTTGGGAGCCCTGGCAGTCACCCCTCCCCTGGAGACTGGGATATTGTGATGAGGTAAGCTGGGGGCATCTGTTCCCCCACTGTCACTGTCCCCTAAATCTCAAAAACCATGCTTCACCACCAAGGCAGAGCACCACTCAGTTCTGCATTGTCATGCTGACTTAGTAGTGATTTTTTCTCTGATGAGAAATTATGTCTCCAAATGTCACTTGACTATCAAACAGAATGAAATACATTGATGAATCACTACATTCTCACATATTAGAAAAGATAGCATTCCACTGACATCAGTAAAAATACCAGTGGCTGCCAGGGGCATCCAGTGACCAAAATGGACTTTTTAACTGTTGTAAAAAGTTGACTGATGTGAACAAATCAAGGAAAATGTGTTCCTTTTGATTTGCCTCTAAGTGGGAAATTAAGAGACTTAGATGAGCTTTGAATGCATCAACATCAAAACACACTAAATGTGAAATTGTGAAATTCAAAAGTCCCAGCAGTGTTCTTGTGTTTGGGGAGAAAGTGGAGGAGGTGAGGGAGTGCAGGAGGGCCTCTCCCTGTCTTTCAGAATTCAGCCTTTTCTTCCACTCAGGAAGATGGGGCCACAGAGTACCCCAGCCAGGCCATCTGGACATTCAGTCACAAGATCTTTGAAAGGAGACCAGAGCTCTGGGAAAGCACATGGGATTAGCCCAGGATGAGGGGCTCCAGAGGACCAACAGGAAAAAAGGCAGGGAGGGTGCCTGTAAGGATTGAGTCTGTGCAAGTGTCCCAGGGCCACCATAACAAATTATCACAGACCTGGTGGCTTACCATAACAGAAATCTATCTTCTCACAGTCTAGAAGCCATAAGTTCAAGATCAAGGTATTGCAGGGCCTCACTCTCTCCACAGACTCCATGGGAGGATTCTTTCTGCCTCTTCCAGCTTCTGAGGGCACCAGATGTTCCTTGGCTTGTGGTCAAATTACCCTCATTTCTGCTTCTCTCTTCACAGGGCTTCTCCTCTGTGTCTGTGTCTCTTCTTAAATTCTTATAAGGACATCAGTCATTGGATTTAGGACTCACTCTAAATCCAGAAAGATTTTATCTCTAGATCCCTCACTTAATTATATCTGCAAATACTCCATTTCCAGATAAGATCACTTTCTGAGGTTTTAGGTAGGTATGAATTTTGGAGGAACACCATTCAACCTGGTGCAGGGCCTGCTGTGTGCCAGGCCCTTGAACTCTCAGGAGTCTATGATGGCCACTGAACTCCAGAAGGAGGGCTTCCTGGAGGAGGTGGCAGGGTTGTGCTACCCAGAGCTGACATATCTCCCCTTGGTTTCTTGGCCCAGTATGACTAGGGGGCACAATTAAAACTTATGAATTGTTTATTTTTGGAATTTTTCATTTAATATTTTTGGACCGCAGTTGACTGTGGGTAACGAAAACTGAAAAGTGAAACCATGGATAAGGGGAGACTATGGTCTTACTGAAAGAAGCCAGTCTGAAAAGGCTACATCCTGGGTTATTCCAACTCTATGACATTCTGGGACAGGCAAAACTATGGGTTAGGGGGTGAATAGGTAGAACACAGATTTTTAGGGAAGTCGGCACTACTCTGTAGGATACTATAATGAAGGATGCCTGACATTTGTCCAAGCCCATAGAGTGTGTATCTCCAAGAATGAACCCCAGTGCAGATCATGGCCATTTGCTGATACTAGTGTATCAGTAGTATCAATATCATTATGACATCAATGATAACAAATGTATCATGTGGAGTGTACTGGGGGGAGAGGGGTACATGAGAACTCTGTACTAGCTGCTCTGTCTTATGTTAGCCTAAAACTGCATTACAATGTAAAATCTATCAAGTAGAAAATAAAAGACAAGGGGCCAGTTCCTGGATTTCGCACTGTGACCAGGCCACCCCAGGCTGGCTACGGAGGTGTCTATGGGAGTCCCCACCCCCAGGGCTCCATCCTGGCCCTCTGGTGCCCTCAGGCCTCTTTCTCTCTGGGTCGCCACCTAAGGCCAAGCCTGTGCTTTGTCACCTTAGAGCCAGAACTGGCACCTCATCTCTGCTACCAAGTCTCTCTGGCAATCAGCTGAGTTGACTACTCACAGCTGCCCTGCACTGGCTTATTAAATTGCACCTGATTGAAGCCCTTCCAGGCTCCCAGGTGTCTTCAAGGGCAGGGGATAAGCCAGGGGGCTCCAAGTGAAGGCAGAGATTGACTTCAGGCCAGGCCCCTCAAGAGGAGGGGTAGGTCACACCTGCTCCAGATAATGGCCAGCCCGTCTAGTTGTTGCAGACATGGAGAAGACAGCTCTGCCCTCTTGCTGAAGTCTAGCTAAGGCCACCAATTTGCATGAGAGGGACGGTCACTCCTGGTCTAGTGTCTCCTTCTCAGATACCCCAGGCTGTGGGTGACATGACATTACAGCTCTGGTCACTGGGAGTTGAGGACACAGTTCAGGGAGAAAGGTGGCGCAAGGTTATATTGTGGCTGGTGTCCACTGGCACCAGGCCCACCCTGGATGGACTCTGTTAACTGAGTTAACTAGGCAGGGGCAGTTGGCATGTTGAAGGGGTATGTGTGCAGCCCGCTTTGGGACTAAACCTTCTGCCCATTTCCTTGTTCTGGTTTGCAGGGGAGGCATGTGCCAACAGCCTGCACATACCAGGCAGTGCCCAGGCTGGGAGATGAATCTATGCCTTCTCTGTATCCTCCCTTCATCCCTCCTGCTCTAGGATCCTCTCCTTCCTCACCCTCATCTTCCTCTAGATTCTACTGGCTACACAACTTGTGGGCCATGTGCAAGATGAGAACATAGGGCCCCTTGTTCAAAAATCAGGAAAAAAGTAACATTAGCTATGCTAATACAATGTTTTCCTTTCTTCTGCAGTCTTTCCCAAGTTGTAGTGTTTTCATTTGGCTATTTAATGCTGTTCTAAGTAAAGAAAACATTAAAGATTTAAGTTATGAGCAGAAATTTTATCATTCATCTCTATATAGTGTGATGTTGGTTGTAAACACAGCTATAAGAGCATGTCGCTCATCAGTAAAATCACCCAAATTGCCCAATTTGTATCTCATGGATAGTAGATACATATGTATTTTGTTACCAGATTAGGGAAATCATGGCACAAATCTAATGCAGCTCTTCTGATTTCACTTCTTCATTCGCACACCCTACAGCTCTCAGCCTTTGTGAGTGAGGACGGGCTGGGGGACAGGCATCGTAGCGCGTCACCACTTCAGTGTGCTCGACTCCTTCAGAAAGTAACACAAGTAAGAAAGGAAGTGACGGGGTCTCTGGTCATGTATGTTCCTTAAAACACCACTGCCTCCTTCCTGCACATTCTGGTTCTGAGAACTTGTGGCCCCTGGATGCCAGGTACACTCTCTCCCTCCCTCCCTCTTTACTCAGCTGTAGACATAACACCCTCACCAGTGTACTGGTGGGTTGAAAGTGTCTCCCACGAATTCATGTCTGCTTGGAACTTCAGAATGTGAAATAAAGCCTTTGCTGACATAATTAAGGATCTTAAGATAAAACCATCCTGAGGACTTCCAGCCAAGATGACATCCTAGACAGACGCGTTGTGTCTCCCTCCACAACTAAGAAGGAATACAACTACCTCAAAACTAGAGACAACCAGAAGTTCCAGAAAATCAAGCTGCATGGAAGTCCTACAAACAAAGATATGAAGAAGAAATACTCATCCAGACAGGTAGGAGGGGCGGAGCCGGGACGGAGAGGACGAGGTGTGGTGGCAGCAGCAGTGGTGGCAGTGGCAGGCTGCCGGAAAGCGCAGTCACACATTTTAAAAAGTCAGGAGGGACACCTGGGGAGCGCTCCCAGCACCAGATCAGATCATGCAGCTCATGGTCCCAGCACCAGGGAAAATAAAGCCTCATTGCTTCTGATTGTGCAGACCAGTGGGGGTTGGGGCAGAGGAAGAAACAGCCAGTCTCTCAGCAGAGTCTGCTTGTTTAAAGGGCTCCCACGGTCCTAGAACATCTGCAGACCCACACACTCTGGGAACGACAGCCAGGGAAGCAGTTAGAGGGGTGCCAGTTTGGTGCGGAAGAGGGAGAGGTGCCTGGAAAAGGGGCATTATTCCCTCTATGACCCCCCTACCCACATATAGCACCACAACGTGATGAAATGGGTTACCCTGTACTGATGAATACCTAAGGCTCCAC
Organism: Furipterus horrens; assembly: GCF_987537825.1. NCBI lineage: Eukaryota > Metazoa > Chordata > Mammalia > Chiroptera > Furipteridae > Furipterus > Furipterus horrens. The sequence goes on along the minus strand of NW_028327175.1, from coordinate 118,873,397 downwards.
CCCTTACAACGTAACAGGAGCAACAGCTTACCTAAGACACAGAGGCAAACAAACAAAGGAGCCTGTCGAGATGAGGAGACAGAGAAGTATGGCCCAAAAGGGCAACCGGATCAAGGTTCCAGCAGGAGAACTAAGCGACGAGGAGGGAGCCAACCTAACTGATGCAGAGTTCAAAACACTGGTGATAAAGATGATCACAGGCTTGACAGATATGCTTGAGTATGGCAAACGCATGAGGGAAGAAGTGAAGGCTATGCTAAATGAAACGAAGGAAAAGCCACACAAAACCAATGGTGAAGGGAAGGAAACTGGAGTTCAGATCAATGATTTGGAACATAAGGAGGAAAACAATAGTCAACTAGTACAGAATGAGGAAACAAGAATTGAAAAAAATTAGGAGATGCCCTGGCTGCTGTGGCTCAGTGGATTGAGCGTCAGCCTGCGAACCAAGTGTTGCTGGTTCGATTCCCAGTCAGGACACATGACTAGATTGCACATCAGGTCCCCAATTGGGGGCGGGAGTGAGAGGCAACCACGCAGTGATGTTTCTCTCCCTCTCTTTCTCCTTTCCCCTCTCTCTAAAAATAAATAAATAACTAAACAAAGAAACAACTAAGTGAATAAAAAATTATTTTTTAAAAAAGATTAGGAGAGGCTTAGGAATCTCTGGGACAACTTTAAACATACCAACATCCAAACCATAGGGGTGCCAGAAGGAGAAAAGAAAGAGTAAGAAATTGAAAACTTATGTGAGAAAATAATGAAGGAAAACTCCCCATATGTGGTGAAGGAAATAGACATACAAGTCCAGGCAGCACAGAGAGTCCCAAACAAGCTAGACCCAAAAAGGACCACACCAAGACACATCATCATTAAAACGCCAAAGGTTCAAGATAAAGAGAGGATCTTAAAAGTAGCAAGAGAAAAGCAGAGCATTACCTACAAAGGGGTGCCTATAAGACTATCAGCTGATTTCTCAAAAGAAACTTTGCAGGAAGAAGGACCGGCAAGAAGTATTCAAGGTGATGAAAAGCAAAGATTTACAACCAAGATGACTCTATCCATCAAAGCTATCATTTAGAATGGGAGAGCAGATAAAGTGCTTCCCAGACAAGGTAAAGTGAGAGTTCATCATCACAAAGCTATTATTACATGAAATGTCAAAGGGACTTATTTAAGAAAAAGAAGATCAAAATTATGAACATTAAAATGACAACAAAGCTACCAATATCAACAACTGAATCTAAAAAATAAGAACAAAATCCAATTAAGCAAACCAGAATAGGAACAGAATCATAGGTACAGGCATCATTTGGAGGGTTATCAGCTGGGAGGGGGGAGGGGGAGGAATAGTGAAATGGTGCAGGGATTAAGAAGCATAATTGTTTGGTACAAAATAGACAGGGGAAGTGAAGAATAATATAGGAAAGGGTGAAGCCAAAGAATGTACATGCACGAGCCATGGACATGAACTAAGCAAGGTGAGATAGCTGGAGGGAAGTGGGGGGGGGGGGTACTGGGCAGAGGGGAGCAAAAGGGAAAAAGACTGAAACTATTGTAACAACACAGTCAATATAATATACTTTAAAAAAAAAAAAAAACATCCTGAGTCTGAGGAGGGTCTACATCCAATGACTGGTGTTGTAGTCATAAGAAGAGAAGAGGCCCTGGCTGGTGTGGCTCAGTGGATTGAGCTCCAGCCAGTAAACCAAAGAAAGTGTCGCCGGTTTGATTCCTAAGTCAGGGCGCATGCCTGGGTTGTGGGCCAGGTCTCCAGTTGGGGGTGCGCAAGAGGCAATCACACATTGATGTTTCTCTCCCTCTTTCTTCCTCCTTTCCATTCTCTCTAAAAATAAATAAAATAATTTTTTAAAAAAGAGAAGAGGATGCAGAGAGACGCTCAGATACACAGGGGAGATGCACAGAGCAGACGCGCAGACATACGGAGGAGACAGCTGCATGAAGAGGGAGGCAGAGGTTGGAATGATGTGGCCACAGCTAAGCGTTGCCCCAATACCAGAAGCTGGAAGAAGCAAGGAGCAGATTCTCCCTTAGGGCTCTGGGAGGGAGTAAGTCCCCATCAACACCTTGATTTTAGACTTCTGGTCTCCAGACTTCGAGAGACTACCTTTCTGTGGTGTTAAGCTCCCCGTTTGTGGCTCTTTGTTATGGCAGCCCTAGGATACCCAAGACCTTATACTGGTCTTGTTGAGCTCCGTGCATGGTGCACCCACCAGATTTGTGGCTCAGGGTGTGCTCAGGATGCTGCATGCACATCGCACACATCTCTGCTCCTGCCCATTCACCACTGTGCCATCAGAGGTCACTTATAAAACACTGGTACAAAAAAAAAGTCAAATTATTAGACACATTAAGATGGCCACCGCAGAGCATGCAAACAATTGAGGGACCCAGGGTGATGACATGGGTCGCATGCTGTATAGAAAACTCGGTTTCTCTACTACAACACCCTACACTCAATACTCTCCGTGCTTCACTTCTGATACCAGGTGTGTCTGTGCATCAAGCAATTCTCAGGCACCAACTGGGAGTCCTACAGCTTAATTCTGACACTGTCTCCCTGGAGATAGCTTTGGCTTTGACAGGGAAAGGGCTCAGTCCCTGAAGACTGCTCATACAGGAAGCCACTTCAGATGCCAATTGCCAGCCCAGGTGGTTTCCTGTGCTCCTGACCAACCAGCTATGGACCCACCTAAGAATAGAGAGTGTTTATTCAGAGCTTGCTATAGCCAGGGGTCAGCCACCATTAACACATTTGTTAGAGACTTGACGTTGGGCTGGGGAGAGGGAAGCTTTAGGATGGAAAAGGGCCAGCTACAGGAGTCATCCTCATGGATCTGGCCCCCGTGTGATGGACTTGGGAAGCACACTGGCTTTCTCTGACTGGTCTTGGGTTAGAAATAGGGACAACAGAGAATAGCTGCTGTTGCTGACCAAGTCCTGACCATTCTGGGCAGAGGCTGTGGTCCAGCTTCCTGGGCTGGGTGCTGCACCTTGTAGGTCAGAGTCCCCTTGTCATATGTTGCCGGCCACTCTTCATTTGTACATCCAGTCTCTTATCCCCAGTGGCCATCCCAGACCCCTGGAAGGAGGAGCCCACCAGCTCCTCCCTGTACCTGGAGCTCCCCTCTCAGCTGTTTCCTTTGAGCATGTCCTGTCCCTGTCTCCTTGGGTTCAGGATGATGAAGGTGGACACCACTCAAACCCACCAGCCCAGTCAGGGCCTGTGGGACCCAGCCTGACTCCTGCAGCCACACTGAGTCCAGAAGACAGCTCTCTGGCCGTATCTAATGTGCTGGCCTCTTTCCCAGAGGGGCCCAGGCCCCTTGGATTCAGCATCCCCAAATGGGGGTGTTGTCTCTCTCTGTGTCACAACACTGCTTGTTCTTTGTCATGTGGACTCCAAACCCTGGGTTGCCCTGTCCATCTCCCTCTACCTCATTGACCAGTCAGCAGCGGAAGCCCACGGGCTGTGGCACTGGGCAGGGTTGGATATCTCCGTCACCTGCTCCCAGTGCCCCCAGGAAAAAGGACAACCTCTCTGTTCCTTGTCTGTGTGCCCAGGACAGTGCTTGCACATTTGTTCCCTAAGTCCCAGCCACGAGAATAGCTCAGGCTCAGGGCAGACACTTGGCGAGTCTCTGCTGGATCAATGACACTGACTGCAAACGGGTTAGCAATAGCCCTGCTTCATGTCACAGCCAATTCTGGAAGCTTGCTGCCCTCCGTTCCCCTCTCCTCTCCCACTTCCACACCCTGACGCCAAGGCAGTACCAATGGCTCTGAGGGGCCAACGTCTCGCACACAGGCGGGGCCTGAAGCCCCTGGAAGCAGTGGCCTGAGGGCCACTGACAGCCTGTGGGGAGGAAGGGAAGATTCTTCCCGCCTTATGGGGGTGCTGCAAAGTCACCCTAGAGGGCTCTCCTGGGACATCCCAGACCCTGCCAGGGCAGAGGCCAGGCCTGGCCTCCCAGGGACTCTCCATCTAGGATGTCGCAGGTCCCAGGCACAGCCATACCCAGGACACCCCAGCCCACTCAGAACAGGATAGCTTATGCCTGTCCCCTCCTCACACCCGCACTGTCCCTTCATTCAAGGGACAGCAGGGTGTCCTGAGCAGGTCCCAGTCTGGGCGTCCAGAGACTCGGATCCAGCCCACTGTTGCTCTGTGCACATCCCAGCTCCTTCCCTCTCTGAGCCTCAGTTTCCCCATTTCTGAATGAAGATCTAGGACTTGCCTCTCCCACCCTCAGGCTGCAGGGTGGGGAGGGGCCTAGTGTGCCAGGCAGCTGGGCCATGCCAGGAGCAAGTGCACCCCCACCTGGTATCTGGCCTCTCCATCTTCCTTCATAAGCCCCATGTCTGATGACACAGGCTCTCTACCTGGGAGTTGGGCCACTGGGCTCCGTCTGTCTTGACATTCTGGAGTGCCCAGGAGAGTCACTGGGGAGTGCATATCTGAGAGGCTCTGACCTGACAGACTCTACCTCCTTCTCTAGGCAAGGGGGTGGGGCCAAGCTGGCATAGGTTCAACTCCCCAACTGAGCCTGTAAGAGTCCCCCAGGATACCAACCAGAGTGCTCAGGACAGACCCAAGACCTCCCCTGGGTAGCATAACATGCCAGTGAGAGAAGGGCTATTTTGGAAGGGGTGGGGCTGGGGGGCGGGGTTCCAGCGATGGGGGTGGTGGTATAGGATGCCAAGTCTGGTGAACTCAGTCTACCCAAGTCTGCCTCCAGCTGAGCCAGGTTTGTGGCCCCTTTGCCAGGGGCTGGGTCTCAGGTCCCCACTCCATCCCCGTGCCTGGATGGTGCCCAGTCCAGTGTGATGTTCCGTAAGCCCCAGTGATGACCCACAGCACCTCATCTCCCATTCTGAAGGCTGAGTGGCCTGGGAAGCTGCATTTTAAGATGCGTCTGTTTTAAGGAGGTGCCCACTAAAGCCTAAGACCATGGCCAGGGGGGCAGCCCAGTCTCCTGCAGAAGGCCCTTGCCTCCCATGAGTCCACAGGGGTATCTGTGGGTAGTGGGTGGCAGACACTTGCTCACCAGCATTCATGCCTTCTGCAACCAGTATGGACATTGCCAAGAGGATGTGGTCTGAGAACAGCGGGTGGGCAAGGGACAGACAACCCATGTGGGGCAGCCAGGGGAGCTTCCTGGAGGAAGAGGCATGCAAATTGACAGGTGAGTTAAATGGGAAAAGGGAGGTGGGGCACAGCCAGGGCAAAGGCTCCACTGTGAGGGGGGCAGCATGACCCATTTGTGGAGTGGAGTAAGGGCCAGCTTGGCCAAAGAACAGAGAGTCCCTCACAGCTGACAGGGCCCGCCTCAGCTTGGGGACCTTCCTGGGGACATAGACAGGGGGCCTCGGGGTGTTTCCAGGTGAACTGGAGTCAGCCTCTGTCGCTTTTGAATAATCACAGGAGCCTCAGTAGCAGTGGCTGAGCCTGGCATGAGTGCGGCCAGAATGGCTGGATGGGGTGAGAGGGGCAGACTTTGTGTCCAGCAGCCACTGGCCTCAGCCTCTGGAAAGGGGGACCACAGGCCGTGGCAAAGCTCACAGCTAGTGTGGGGGTGCCCATGTAAGGGGTTCAGGGATTATCTCTGGGAAGTCCATCGGGCCACTGCCCCGTTGCCATGGCTCCTGGCTGCCGCTAATCCTCGCCCTCCTCACCACCAGCGCTGGTGTGACCTCTGCAGTGTCCCCAGGCTTTGCCTCCCTTGATCCTCCTGGGGCTCAGACCCACAGCTGAGAGGCAAGGGGGCTCTTGCCAGAAGCACTCTCAGAGTGGACAGGCCACCTTTCTGGGCACCTTCTTTCCTTTTCCAAGGAGGGCCCAGGTGAGACCACCTAAGTGTTAGGGTGTTGCGGAGCCGCAGCCTGATCCTGCACTACAACTGAACCAAGCACCCACCCACCCACAGGGTCACGTGCCTGCTGTGCACAGGGCACTGACTCCCATACAAGACTCTGCGCCCTCAGAACACTGGGATCACAGAGGCTGCCCAGGGAGCCCGGAACTTGATGGGGGCCTCTGGCTCCAGCTGGTGGGAACAGGGCCCGCACAGCCCTGGCCCAGGTGTGCACTACCTGCTGCCTGGGCAGCCACGTGGCCAGCTCGCTCGCCTGTCTCATCCGAGCAGTCCCAGAAGCAGAGCCTTGGTCTGGGGGTACAATTTGGAAGGTGACCCCAGGAAGCAGGAGAGAGGAGCGGGGAGTATGAGATGGGACAGGGTGTGGAACTGTGTACAGCTTAACCCACCAGGACATGTTGCCTCCCAGAATCAGCCCCCAGAAAGACGAGGCTGGGCGTTTATACTGGCTCCTGTCCCCCACTGGTTGGGGTGCCCCAGGCAATCAGCACCCTACACTTCTAGGCTGGCTTCTTGTGGGGACTTAGGAGCTTCCCAGTGAGGGAATCCCAGCAAGCATGTGTAGGGATCAGACCCTGTATAGAGCAAAATGGCATGCGCTCACAGGACACTGCCCACAGGTGGACCTCCAGGCAGATGTGAGCATTTCTGTAGGCTCATCACGCCCCGACCTGAGGACACCCTGAGCTCTTTGCAGATGGAGGACAGAGCTGACTGATCAGGCCAGAATGGTGTGCTCAGGACACAAGTGCTCAGACCCCCAAGGACGGACCTCTGTTCACTCTCAAGATCAGGCCACACCCCTTGCTTGGCCTGGCCCTACCATTTGGGTCCCTTTCCCACAGCCTGCCCCATTGCTCACCTGCATAGCTGCACGAGCACACCAAGCTCATTGCTGCCACAGGGACTCTGCATCTGCTCTTCCCTCTGCTGAGTCTTCCTCACCCAGCCACCCTCCATGGAGTCAGGCCCCTCCTTAAGAGGCTGCCCCTGTCCTTCTTGTCCTCATGGCTCTCTTTCTCATTACCCTTCTTCTCTCCACACAGTGTTCACGACCATCTAAAAGTACCTCCATTAAAAATTCTTTTCTCTTGCCACTCCAGAGCGCCTGGAACAGGCCCTGTCTATTTAGCCCATGGTGATGTCTGCATCACCCAGTTCAGGATGGGCACCTGGGAACGGCAGGAACTGTGTGTCTCCCACCTAGATGCATCCAGGAAGTCTGTGTATATCTGCTGGCCTTGCTATAGGCCACAGACACGTGCACACGCAGACTGCCTCCCAGTTGGCAAGTGACGTAGGATGTGCAGCCTGGCCCCGGCTGGCCATCTCATCCCGCATGGCCACACACCTGGCCCAGAGGACTCCTGCACTAGCCCACAGGGGCCTCTGGGCCTCAGCATGGACTGTGCCTGCTTGAGCACCAGCTTTGAACAGGCAGATCCTGGGTGGCCAGGACAGCCTGGCCTACTATGCCTGCTGTTCTCTGCAGAACATGAAGAAAAACATCAACCTCCTTGTGGTGGCCAAGCGGGCAGCTGCCCCCCTGAAGGCCAAGGCCAGTGGGGCTCCCTACCAGCAGAGAGGCTGGTGGGGGCTACAGGGGTGGGGTGGCAGCCCAACGGGGTGGTTTTCCACTCTCTCACTCCATTTTCCCTTGGCTGGGTTCTGGCCTCTCGTCTGCAGGGGCGGGGTCTATGCAGCCTGCTTGGGGAGCTGGGAGACAACAAGGAGATGGACTGAGTTGGGGTGGGGGAGACTTGGTGACTTCCTGAGCACGAGGTTCTGAGTATGGCTAGGAAGGGTTTATTCTATGCTCCAGGGAGCAGCGCAGCCTTCGTACATGGAGCTGGCATGAAAAAAAGCACTCACCTCCAGGCTGGCCTCCTTGGTTCCCTGAGAGCTTTTTCTCAGTTGCAGAAAACGCTCCTTGTGGAAAATGTAATATCTCAGAAGACCATGAAGCATAAAAGAAGGCGGTTCAGGCAAATGACCTCCCTGAGGAACCAGCCAGTACTCCCTATACAGGGTCGCTGTGACTCTGCCTCCAACTCTCAGTACACAGCATGTGGCTATTCCACATCCCCTTGGGTAAAGTTCCTTGTGCTGTGGGGTTCCTGAGAGCACCTCATTTCATTTAGCCAGTGGCTGGCCTCTGTGAGCTGGGGGCTATGTCAGGTGTGGGTCTGTCCAGATGCCCACCCAGCTCTCTGCCTAGTACAGCACAGGCACCAACAACACTGGGTAAAATCCCAGCTCCCAGAATGGGGTCCCCACCAGAAGCTGCACAGGTATCACCTGAAACTTGTCAGAGGTGCAGATTCTCAGGCCTGCTGCCCTGAGTGAGCAGCCTTGGGCATGAGACCAGGCATCTGTTTTAATGTCCCTGACTGATGCCTGCTACAGGGAGACCCCACAGAGCATCCTGGGAGGCCCCAAATCACCAGCCAGCTGGGCCTCCTCTGCCCCTCAGCTGTGGTCCTGACCCCCATCTCTGGAGCAGTCCTACCCCATCCATCGGAGCGCTTCTCCCTGAGGGAAGACTCCTCTCCAACCCCCCTCAGACTTTCAGAAAGGTGCTACTAGGACCCCTTTCAGCTCCTGCATCAGACAGGACCACCACCCACCCCAGCTCTGGTCTGAGCCAGAGGGGACAGAAGAGAATGAGGTGGGGGTGCCTCATTATCCTAGTAACTGCCCAAGGGACAAGGACTATGGGCTAAGATGCGAAGACTTGGGGAAGGAGCGTGGGCAGATGGACGGACAGACAGACTGGGCTTGGTGGAGCAGGGAGCCCCCTCGCCCTGGACCCAGCCCTGCACCACCCCCACAGCCTCCCTGCTTGCTGACCCCGCCTCCATGCCTCCCAGCCCCAAGTCCTGAGCCCAAGCGCGCAGCAGCAGGCGCTGGGCTCCCACTGGCCAGAGGGCACCCTGCTGGTGAGTGCAGAGCCCCTGCTCCCCCTCCGCCGCCCTCCACCACCCCCTGCCGCCCGATGGGGATGTGGTCCCACACAAATCGCTTCCCCTCTCTGGGGGGTGTCACTACCCTGCGCCCAGGGTCCCGCTGCACCCCGCCCCCCACCCTTCCCACTGCCTGTGGCTCGTGCCCTCTCCTCCAGGTGCCCCCTGCACATCCCCAGGGTTTACTTATCCTCACCGGCTGCCCTGAGTCCTTCTCTCCCAGTCACAGCCGCTCCATCCCCACCCACTCTCTCACTCCCCATACCCTCGCCTTCCGCTGGCCTTGGACCTGGTGTGCCAGGTTTGGGGCCGAAAGCCCCAGGGAGACTGCCCACAGAGCCTCTCCCGGTCTGACACCCCCCCCCCCCCAGCCCAATGGGGTTGCCCTGGGGCTGGCAGAGTGTGGGCTGCGCAGCTGGGGAGAGTTCTCTCAAGGTTGTGGCTGGGCGGTGCATGAGAGAGCAGAACAGCCGGAGCTGGAGCTGCAGAGGGAGCTGGAGCCAGTGGCTGTGAGGGAGGGCACAGGCGGTTGGTTGAGGTGGGGTCTGCCATTCCTCTGACTGGAGGTGGCCAGTGAGGGGAAGATCGCAGGCAAGTGCTTCACCCTGGCCAGGGGAGGAGAGGAAGTGCCGCCCCTGCCAGCTGGAAATGGAGCGCCTGCTTCTCCAGGGCTCGGCATCTGTGCTCTGGAGGCCTCTTGCCCTGTCCCCATAAGGGAGCACATGCCCTGAAAGTCCACCTGTGTGCTCTCTCCCCACCTAGGGACCAGTTGGGACCCCCGCCCACGGTCCCTAGCCTGCACTCCAACCTGGGGTCCTCAGCAAGGGTGAGAGCCTGGAGCTCCTGCTGCTCAAAGTTTGAGACAGTTCTGGCCGCAGCTCATCCTCTTCTGAGGAGAATAGGTTCCTGGGGATAGCCAGCCACTTGGGGGAAGGACTGGGAGCTTCCCAGACAGGATGTGGTGGATAGCACCAAGGACAATCACCCACCCATTGGTTCCTGGTAAAATAATGACCTGGATTTCCAATAAAGTGTGCTGGACACAGAACATGGTCCTGGAAACATCCTGCTGGGTGTAAAGACCCCTTTGAGGGGCTCCACTGGCAGGTCACCCTGTCCATGCACCCCGAGCTCACCCACATCCACCCCATTGTCCCTCCCATGAGGAAGGAATCTGTGCCCTGACCACAGGCTGCCTTAGGACAGACGGAGCATGTCTGGGGGAGGGCAGGAGTGCGCCCTCTACACTGGATGAAGCAGAGGTGGGGACGCTTGTCCTGCAGGAGGCAGGCCTGGGCTGGAGCTCTCAGATGGTGCTGGGACCCGTCTTTTTAGCCACCCCCACACAGGTGAAGGCAGCACCTGTGGATCTGCTGCCTCCCAGGTGAGGTATGGGCTCGAGACGAAGCCCGTGGTTGCCACAGCCTCTCTGAGCTGCAGCTGCTCTGGTGGAGGATGCTGGTCTCTCCCGCTGCCCGCCGATGACATCCTGAGCTAGCCTGGAGTGGCTGGAGAGGAACCGCTGGACCTAGCTCAGTCATGGAACGCTTGAGCACTGAGGCTCAGCTCTGTCCCCAGTCCCCAGAGAAGGCTCTGGCCCCTTCTCCAAGGAGCCCTAGGCAGATATCTTTCCTGATGTTGGGGAGAAGATGCTGGGCCATTTGGGGCAGGTGAATGGCAGCAATTATGGAGAACCCCTTGCGCACCAGCCACTGCAGGCAGCATCTTGCACACCTGAGCTTATTTGATCTGTTCTGCAAAATTGCATTTTATAAGTGTTGCTTATCGCAGGAAGCCAGGGCTCTGAGAAGTGGCATGACTTATCCAAGATCACTTGACTAGTGTGCGGGGGCATACTGGGGGGCTGGGGTTTGTTCCCTGTGCCACACCACCACCACTGAATCCCTACCCATAGGGGAAGGGGCTCCAGAGACAATTTTCCCAGGAGTGTAATTTCTGTGATTAAGGTTGCCACTTCTGAATAATGGCTTTATGGAGCCATTGTGTTCCAAAAGGCAAGCACAGTAATAGTGGTCTAATTTTGTTGTGCACTGCTCTTGACTCTAACTCAGGGGGTGTGGTGTTTGGGAGGGTGGCGGGGGGCTGGCAGTCTGCTCTGCCCATTTTGGGTTTGGGGCAGCCTGAGCACCTGCCAGCAGCCTCAGAGGAGCCCTGAGCAGCTGGGAGCTTCGTGGAGAGATCCAAGAGACCTTCCTCCCAGATGGGCATGCCCTGGGAAGCGTGGGCTCTCCCAGCCTGACAACACTCCTTCTGACTGAGAGCTCAGAGTGCTGCTCAAGAGATCCCTTTGTCTTTTTTTTTAATTAATTAATTAATTTGTTTGTTTATTTATTTATTTCTAGAGAGAGGGGAAAGAAGAAAGAGAGGGAGAGAAACATCACTGTGTGGTTGCCTCTCACTCACGCCCCCAACTGGGGACCTGATGTGCAACCTAGTCATGTGCCCTGACTGGGAATCGAACCAGCGACACTTGGCTCACAGGCCAAAGCTTAATCCACTGAGCCACAGCAGCCAGGGCTTGAGACTCCTTTGTCTTGAAAAGCAATTGTCCCCAAACATCATACTTTTGCCTTTTTAAAATAGAGTTTTGTCACATGCCTCACCCCAGGTCAGAGGACACAGCAAGGGGTGCTCAGCACCAGGAGCAGCAAATCCAGCAAAACACAGAAAACGTCTCTTTCCCCTCCTGGCAAGGAATTCGAGTGACAGAATTTTCCTCTCCTACCATCTCCTGTGGCTCCTATAGCTTCAGAGCCCACCCTGGTCCTCACTACTCGTGGGTTTCCTCTCATCACCCAACCAGCGTTCTTTAGGATTTTCTCCTTCTTCTTGATGCTCTGTAGGTCGACTCTGATGCTATTTTATATTTACTTTATTCTGGTTGGTACGGGTTTGTGTTTTTGAGCAGGACCCTCGTCTTCGGTCAGTTTCGCAGGTCCAGCAACCCTCTCTGAATAGTGGGTCTGTGCCCTCTTCCCTGTGCCCAGAGCCCTCTGCAGTCTGCTCTCCTCTGCAACATGTCCTGAGGAGCCCCCTCAGCTCCTTTTCTGATTCACTGATTCCCTCTTCAACTGTATCCAGACTGGATACAGTTTGTTCCAAATGGTGGGTTTTCACACCCAAGAGTTATAATTTTCAGAAATATATACTTGTTTACTTACTTCTTAAACAGAAGCCAGATTTATCTCACAATATTTTTATCCATGCCTTATTGAGGATCCTAAGCATATTGAACACATCTTGGACATGCTTGTTATATATAATATTATTAACCTGAAATGAATCTGCCGGGCCAACCTCCCACTGTTGATTTTTTTAGGTCATACTTCCTAGCATAGATTAGTCAAGTAAACTTGGAAATTCTGGTATGTTGCCCACAGGGGCAGAGAGTTCCTTTCTGTCACTGTCAACATTCTGGGTTTACCCATTCCCCACCACTTATCTACCAGATTTCAGTTGCCTCCCCTACTCAGGACTCTTAGTTGCTTGGTGCATCCTCTGTTCTGTGATGATTCAGGGGCTCCGTCGGTCAACTGAGCAGGGCTCTAGGGAGCTGCTGGGCTTGAGTGACCCTGGGTGGGTCATTATTGCCTTTTCTAGCCCCTTTCAGGACCTTGTCTGGGTTCCCCCTTGCTCACTCCCCATCCCCTGGGGGCCCTAGGCATCAGTCACATGTTGGCCCCTTTCTCCTCTCCCCCTTGCCAATGGAGGTGTTCATGTTCTCTTGAGCAGCATCATTTTTATAAACTATTTCAAACATATAGAGAAGTAAAAAAACTCTATAACAAATACATGCATGCCAATCACCTTGAATGGCAGATGTTAATGTTTTCCCAGCTTTGCCTCAGCTCTATGTCTATAAAACCCCATGCACACAGCTGAAGTCTTTCCTTCCAACCCACTCTCCCCAAATTGTCCCCTTCCACACTCTCTCTCCCCATGTCCACGTGTGCTCTCTCCTCCTTTACACGCATGTGTATGTGCGCATACATGCATGCGTTTCCTCCTGGCCTGCAGCACGGGCTATAATTAGCTGTAATTACTCTGTCTGCTACGTGGCCCCTTATTTAAAATGTGTGTGGAGGTCCATTTTGCAGGTTCCAGCACTGTGCCCTCAGCCTAAGGCTGAAGAAATGCTACCACTGCTGTGGAGGGGTGGACCCCACTGGAGCAATGGAGTGTATGCCTCCCAGCTGTGATGACAGCACATTGTGCAGTGGTCTCTCAGGTCGTTTCCTTGGCCCAGTAACATTAGTGCTGCTGTGAGTAGGCTGGCTGGCAGTTGTCGGGGGCAGGGAAACCACCTTCTCTCTGACCACACAGCTGGAGCTCTGTCAGGATAACACAGATGCTGCCTACCAGGGGATGCTGTTTGTGGGAGCCAGGTGGACACTGGCAAAGCCTCTGCAGCCTGAGGTCTAGCTCCTTGGTCACACAAAAGGCCTGGCACCCTCCTGACAGATACAGGAGGTCACCCAGAGTCCGGCTTTGAGGTCATCCAGGAGAGCAGGGCTCCATGGGCATTGCTACACTTCAGGTGGCATCTTGGGGTGTGAAGGACTTGCCATGCCAGCCAACGTCTTGGCCAGCTAATTATTCCTCTTGGCCCTGGGGAGGGTCCCTGAGGGTCCCTGGGGAGGGGGCATCTGCAGTACTCAGTCTCTTACCTGTGCGGCAGTAGTAGTGATGCTGCAGTGAGACGGGGCTGGCCTCAGACTGGAGGATGGCTGTTTGAGGGACCATCCCGGGGAGGTGGGGGATATAGGGATGGTCAGGTCTCTGCAAACCATTGCAGTATCAATAGACGGCATGTCGATGTCTCAACTCACAGCAGCTGTCCCCCAGCTCCTTCTCTCCAGGCTTGTTTTCCAAACAATTTGCTTAATGTGATTCCCAGCCAAGTTGAACATGAATAATCATGTTTACCCTACGACTAGGGTAATCCTGTACCTCCTGGGGTAGGCGGGGCTGTGGGGAGGAAGTGCCTGGCTATCGGATTAATTGACCACATCCTCCCTTCTTCTGTAGCAGAAAGGATAGTATTCTGCCCTTGGTGGCTATGGAGCCTCTGTTCCCCACCTCCAGACCAGCCAGCTGGAACAGCTCCTCAGTGGCCACCAGCGGGGGCAGCGAGAACTGGACAATGTCAGGACCGGTGCCCTCACCAGGGGCCCGGGCATTCGTGGTGCCGCTGCTCTACTTGCTGGTGTGTGCAGTGGGGCTGGGTGGCAACACGCTGGTCATCTACGTGGTGCTGCGCCATGCCAAGATGAAGACTGTCACCAACATCTACATCCTCAACCTGGCCGTGGCTGACGTACTTCTCATGCTGGGGCTGCCCTTCCTGGCCACACAGAACGCTGTCTCCTACTGGCCCTTTGGCCCTGTGCTGTGCCGCCTGGTCATGACGCTGGATGGTATCAACCAGTTCACCAGCATCTTCTGCCTGACCGTCATGAGCGTGGATCGCTACCTGGCCGTTGTCCACCCCATCCGCTCCACACGTTGGCGTCGCCCACGGGTGGCCAAGCTGGCCAGCGCTGCTGTCTGGGCCTTCTCGCTGCTCATGTCTCTGCCACTGGTGGTCTTCGCAGACATCCAGGAAGGCTGGGACACCTGCAATCTGAGCTGGCCAGAGCCCGTGGGTCTGTGGGGCGCCGTCTTCATCATCTACACATCTGTTCTGGGCTTCTTCGGGCCACTGCTGGTCATCTGCCTGTGCTACCTGCTCATTGTGGTGAAGGTGAAGGCGTCGGGCGTGCGTGTGGGCTCCACTCGGCGGCGCTCGGAGCGTAAGGTGACTCGCATGGTGGTGGTGGTGGTGCTGGTGTTCGTGGGCTGCTGGCTGCCCTTCTTCATCATCAACATCGTCAACCTGGCCATCGTCCTGCCTGAGGAGCCCGCTGCCGCTGGAGCCTACTTCTTTGTGGTCATCCTGTCCTATGCCAACAGCTGTGCCAACCCTGTGCTCTATGGTTTCCTTTCTGACAACTTCCGGCAGAGCTTCCGGAAGGTTCTGTGCTTCCGAAAGGGCTATGGCACCGAAGATGTGGACGCCACTGAGCCACGGCCTGAGAAGAGCAGCCGGCTACAGGAGGCTACTCCAGCCACACACAGCTCAGAGGCCAATGGGCTCATGCAAACCAGTAGATTGTGAGGACTGCTGGTGGGCAGCACCTGGCAGCCCCTGCCCCTGCCTGGCCTGGAATTCCCACTGGGCCAAGCCATTCCCTGAGGTTTGGGACCTGCTGCGGTGCTCCCCAGCAGCCTGAATACTCTCCATGGTGTGAGGGCAGCTGTCTGGGACGAGGCTGTGGGTCGTTCTGCGGTGACAAACTGCCACGTCCAGCTGTCTGTTCTTGTTATGTAGGCAGGGGTTCTGGGGCCTTAGTGGGTGGGTGAGAAAGGCCCAGGGGTCCCAGGCAATGGTCAAGGCATCTCAGCCTTCCAGTCCTGCCCTAGCCTGTGTCAGCTTTCCATGCCAGGGGAATGGCCATTAGCGTGAGCTGGTGGTTGCCCACTCAGCCTCCACCGTCTTGCCACATGTGTCCCTCCTCAGGTCAGCCCTGTATCACCTGGTCAGCATCAAGTGCTCCACTATGAAATTAAAGACTCTAAGTGTGCTGGGCTGTGGCCTGTGCCCCCTGGCTCCCGGCACCTGGGAGCTTGTTGACTTTGGACATTACAGATGTGAGGAACAGAAGGTGAAAATGCCCCAGGGCAGTGAGAGAGTGATGGATGCCAGAGGAGACTCCAGCCGCTGACCCACCTCCTGCGGCTCCATCTCCCTTCCTGCTAGCCACAGTCCCCTGCTGGGGGGAGCGAGGAATGGAGACTATAAGTTCCATGGTGGGAGTGTGTGGGGAAGGCGGCAAGTGTGGAGGAAGAGTGAGGAACTGAGATTGGCGATGAAGAGTCAGCCCCCAGGTTTCTGGGTGAATGGGTGGGGCACAGGTGTCCAGAGAGGCTCAGTGCAGGGGGCCTGGGTCCCCAGAAGAGACTGTCCTTGGAAAGGGGCATGTGAGGACGTGGGATCCTACAGTTATCTCCTCTGCTTTCAGCAGGGACTTTGAGTTGAAGATGGAGGAGAGATGAAAGCAGGAGGAATATCCAGACAGCAGTGCGGGGAGCAGGCTCTCAGTGCAAATAGCAGCCATCTTGAAAAGACTGTGTGGGTAGATGCAAATGCCAGCAAATGCCAGGCCCCTGAGGAATTCTGTGTCCCCCAGACTAGAGTAGTCCCATCTACCCTCTAGATATGCCAGCAATTCCCAGCAGCTGGGTCCCAGAAAAGATACCTGACATAGCCTTGCTGGGGCCCAGGGGACCTTGGTCCTCTACCCAGCACTAGAAGGAAAAGGTCCAGGGTATAGGGACTGACTCAACCCACAGACCTCCTGCCTGGCACAGCCCTGATGAATGCCACCTCACTCAAGCTTCCTCCGTCAGCCCAGAGCAGGATCCAAACCCTCAGGAGGGCACAGGGAGCAGAGGCAGGGGAAAGGCCTGGGTCTTGCCACTGACCCCAGATAGAGGCCAAACCCTGGAAACTGGTGTAATGAGGGTGCTAGTGTTTGAAAACCACTCTCCTGAATAAATTAGAGAATAAATGTTTGACTCCTTCCCAAAGCAAATATTGTCCATGGAGCTGAGAAGCAGGTGCAAATCAGAGCGCGTGGATAGGAGGAGGTGGGCAACCACTCAGCTAGAAGTGGTCAGTGGGCCTTTTGAAGATTCCTTAGTGGAAGGTATAAACAATAGGGATTAAAAGAATTGATGAGCATTTGCCTTGGGGCTGGGCAGGGAGACCCCTCTCACTTCCTAGGAGGGGCAGGATCTGAATTTGGCCTCAACGGATTGGGGAGGGGCTTGTTTGGGGCCCCTATCCTTGGGCATGTGGGGACCTGGCTGCCTCGAGGGACTCAGGCTGTCTCCACTACTCCCGGGCTCAGTTCCAGGGAGCAGGG
The DNA here is from genome assembly GCF_987537825.1 of Furipterus horrens. NCBI lineage: Eukaryota > Metazoa > Chordata > Mammalia > Chiroptera > Furipteridae > Furipterus > Furipterus horrens. The sequence continues at coordinate 118,856,549 of NW_028327175.1, read as the reverse complement.
GCAGCTCCTCCATGTGGGGCCCACAGAACCTCAGACTGGAGTCACTGGTGGCCAAACCCACCCTCACCCGCCCTAGGGACCAGCATCCCCGGGAGGGGTGGGTGCCCCGGGAGAAACTGAAGTTGGCCCAACCTGCTGCCTGCACCCCTCGATCAGGCCTCCTTTGGATCTCAATGCAAAGTGCAACCCCCCAGAATGACTTTGGGAGTGAGCAGATGGCTTGGAAACCTCCACCCAGATCAGTTTCTCCCAATTGGTTTAAGTGCACAAGCTCCCTCCCCAGGGCCATGCCAACTGAGAGAACCTCTGTGGGGAGTACAGATGCCAGCAGCATCCGGATCTGTTCCTGCCTGAGAGGGGTGTGCATGTGTGCATATGCATGTATGTGTGCGCATGCATGTATGTGTGCGCATGTGTGTGCTCATGCCCTGGGGCCTGATGGACCCAGTTTGGGGAGGAGCCTGTGGGATGTTCCAGGGGATTCCGGGCAGCCCATGGACCCTGGGTCCGGGGGGGAGCTGGGAAGAGGTGGTCATTGTAGACAGTCCCTGATGCTCAGGCGAGCGTGGGCCACTGAGTGGGAGGGAATAAGGACCCTCCCCCACGGCCTGTCATGGACAGAGCAGGAGTTGCCCAAGAGGGACATGAGCCCTGGGAGCCAGTGGACCCGGAATAATGGGTCTGGGGATGCAGCCCAGCCTGGCTGCTGCCCTCCCGCACCCAGCACAGGCTGGGGACAGCTGTGGCGGCCACAGAGCCACCACACTGCTTGCAGGTCCTGGTCCCAGCCCCGAGTGCAGCGGGTGGGGTGGCACAGAGCACACACCCTCTGGTGAACATGACCTGTTTTATGGGCTCTCTCTCTGCATCGATGGGTTTTATTGGCTCCAGTGGCTTCCACAATGACCTTGCTCAGGAAATCCGGCCCCCGGAGGGCAGGATGAGGTTGCCTCTAAGATGGGGCGCAGAGGCAGGAGGAGTCTGTTTGCCTGGCAGGGCTTGGCACAGGGTGGGGGTGTGGTGCAATTGCAGCGTAGCCCCCTCAGGCACAGCAGGTGCTGTCACCCCACAATGGGGGAGACCAAGGCCGGCCTGCCCTGGGGTTGATAGAGGCTGCGTTCCCAGCCCAACTCCTATCACATGATGATGTCGGGGTGCCCTCGGTGGAGTCCTGAGCAGGGGTCAGGAAGGCCCACCGCCCCAGAAGTCTTGGGGCAGAACAAGTGGAGGAAGGGGAGACATCAGGAAGGACTTACCACAGGAACGCAGGGCCACAGAGATCTATGATGTCCTTTGGGGAAGGAAGCCAGAGTGATTGAGTGATATTGAAAATAAGATCTTCACTGGTCACTTACCAGGGCTCCTAAAGAACTGTGGATCTCAGGGCTGGATGGAGATGGGGTCCTGGAGAGACAGCTGGATCCAGGACCCACCCCTCCTCCACCTAGCCTCAGGGGCAGGGGCTGCCTTCTCAAGCCCAACTCTGCCACCTCCTCTCCATTGAGGCTGCAGGCACTGCCTGCCCTCTATACACTGGCCAATGCCATCCTGGCTCCTGAAGGCTGCTCTAGCTACCACAGCTCTGAAGGTTTTTTTGTTGAATGAGTAACTGAGTGACATTGAATGAAGGGGGTTCTGCCCAGTTGGGAGCCTTGCCTTGAAGGTCCTGTGACTGCCCAGGAGCCTGAGAAGGGCCCCCCTCCCTGCCTTTACCTGTCTTAGGGCTCTCACCCTGCTCCAGGCACCTTGCTCCTCCCTGTGCTAGGCCCACCTTCTCACCCCTCCTTCTGGTTCTGTATTGTATCTGGAGATGAGGTTGCTGCTATGCATTTGCCAGATATGCTGATGGAGGTTAGAGGGCACCATCTGGGCATGTTGGTGGGTCCTAACAGGGGCGGGGGGCAGGGACTGCACCTGAGCAAACCTCCCTCTCCTGACCCCTACCTCAGGGTGTGGGGGGTTGGGGTGAGACCCTTTTGGAGAGGATCTCGTCCTTTACGTTTTCATACACACGTAGAGGGGCTGGGGGAGGGTTTATGGAGTAACCACTAATGGGGTTTCTTTGTGGGTCATGAGAATATTCTAGACATAGATAGAGGTGGTAGTTGCACAACCTTATGAAAGTGCAAAAGGCTGCTGAAATTGTTCACTTTAAACTGGTAGATTTTTGTTATATGAATTTCACCTAAATTTTAAAAATGAATGTTTTATTGGAATTCCACTGCACGAATAAACTGACTCCCAGACAGGATCCCCTCTCTCAGGAGAAGGTTGCAGCGCTGTCCCTGTATTCGTTTTTCCAGCTGTCTCTCATGGCACATGCATGTTCATTCCAGTCACGGCTGACTCACACAGCGGGGGCTTCCCCCTTGCTGTTCCTGTTGCGGTCAACTCCCCTTTTACCTTCTAAGTGGTCAGGGCAGCAGCGGGCCCCATTGATTCCTGTGTCTCTGGCCTCTTACCAAGGGCATCATTTATCACCTTGCAGAGATGGCGAGCTTGCCTCATCCTGCCCCCCATCCCCAACTCATGCCCCGAGTTCTCAGTCATTGTTTGCTTGTTTGTTTTTTAATAAATGAACCTAGAGGGTGTGTGGGTGATACCAGCACTGGTTTCTCGTCCTAGACTCTCCGGCAGTGTCCTCTGGACCATTCCCTAGTGTGTGCTGAGACTCTCGGTGGGGCCTTGGCCACATTTAAGACATGGCTCCACACCGCCCCTGACTCTGAGGACAGGGTGGCTTTGGCACTTAGAGATTGTCTGATGCCCTTCTCGGCCTGACCTACTCTGGCCTCCTGAGTCAGCAGCACGGAGTAGAGCCTGTCCCTCGAAGTGTGGCCAGCCTGCCCTAGGGCCTACCTGTCCAGGCTGCTCTAACAGCTGGATTCATACCAGGAGATTAAAAGGAGGTAAAGCAGCTATGGAGCCTGCAGACCTCCCCTGCCTAGGGCGACTCCTAGCCCTGCACTCTAGGCCCCACCTCTGCTGCTCTGGGGACCCTGGCAGGTGTCCTCAGCAACAGGCTGGCTGGAAAGAGCACGAGCTTTGTTTGGAGCTGGCAGACAGGGGCTTCCCCCCTGGTCCCTCCTGGTCTCTCCTGGCCAGACTGGCCCACAACACACAGAGGGTCTGGGGCTCCTGGTCAGGGTGGGAGAGGAGTCCAGGGTCTAGAAGGACTGAGGGAGACCAGGAGCCTTCCAGTTCCTCTGTGCACACCCATTCCTGTTCAGGCACCTTGATCTCTACAGCAGAACCCTCTGTGCCACCCTGTCAGCCATTAGCACTAGCTCCTGATGTGCCCACAGGTTGCCAGGCACCCTGGGTGTTTCCAGCTATTTCACCCATAAAAGGATACCGGTCAAAGGGCCAAAGTACAGCCCGAAGCTCAGCCCAGGGCCTCCTCTCAGACCCCTCCTCTCTCTAGCACGGCCTTGGCTTCACCAGCCCAGACGTTCTGCCCCTCGTCCTTGGCTATAAGGAGCCTCCCCCCTCCCCCCAGCTTTGTTGCTACCTGCCATGTACCATGGAGGGCCTGGTCCAGCCTTGAAGTTCCAGGGTCAGGGATCTCCTTTGAGCTCTCTGAGGTGCTGGGTCTCAGGGCATAGACACTTGCCTGTCCTGATATCCTTGTTTGTGGCTTTTCCAGGGCAGGGTCCTGTTTTGTCTGAGCCCAAGACCCACTGTAGGGGCCTCTGGGCTGGCACGGGGGGTTTGGAATCTCAGCCTCACCCACGTCTTCTTCCTTGTGGAGCTGCAGGGCCTGAATGTGGGACATGAGGATTTCATAACCGTGGGCCAGGCTGTGAGTGGGCCCTCAGTGGACATATGTGGGGTAGGATCCATGGTGTGCTGAGATGTGCCCACTGCTCAGGGGGCTGCAGGCCCAGGCTTCAGGGTGGGCAGCTGTCAGAGAGCCCCTCTACTCGCAGACAGGCCCTGCAAGGACAGCAATCCTCTTTCCAGGCCACACTTAGTGGGGTCAGTCCAGCCAATGGAGTGCCAGCTCCAAGCGCCACACACACTGGGGGATTCTGCATACTGCTGCCAACCTCCATTTCTCCACCTGTCTAGGCCTTCGTGACCACGTTCCCTCCCTCGGCTCTTTGCCCACCAGTGGGTGGGTAGGCTCCTGGATCAACCTCAGTTCAAGGGTTTATGTTCCTGTGGAATAGCTGAGCTCCATGGTGGCCAGGGAGGGCTACTGTGTTCCCACTGTGTTCCCTTCCCCAGTGCAGGGACAGGAGGCGCCTGTTTGTAAAATGGATGAGAGGATCCCCACCCCCTATTTGACTCCTCCCATCAGCTGATCATTGTCCTAAGAAAGTTCCCCAGCCCCAGGGCCCCATGGATGTGAGGATTATTTCATGATAGGCTGGGGAGGAGCAGCCGGGCCTGGCCCTCTGTGGGCCCTGGGCCCCAAAGGTGGCTGAGCACTGAGGGAGGCCTGGGCCTGCCCAGCACCCATGAGGTCCCAGGCCGTTGGCAGGGTGCCTACTCCTGGTGCATCTTTGGGAGAAAGGGGCTTGAGGCTGCCACCAGCTACCTCCTACCACCTTCTGCACCCTGGGTGGTGGTCTCAGGACCCTCCTTCTGTGAGGGCTCTGGCATCTCCTGCCCAGCCAGCTAACCTGCAAATCCAGCCCGCTCCACGTGGTCTGGGGCCTCAGCCAGCTCATCAGGGTCTGGTAGTTCCAGATGCTGCTCCTGCCAGGGCCCTGAAGGCCTCACTGCCCCAGAATCCCCGCTCAGGAGGGAGTAGTCATGGGAGGAGATGCCAGGGGAGACCCCACAGAGGAGGCAGCAGAGGGGCTGGGTAGAAAGTTCAGGAATGGCCAGGGGACACAGACTCAGAAGGGGCTTTAGGGTGGGGCAGCCTGATGGCTTCAACCTGTGGGGTGGATGGAGGCCACTGGGGTGTGGCCCACCCACCGCCCCAGCTCAGTGTTCTTCACCACCAGGCCCCAAATTCAGCCGTGCCTAAGCGTGAGGTGTGGGGATCCCAGGGGCTCTGGTGCACATCAAGGTATGGTCTTTCTCCACTGTGCAGCTCATTTCAGACAAACAAGGGGACTCCGGGAGCCCCAGACAATCAGCCCATCAGAGCTGGACTCTTTGTTCACCAGAGAGCATGACTCTTGTCCCTTCCCACTTGCCGCCCTCTAACACCCATGGAATTTAGCATGTTTCCTGCTAGAATCAGCCCCGAGAGGGCTAACATCTGCATTTGACCCCTGGACTCACCAGTGTCCAGCCCGGCACCCAGTGGTGCTGGCACAACCCTTTATAAGCAAGACGATAGCTCAGCCAGGAGTCAACCTCCATAGCACCTAGGGATGCCCCACCCACCCTGCCACACCCAGGGTCTCCAACTGGAATTTTTTGGTGGGAACACTTGGTCTGTACCCAGCCCACCAGGCTACCCCAGAGGCTGTCTTGTTCCTGTCGCACCCCTCAGCTCAGTGTCTGCATGCAGTTGGTGCTCAGTGAGTACACACAGTCGTAGCTCAAACAGGACCAACACCAGTCTCAGATGTGAGGGCAAGGTCAGGCTGGGCGTGTCTGGGGAGTGAGTGCCATCAGGGGCTGGCAGTGGCAGTGTGTGGGCCTCTCTGAGGCAGCTAAACTTTGGTGGCAGGCTTGACCAGGTGGCCGCTGAAAGTGATGTAGAGGTCCCCGTGCTCACTGTATATTGCGTTACCCTGGTCGCGCTGGAACATGCGTACCCAGACAGTGTCACCTGAGGCTAGCGGCAATAGCAAGCTCTGGGTCTGCATGATGCTGCGCTTGCTGGGCTGTGCGTACGGCATGGCTGTGACCTGCTGGTTACACATGATGTGCAGGTAGGTCACCTTGTAATTCCAGGTGTGCACAGTGAGGCTCCGGAAGTACACACCAGGCACAGTGCAGAGGAAGTGGCCAGACACCAGGTCAAAGGCGTCATCCAGATTTACCAGTTGCATGTCAAAGGGCACAGTCTGGAAGGCGTCAGTGCTGTGCAGCCCCTCATGCCGGCCCATTGAGAAGGCTGCGTAGGTACACTGGCATGGGGTGCCCGGCGGCCCCACCTGCCCCTTCTGGCCCTTGTGGCCCCGGAAGCCCCGGGATCCTGGTGGGCCTGCCTTCCCGCTCCTACTGGAGCGACCTCTGGCCCCTCTCTCACCCTTCTCACCTGCAGGGGAAGCGGGCAGAAGCCTCTGGTCAAGGCTTGGGATCCATTGCTAACCATCTGGCCTGTGAGGGACCTCACTTCCCTGAACCTCAGCCTCCCTGTCTGTGAGATGGGTGCTAGCCCCTCCCTCACACAGGGCAATGAGAAGCCACACCCCACAGCTGTGGCTGTTCTGGGGTCTGTGCAGATTATCAAGTGGGGACAGTGGGACAGTGGAGATGATGAGGGTCCAGGCAATGGCCAAAGGAAGGGTCTGAACTGGGCTTTGAAAGACAAAAGGCCTGGGAAGTGGTTAGTCAAGTCCAACTTCTTGTGGCCTGCTGTCCAGCCCCAGGATGGTGCCCTCCCGAGCCCAGCCTCTCTTGCCTTCTCCCAAGGGGGACCCAGCCCTCCCCTCCCCACGTCCAGCGGGTGCTGGGCCTGGGAGGGCCAATGCGGGGTGGGTAAGCAGATTGAAAGGAGCCTCAGGTTCCCTCTCTTAACAGCCCCCTCCCAGGCCACCTTGCTTCCACTTGAGGGAAGCAAGGCTGTCAGGAGCAAAGAGCCACCGCTCACTGTGTCACACAGGCCCCAGGTGCCTTCCTGGAGCCACTCTGATAAATCAGGGCCTCTGAGCTTAGCTTTGCTCTCCTGCCCCTCTTCCCTATGTCCCTCAGTGTGAGTGTCCCTGTGGGGGTAGGGGACAGGGTTGGGCTACCTCTCTGTGACACTCACCTTTGAAGGTTGAGATGTCAATGGTGGGTCGCACATGGGGCAGCTGCACCCACTTCTCCCCATCAATCTCAGGGGTGTATGAGCCGGGGGCAGCTGGGACCCAGGCCTGGCCACAGCAGGACACACATGGCCTCTGGGGCAGCCCCAGGGTGGGCCAGGTAGGCGGCGCCAGGAGGAGCAGAAGGGCAGGTGCTGCCGTCTGGGCCAGGGCCTAGGAGATGAGGAGTGGAGGGAAGAGCAGCAGAGAGCATCTGAGGAGATGCCCCACTGAGCCCCCAGACCCCGCAGCAGCCAGCTGTGCTCCCTTACCTGGGGAGCCAGCAGATGGGACCTATGTGGGTCCCTGACAAACATTACTAATGGATCCCCACATTCTTTCACCCAGGCCTAGATGTGGCCTCAGAGTCCTCCTGCAGCACCACCAGACCTACCACCAATCTGAGGGGCCTGCACAGGGGACAACTCACACCTGTCCTTCCAGAGGCCCTATCAAAGTGGCCCAGGCAGCCCTACTCAGTCTGAGCTGGTATTTCTGAGCTTCTCAGGGGCTGCACCCTCTGTAGGCCCCAGTCCCTTCCAGGGCCTTAACTCTGGGTGTAGCAGGCACCTAAGGGCCTGCAGTCTAGGATCCCTGGCCCCCAAAGCCCCCATGGCTGGGGACCCTGCACCTGGCCTGTCAACAGGAGCTGCCATGGCAGAGGTGGGGCTCTGAATCAATACTCCAAAGCCCCTGCCCTCCTGTGGCCTCAAAGAGCCCTTGGGACAGGACGCTTCAAGGAAGGGCAGTACCCCAACCCCTGAGGCTGGGCCTGGGTCCCAGGTTGGGTGGGGCCATGTGAGGCAGTTTCTGCCTATTGCCTAGCTGGGCAGAGAGCAGCACCCTAGTCCTAAGCTCCCAGGGGAGAGAGGGAGGGCTACTTGGGAGGCTGCCCCATGTGGCCCCTCACCCTGTTGTGGAAAAGATGGTATTTAATCTCCACCAGCCCTGGGCCTCCTGCCTCCTCAAACCCTCCCCTAGGACACCCTAACCCCTGGCTCATCCTTGCCAGGTGGGGCATCACTTCCCAGTTCAACCAGCAGCTCTTGGAGCCCCTTGATGAGCCCTGCATACAGCTGGGCCTCAGTTTCTCCTGGCATATGGGCCCTACCTGTCCTGGTCTCTCTCCAGGGGCTGCATCTGGGAGGCTCAGCCAAAAGTAGGTGTATGAGGTAAGGGTCCTCCCTCTTCCCTGTAGCCTGGTCTTGCTGAGCAAAGACCCAGACACCCTCCTCTAGGGAGCCCTCTGGAATTTCAGTCCTGGGCAAGGTCCTTCCTCTTGCACGGTAGGTCTGAGACCCACTTTTAGGCTTAGCTTCCCTGGCATATGGGACTCCTTTCTCTCCACCCACCTCCCCACCCCACCACCGGAGTCCAGGAGACCCTGCAAGACCCTTCTGGACTTCTCCCATGAAGGGATCTGACAGGAGTCGGTGTCTCCAAGGTATCCCAGCAGTGCCACTGGAGCTCCCACCTTGCCCCACTGGCAGTTGGGGATCCGGGGCATCCAAGCCACCTGGCCTGCCCAGAAGACAGCCTGGGTTGGAGCCCCTGTCCTGTTGGGGTCTAGGGGGAAGCACAGACCCCTGGAAGACTAGCCTGCCCAGGGTGGCTATGAATACCCGACTCACCCCCATGCTCCCTGCTACTGTTTCACAGTCGGTGCTGCTGCCGTCTGCCTGTCTCCAGCGTCACTGCCCCAGGCGCCCACAGCTTCCCCTGGGCCATCCAAGACCAACAGGCCTCCAGCCAGCTTTGGAGCTCCCCGCAGGAGACTCACAGGGCCCTGCTGCCTGCCACAGCTCTCCCTCTGCCAGCTGACTGCCTGCCAAAGGGTCTGCACAGCCTTGTCACAGGGACTCCCAGGGACTCCTGCCAGCCCAGTTCGGGTCTGGGGGCCTGGGGTGTCCAGGACTGGTGGGTTGGGGGTAGATGGTGCCATGGGCTGGCTGCCTCCTCCATTAAGGGGGCAGTGACTTGGGGGAGAATTGAGGTGACCAGAACTGCAGCTGGGAGGAGACCACTCAGGGGGCTGGAGGCCAACGTGGGGTGGGGCAGCCCTGGGCCCAGCTGGTGATGGTGACAACTTTCTGTCTCTGGCTGGGAAGTGAGGGCTGTGGATGGGGCCCAGAAGAGCAGTGTCTGGGCAGGCCCGTGGTGTATGCCCCACGCCCTTCCAGGTCAAAGTACCCAGCAGATCGAGAAGCCTATGATGACACCCTGCTGGGGACGCTCAGCATCAGCCGACCCTTTCGGTGGGTATGTTGTGTCCTTGTTATGCCCGTCAGTGGGAATGACTCACAGGGCCCCCCAGGCAGTGTCAGGCAGGGGCTTCACCCAGCATGAACCTGCAGCTGAGCCCACGCCAGGGCCCAGCCTGGTCCCTGCTTTGCGTCTGGACAGCTGGACACTGGACCCAAGTGCAGAACCCTGCACCTTGGTCTCTGGACATGAGGACATGCAATTCCTGGGAAGTGTACCCCATATACAACAGCCAGGCCACCGGTAGAAGGGGGCACCCACCGTGGCCTGGGAAACAAGCTGGCTGTGGACAGCTTGAGCTGGCTCACCCATTTCTGCTGCTCCAGGCACAGCCACAAGTCCAGCCCCCTCCACAGCTCCCCCACCCCACCCCTCACTGATGACCAGGGAGGGCCAAGAATGGGAGGAGAGGGGGCGGCTGAGGTGGTCCCACCTGTGGGGGGCTTCCTGTGTCAGGCTGAGGGTGAGTGGGGCTGGTAAGGAAGGGCTTTGGGCAGGAGCTATACCAGCTGGAGCCAGTTCCCAGACTGGCCCCGTCCCCCAGGAGAGGGCAGCTCACTCCAGCAGCCTCTGCAACTCCCTTTGGGGACAGCTGTCTTCACCTGGAGGGTGGCACAGACAGAGGGGGTGTGAAGCCCCGAACTCCTGAGTGCTGACTCACTACCCTGCAGCTCCTGCAGCCCCAGTGCCTTGTGCTTTGGCTCTGAGACTCGAGGCAGTTCAGCAGGTGGCACTCGAGGCCACGAGTGGCCCAGGCTCTAGCCTCTCATCACCATGTCCCTGTAGAGCTGCTGGGCCCATGGCAGTCTGAGGGCTCTTCTCTGCCCACCCATTATGGCCTCTGAGGCTCCTAGAGAAAGGCAGATGTCCAAGCTCTGCTGCTCCCTGCATCTGAGCCTTGGTTTCTCCACCTGTAAGGGGGCACCCATGGGCCCAGAAGTGAAGTGAATGCACCCTGTGCTAGATGGGCGCAGGTGAAGCAGAGCCGCTGGGGTTGCCAGAGGCTTCACCACGCTGTGGGGCTGATATCCCACCCTGTGCCTCCCACTGCCCACTCTCTGAGCAGGGAAGCCCCCCACCAAAAGAGATGGGCACTCACTGTGAGTCCCCTTGGGGTAGCAGACAGTGAGTTAAATGTGCCCTGTGTGGTGGGGCTGGGTGCATTTGTTGCAGCAAGCAGGCAAGCCAGGCTCCGAGTGGAGGTGGTCAGCAAGCACCACGGGTGACTCAGCGGGTGGCAGGAGGACAAGTCTCCTGGACAGAAATAGCCATCGCTTGGACAAGCTGCCCAACATCTCTGTGGCAATGGGAGGGTGGTGGGTGTTGTGGCCCCACAGGGTCAGCTGCCCACAGAGGGTCCGCAGAGGCCGAATCTCTACCAGTAGCCACTGGCCAGCCTGAGGTGGACATAGATGTCTGTCCCCATCCTAAGCCCCACAGAGAGCCTCAGGGAATTTGATTTGTGGCCTGGAGCCATGGCTCAGCTCCAGGGCCTGGTCCTTGGTCTCTACAGGGCGACAAAATTTCCAGCCTCACCGATGGCCAGCAGAGAACTATAGACAATGAAGCCTAGTCAGACAGACCCCGGGACTGTGCCTACCACCCTCCCTGCTGGTGTCACCACCAAGTTTTAGAGATGATGAGCTTCAAATGCCCCCCCCCCCCCCGCCTTAGCTCCCATCAGCTGCTGCCATCCAGGAGGCCTGCACGAGAAGACCCTCAGCACTGATGGGGACACTGCCTTGGCCACAGGGTGTTAATGGGGTTTAAGTGGCAGGAGTTCGCACAGTGTGAGTTATTATCTCTGAACCTCTTAATGGATGTGTCCCTGAGAGTCCTATGAGCTGCCACTGGGGAACAGACAGCAGTGGGGGTTGTGGGGAGCACAGCAAGGGGAGCCTCACTGCCACCCACCTCACCACACTGTCTGGTCCTCCCTGAGGACCACAGTTCTGCCCAGAGAAGTGGACACAGGGTACAGGGTGGCATGGGGTCACGTGGGCAGCAGGGGCTCTGCAGTGTCCTGATGCCCACACCTCTGCCTGACTCACTAGCTGGCTAAGGAGGGGCCTGGACAAGGACACTGCCGACCCAAAGGTGACCAAGGTGGCTGGGCATGGAGGCCCCCTGGAGCCTCAACTTCCCCAACTTCCAGGTCAGGGTCTGCCTTCCCAGGTTCCCATCCTGTGCCAGGCGCAGGGAGAGGTCTTACGAGTTTTCCTGGGAGGCCACTGCCCCAGGCCTGGCCTGGCACCATCAAGGGGTGTTGAGGCACTGCATGGATGCCCGAAGCCCCCAGGGTGGAGTCCTTCAGGGATGAGCCAGGCTGCAGTGTGTCCTGACACTTCTGCCCCAGGCTCACCTCCCGCTAATGAGGGGAGAGTCTGTTGGCCTCCCCATGACAACATCCAGGGCCCATGGAAGAAAAAAGCAGATTATTGTTGCAGTGACCAGAGGCTGTGATGAGTGGTGTGGCTTCCATGGGATGAGAGGTGACCCTTACTCTGAAGCATCCTGCAGGTGGCCCAGGGGGGCAGAGAAACCATCTGTGCCTTGGCTATGGCTCGGAGCTGGGGAGGGGTCTGGTCTCACATGGTCAGCTTGAGTGATGAGGTTGGGCCTCTACCCTCCTTGGCTGACCCCTTTCTGCAGGTAGGAAGTGGGCTCAACCTGAGCACGAGGAATTGCCCCTGCAAAGGCTCCACTCTGAACCCATGTCACAAGTGGAAAGCTAACATGCTCTTTATTTGAGGGATAGGGGACACATTCCCGCCTGAGTCTGGCCAAGAACAGTGGAGCCGCTCTTCGGTGGTGCCAGCCCCAGTCACTGGTAGCCAGCTAGTTGGAGGACAGTGGGGTAGTGGGCACAGTGGGTCATGCACTTCTGGCGGTCGATGAAGATGCTGTTGGTTTTGACGGCAATGTCCTTCTCCAGGTTCATGCGTGTGTCCTCCAGGTTGCGCAGTGACTGCTCTGCTTCTAGAAGCTTCTCCCTCAGTGCTGAAAGGGACATGTTCAGCTCTTCTACCTCACTCACCAGCCTGGGGGATTTGGAGGAAGGAGGTGTGAGCTGGGCTGTTACCAGAACACTGGGCCTTTGGGCTGAGATGGGTGAGGCCTAAGATTCAGAAGCTAGAAACCCTGGCGAGGGGTCTTGGCTCAGATGCTCAGCCATAAAAGGAACCCAAAGGTTAGCCCGCAAGCAGAGCTGGGGAGTGGACTGAGGCCATGGATTCTTGGTGTTTGGAAGCAGGCTGGACCGATCCCTTTGGAGCTGAGTAAAGCCCCCAGTTTCCTAAACAGACCGAAAAAACAGGGAAGGAGGAAGACCAAGGCAAGCAGGGTGGGGGTGGGGGAGTAGTTGTGCTCCCAAGGGCAGCTGGGCACTTGCTAAGGTAGAAAAATAAAAGGCATGATCCCGTCTATGGCTCCAGCCCAGGATGTAGGTCCACTGGGACATCAGAGGTGTAGACTGGTCTGTGACACAGGTGGACTCAGCCTCTTAGACCCTGAGATTCCTCACTAGGAAGACTGCACAGCACCGGGTGAAGTGGAAAGTGCCCCACCATCCCTGGCACTCAAAGCCCTTTCATAGTGACCCCCATGGCCCATGCAGCATCCAGCCTGCTGGGTGGGAGTGAGGACGCACAAATGCCTGTGTGTGTGAGCTGCGTCAGTGATGCCCCAGCGTCTCCTCAAAACATCTGCAGGTCTCTGTGCATGGGGGAGGGGTGTTCATGGGGGTCCCAGAGACTGAGGGAGGCCTGGAGGGGCCTAAGTAGGGGGGTGGCCCAGCTTGCTCTGGGACTGTACCTGAACTGGGCAGAGTCACGGCACAGCTCTATGTTGGGCCGGTGCGAGCGCTGGTACAGGCGAGTCTGAGCCACCTTCAGAGGCACCTCCTTGTCCTTGATGGCCTGCTTCAACGCAGCCACATTGTGCTCCTGATCTGTTATCTCTGCAAGCGTCTGCACACAAGACAGTCCCTATGGGCCCCTGGCAAAGCAGGCTGCCAGGATGGGCCAGGCCTCCTCCCTGAGCCCTGGAGCTGCGTCCAGGAAGCAACCTGTCCACTGGCTCTGGAGGAGGTCCAGAGGCAGGGAGGACATGCACAGCTGCCTCGGCCCTCCCAAGGGCACCTAGGGGGTCGGGCTGAGAGAGCAAACCCGTTGTCCAGCAGCTCTGGCCTGAACTCACCCTTGGGGTCACCAGCAATGACCCTACCCACCAACCACAGAGAGCTGGAGGCAGCAAAGGCCACCTTAACAGCCTGGGATCAGAGCCCTGCTGGGTCCAGATCACCTCCCATTTTCCTTCTGCTTGCACCTGACAGCCTCCCCTCATCCGTCACTCCAGTAGATCACCCCCATTGTCGCCTAGTTTTTCATTGGTTTAGTGGGGGGGGGGGGGGGCTACCTCTGAGGTCCCTCAGAATGGGAGGGCCAGAGGAAGGGTAGTGGTGAGGCCAGGTCGTGACCAAGGTATAGTGGTCAGTACAGGGGCAGGAGGCCCAAGGAGCCTGGTTTCTCCCCGGTTATGAGCGCGCAGAACCCAGGGCTGATCTGGACATGGCCTGGATGCGGCCTGGGTGTGGTTTAGGTGCCTCAGGATGCACCTTGTGCAGGTGATGCTCTAGCTTGTGGCGTGTGTCCTCCAGCTCCTCCAAGCGTTGCCCAAAGGCCAGGTTTACCGCATCGCACTGCAGCCGCAGGTCCTCAGCAGTGTCTCGCAGAATGCAGTCAATGAGCCCCCGCAGGTTTAAGGAGGCCAAGCGCTCACGGTCGGCGCGGAGCAGGTTTTCCTGTGTGAACTTGGCCCATGTCTCTGGCGTGGAGGCGCTGCAGGCCAAGAGTGGGCCGGAACAGTGGTCGGTGGGGGCACCTGCCAACGGTTCCAGTTCCCACCAGGCCCTCCCCTTGCCCCCGTGCCCTTTGCCCCTGGCGCCAAGCACAAACCACCAGCGCCAACCACAGTGCCTCCCCGCACCCCATACCGTCTCACGTGTCTCCTGGGACCGCTACCCCAGCTCTTCCCGGCACCCCCCAGCGCCGCCCCGCGCCCTCTGCGCCTGCGGCGGCCCGCATGCCCAGTCCCGCTGCGCTACAATGGGCCGGTGGCCTAGCTCCCCCTGCCGGCCTCTCGCAGAGCTGCAGGTCAGTCCCCCTTGTTCTTGTGATTCCCAGGCTCCTCCAGGCCTCTCCTCCATTCCCCACCCTCCTCACAGCCCCGTTTCCGGCAGCCCCCAACCCCCGGCCCTATCTCCCTCCACAGCACCCCCAGCCCCTCTGTTGACTGTATGGTGGTGGGCACCTGGACAGGGGTCCTGATCACTGCTCATCCTCAGGAGCAGAAGAGGTGCAAGAGGGCCATCAGTGGTGAGTACCTCAGGGGCCGAGGGCGGGGGGGGGGGGGGGGTTCTGTGGAGGAACCCCAGCAGAGGAACCAGGAGCTGAGACAGGACCTGAGGGAGGCTGCGAGGGCAAAGGTGTGGGGACATGGTGTTTGTGCGGAGGATCCCTTGGAGGAGCTGGGGGGCCCACCTCTCCTCAAACTTAGTGGAGTGCAGGTGGAACTGCACCTCCGTGCTCCGGTTGTTGTATCCGGCGCAGGTCTCGTCAATGTTATAGGCCTCCACCTTGTCAGACCAGTCCGTCTCGCACATGTTCTTGTGCTCCCGGTTCAGCCTGGGGGCAGTGGAAAAGAACCTGAGTTAGTGCACAGTGTTGGGGGAGCTGGGCCTACTGGGGCACTGCAGGGCAAGCCCCCCCCCCCACATAAACAGCAGGCATACCTCATCTGCCTAGTGTGGAGTCTTCAGGACTCCAGGGCCCACCTAGCCAGCAGTGTCTGAGAGCAGCTGCCCTCTCCTCCCCAGGATGCTGGCCTGGGCCATATGGACACCCAGGTCGCCCAGCCATGCAGGAATCTGCTATTTCCATACCTACCTGGTGCCCCTGCCCAGCCTGGACCCCTGGCTGTGACCTGGAGCAAGGCCATACCTTTCTGAACCTCAGGGCCAAGTCACCCTGACTTCCTGCCCAAAGCCAGCCTAAGGGATAGGGGCAGAAGGGGTCATCCTACCAGTAGGAGACCCACCGGATCTGGTTCACAGCCTGCATGATGGTTCTTTTCAGTAGCTCCTGAATGTTCTGGATGAGCTCAGCCTCCTGTGGAGAAGACCACATCCCTGGTGAAGATCTGATGATAACAGGGCTGCTGTGTCCCAGTGTGTGCACTACTATAGTAGTTCATGCACTACTGGGCCATTGGCCTTGGCTCAGGACAGAGGGGCTTCACCTGAGATTTGGGAGGTTCTTGAGCACCTGAGTGTGGGGGGTCAATTGTGGGGGGGGCATGGAGGGAGTTGGGGACTCAGGGAAAGGCAGGAGGGTGAGGGACAGGACTCAGGGTTCTGGCCTGAGCTTGAGGGGACAGTTCAGGGGATGTCTTGAGCCTCTGGGCCAGTGGTTTGTCTCTCTGAATCTCTCATGCTTGCCCACATCTTGCAGCCTGTTCATAGGTGAAGCTCCCAGGCTCCAAGAGGTGTGGGAACTTTGCCTCACCAGTATCAAGGGCCTGGACTGGGTAACCCCTTGATTCTAATGTGGCTTTCCCAGGAGAGATCCTACCAGGTTGTGAGGGGGAATCCTTATGGAATGAATGTAGCCTCCTATTCTTACCCCATCCATTCACACCACTGGCAGGTACCTGGATTTCCACCACAGGTATCCTTGGGTGAAGGGGACTCAGCTTCCTGGAGTTCAAGGTCAGGCTTAATCTGCATGATCACAGTGACCCAAGGGACTGCCCAGCAGGTACCAGAACTTGAGGTAACCAAGGGATCAACCACTGGATGCAGGTGCCACCAGGACCTGACCAAGAACGGCCTTCTGACCCTGCACATACTCCAGATTTCTGGTGGCTGCCTCCAGGACTCAGTTCAGGCCCTACTCCATCCTCAGGGTTTATGTAAAGGGGTGTGAGGGCTTGTGGGATGGACTGACTGGGCCCTGCCCTGCCTCAGTGGCTTCTGACCATCCCATCAGCCAGCAAACATCCCCAACACACATCCCTGGTGTGAATTCTGCCACAGCCTGGGCCCTGCCTCACCTCCTGTGTGAACCATAATGAGGGCCACTGCAGGGGCACTGGATATGAGGTTGAAGGGAGTGGACAAGTGCCAAGCTTCAGCCCCAGCTCCTATATGTGCTTGAACCCCAACACTGGTGCTCCCAGGCCACGTTGTCCCCAACCCAGCCTGTGTGGGCTGCAGCACTCCTTGCAGGGAGCCCAGCCTTACCCCAGGCCTCCTGTGAGAACCAGGCTGTGGGAGGGTCAGACCAGATACTCTTAGTGGCAGGGACAACACCTCCCTCCTGGGCAGTCTGAGCCCTGACCCTTCTTCCTGCCTGGGTTGCCCCAGCGCCCAGTCAGTTCCGATTCCTGACCTACAAACATAGCCAGCTTCTCTTTGCCTATGTGTGCAGAGGGGTATGCGCACCAAGGCCTCTGCCAGACCGTGTTGTGCAGATACCCCTGTGTCCACCATCAGACCCTATGCAGGTCATTCTCGCTGCAGGAAGGTGAGGGTGGCCTGGGCCTGTGGGTCCCCGAGAGCCAAAGTGGCTCACACCTTTAGTAGCTCCATCTCCACATAGTCACGCACGAGGTCGGGGTGCTGGCGGCGCTCGCGGCACTGCAGGTTGTCAGTGGTGATGGAGAAGAGCCGAGCAGTGGCATCCAGAGCACGCTCCAGCCGCTGCTTCTGGGCCAGCAGCAGATCAGTCTCAGCAACCAGCTCACCCACCTCATGCTGCAGCTCTGACTTCCAGCAGTGTATGTCCTGCAGGCGCTCACCCACCTTCCGGGTAGAGTCCTGCTGCGTTCGCTGCACCAGTGCCCCCGTCTCGGCAGCCAGCTGTCTGCTCTCATGGCGCTGCCTCTCCGACTGGTCGCGGTCGGCAAAGGCCTGGTGGTAGGTGGCATAGCAGTTCTGGAACCACTCATCAACCAGATACTTGGCTGTGCGGAAGCCGGCAGTGGCCAGGCCTGAGGACGTGTAGGCACCTGTGTTGTGAGCCACATCATACAGCTTGGGGGGCAGCTCGCACCCTGACACTGTCTGTGGGGCAGGCTGCTTGGTCAGGAGCACATCTGTCTGAGCCATGGTGCCACTGGCCTGGGGACAGGTGGGTGGGTAGGGCACTTGATACAGTCAGCAGGGCAGCTCTGGCCACTCTGTCTGCTCTGGCCACTCCTGGTCTCCAGGTCTCCTGGAGACAAGTACACAGGTATACGCCATCCTGTTGCTGGGCAACCGGAACCGCTCCCCATCAACCCTCTTAAAGAGCCAGGCAGGCCCTAATATCACCCATCCTGGCTGGCATCTGGCTGGAGGAAGCATTGCACCTGGGACCAGAGGTCTCAGTGGGGCCTCCCCTGTGGAAGTATCTTTGATGGGGAGTTGAATTCAGCCTCCCTTAGGTGCCTGCAGTCAGATGTCTACATTTGCTACACTTGGGAAAAGGCACATCTTGTCCAGGGGATGGTACCCCAAGGCCACCCAGGGCCAAGCACATAGCTGAAGCCTGGTGGGGGTGGGGGACGGGCTAGAAATACGCTTGGTCTGGGGCACATATCTTCCTCATCCCCCATTCTGAGTGGGGTTTCAACACGCGGATGATGCCCCACATGGACAGCAGAGGGCGCCATTGGCTGTAAAATGCCATGTTGGGGGACAGGCCGGTGGTTTTGGGGTCCTCCCACTTCTGCAGGCCCCTGATCCCTCCAGCCACTGCTCCTCCCACAGGGCACCCCAACCCCAATCCTCTTAGTAGGATACCATCTTGGAGAAGCCCTCCCCTCCATCATCCTGCCCCTGCCTCACACCCACTAGGGCCACAGGAGGCCCAGAACCTCCTCAGACACATTAGCCTGCTGGCCTCAGCTCAGAGGTGCCCTCCTCCCTAGGCCCTGACCCTCTGCACTGTCACTCCCCAGTGTGCTAATGGCATTGACACCTCGTGGCAGAGAGTAGGTGCTTTATACAAGTGGAGCTTGAGACTTTCCCAACCCAGAGTGAGCTAGAGTCTGCTCTCATGGGCAGGAGATCAGGGGACTCAGGGCTGATGTGGCCCGAGGGATGTCTTCAAGCCTCTGCACTTCAGTTTTCCCAGAGGGAGCAGACATACAGAGCCCATTCAGGGTTGGGAACACTATTCACCCCTTATTTAGAACCTGCTTGTCACACAGACTCTTTCCTCTGTGGTCAGAGCATGGTCGAGATGCCTGGGGTCTCCTCCCAGGAACCCTTGGGAACACATGGGCTGGAGCAGAGCTTGGTGACCTTGGATGACCCTGGGCCAGCAAGGCAGAGGGAAGAGGAGTCCTGCCTGTGTGGCGGTCCCACTCTAACTCACCTTGTGACATGGCCTCCAAAGCAGGGGCTCAGGGCCGACCTCACCCACAGTAAGGCTGGACCAGCAGGATTTTGCCTGTCAGGAGGCTGGACTCCCATCTGTCAACCGCAGACACCCCCCCCCCCCCCAGGCTTCCTTGATCTGGCCCTGACCTTGTCTTCCATGTGGCCAGGCAGTTTCTGAGCCTCAGTTTTTCCATCTGGGGAGTAGGTTATGTCAGCCACTGTGTGGGGTTGAGGTGGTCACAGGCAGTCCAATGCTCAATGCTGGGAATGGTCAGCACCCTCCTGGCTCCTTCCCACACTACGCAGTCCCCCAGGCCTCAAGGGGTCTCTGGGCATGAGTCCCCAGTCAGGCCAATGGCAGGGGCCATAGCGAGTGCAGCTGCGCAGGCAGGATGGGTGTGGTGGTGTGCTGGGGTGGGCGCTGCCATGTTTCAGTGTGGAGTGGGGGGCACACTGGCTTATTGGATGTATTTGTTTCCAAATTGCATTTGCAACTGGAAAACTGAGTCTTGGCACATGCCAAAGTTCCTGGGGACGAGGTCCTTGCCTGGCACCCTTCTCTCCAACAACGTTCTGACAGTGGCTTGGAGTGCGTAGTGTAGTCAGGAAGCCCAAAGGCTCTGCCACTTCCCTCTAGTTCCTGCTGGTGCACCCCTGGGGATGAGGCACTCCTTCCTTCCAGGGCAGCCCTGCAGGACCCCACGGTGTGCTTCTCGCTCTGGGGTTGGCGCTTCTCATGAGCCCAGGCCTCTAGGGGGCCTGGGCCTGGGCCTGCCACTCAGGAAGAGGCAGATGGCATGGGAGATCCTGGGGGCATAATGACACCCAAACCTGAGAGTTTGCATGCTGGCCCTGCACCAGTGCTCCCAGGTCTCCCGCACCTGGCTGTCACCCGGCCACTGGTGTTTACTCTTCCTTTGCCCAGAAGGGACACAGTCACAGACAGACCACACAGTTGGAAGGCAACAGGCAGGATTCACATACAGACCCTCAGCTCAGCCTCGGCTCCAGAACCCCAGCAGGAATCGATAGAGAAGATACAAGTCCGCCGTTTCTGGGAAGCCCCTTCACAAGATAGGGGCAAGCCCGGGTCTCCCCCCTGCAACTTGTACCTTCTGCACCCTGTGGGTAGACCTTCTGACCCCAGCATCCCTCTTGTTATGGATTTGAGGTAGAACAGGTCATCTGGGCCCCTAGCACACAGGAAGTGAGTTTCCAAGCAGTTGGTGGTCACAGAGAGTTCTCTGTCTCTATCAGCACCCGAGTTGGGACCCAGACAAGAGGAGGGCAGGGCCAAAGTCACCAGACTGCAGTGGGGCTTATGAAGAGTGACAGAGGACAGGGGCACAGTTTCATGACTGGCATCCCTGTGACAGGGACACTGAGGAGGGAAAGTGCCTACCCAGGGCCTGAAGGATGGACCAGAGGCTGCCCTGGCCTCCACCCTGAGCTCCCAGAGGGCATCTTGCAGACCTGGCCTGAGGCCAGTTGGGAGGTGCCTGCAGAGCCAGTGACCACAGTGAAATCGGGGTGGCCCATGCCCCAAAACAGCCTCTGGGGCCTTCTGCAGCACCATGCATGGTGGTCCTGGTGGTTCCAGCCCAGCCCACCTGAAGCCCCCCTCACTTTATCCGTGGCTCAGAAATTACCAGATGGGGAAATAGGAGTCTGTCACTTCTCAGCTCCACAGCTTCCAGCACTCTCCAGGAGGCCCAAGGTCACAGATGGGAAGGCGGAGGGGCCCTGAGGGACTTCAAGGTGCTGGAGCAGAAACTTGGCCATCTGGCTTCCTCAGACCCCCATCTGCATCCTCCCCTATATGAATGAAAACTCAAGGAGCTCTCTGACCTCTGAACAGATCCACCTGCCATGGGAGGGCCTGAGGCACGTCCCTGTCTGTCTTCCTCTGGAGCCAGCAAAACCTTTTAATAACAGAAGGATTTGAAGTGGCTCAGACAGCCCTGAGCTGGGACATGGTCACAGCAGATGCCTGAGAAGTCAAGGAAGAGGGAAGGGAAGGCACTGCCCCCACCCCCACATGTAAGAAGGGAGGACAAGGACCCCTATTCCAGGTGCATCAGCCCAGAGCATGGGCAGGAGGCAGGGGAGGGAGACTCAGGAGGGCTTCCTGGAGGAAGGGTCTCTTCCACCAAGGTTTGAAGAGCACATAGTTCAGACTGGGTGCAGAACACCTCCAAGGCTGTGGGGGGTAGACAAGGGTGTTCCATCCCCAGCTGACCCCAAGGCAGCTGTGGAAGTCCCCTTGCCTGGGGAGGCATAAGCTTGGTAGGGAAAAACAAGGAGACAGGGGATGTGAGTGTGGGCAGGTAGGCTAGGCAGGGAGTAAGGCTGCAGCCAGAGGCCTGGCCTCCAGCCAAGGTGGGAGGGAAGTTGAAGGAGACTGAGGATGCAGCTCCCCAGCCTGTGCCCCTGGGCAGTGGGCAGAAGGTGGGGGCCCATGACCACTGGCACTGTCCTGTCTACCCCTCACCCAGGGAAGGCTCACATGTGTGACTCAGTTCATCTGCCAGGAACTGGGTACTTTTTGCGGCTCCTGGGCAGCTATGTCCACCTCCAGAACTTGGTGAGGGGAGGGGGGCTCTGCCCAGCCCCTGGCAGCTGCCAACGTCTTGGCCCACTCATTCAAGCTGTCCCCACCCCTACGACTGAGCTCTGGAAGTCTGTGGCATGGGTGGCAGATCTAGACAGCAGCCCCGCAGGCTGTGTGACATGTGCCCCATATGTGAAGAGGGATAGGGCAGTCCCTCCCTTGTGGGTGATTGAGAATGGGAGGCGGGGAGAGATGGCATGTGCATCTCCTGTCATGGGCAGCTCCTCGTCTGTACAGCCTCTGCCCCAGCCTCGTTCCTGCCAGGGGACAGCTTAGTCAGTGTCAGCCCCCAGCGTGACGTCCTTTCTGAGCAATGTCCGCGGCCTGTCTGGGTGGAGTGGCCGGGCACAGGTGGGAGAGAAGACTGGGAGGCCCAGAAACAGGTGAGTGAGGGGCATCTGCCGGGCTCCCTGTCCTGTTTGCCTGTACAGAGAGAACCAGCGAGGAGAGGCTTTGACTTTCACCACCCCTCAGAACACCCTCCCTCCAAAACTAACCCCAGAAACGTGCAAGCTAAGCAGTTTTTAGAAGCTGTGAAAGTCCCGAATGAAAGGAAAGAATGTGAAGATCCCAATTGCAGGAGGCAAATCAAGGTCAGACTACTGACAAAAAAGGAGGAATGGCTAGACACAGGATGGACCGAGGTGGAGGTACTAAGTCAGCTTTACAAAGAAAGTTCTGCACAGTGACATGGAACAGCGCAGAGGCGGACACGGGGGAGGGAGGTCCAGAGGTGCAGCTGCCCGCCAGCGAAGCAGGATGTCAGCTCTTCTCGAAGGTGGCCTGGGAGGGCCCCGCTCCTGCCCATTCTCCTCCATTCTGTAACTGTGAGGCCACCAAGAGAGGTAAAATAGAAACGGCACCTAAGACAGTGCCAAGCGTGTAGCAAGCCTTGTGGACACATTTGTTTTTATCACTACATTTTTACTGTGGTAAAACACACATAACTGAAAATTTGTCATTTTTATCATTTTCAAGCGTACGGTTGGGCAGCATTTAGAACATCCAGAGGGTTGTGAAACCACCACCTCTATTTAGCTCAGGGACCTTTTATCACCCCAAATGGAAGCCCTGATCCCATTAGCAGTCACTCCCCATTCCCCCCACCAGCACCCCTGGCATCCACACTCTGCTCTCTTGTCTTTGTGGATTTGCCTGTTTGGGACATTTCACGTAAATGGAACCACCCAGTATGTGGCCCTTTGTGTCCAGATTGTTTTACTTGGAACGTTTTAAGGTCCTCCATGAGGCAGGCTCCCGGGGCTCAGTTCCCCCTGCGGCGGCAACCCGTTCCAGCATACAGGTGATGGGTGCCCCCACTGTGTTCACCCTCTCGGCCACTAATGGACTCTTGGGTTGCTTCCAGGTTTTGGCTGCTGTAAACAGAACTATTATGAACATAGATATACACATTTCCATTTGCTTGAACACTCTTCAGTTCTTTTGGGTACATTATTATTTTTATCACCCAGATAGTACTTGAAAAGTCTTGAAGATCATGACTTTGAAAACATGACAATGCAGTGAGGGGCTTTCAGCTCCACCTTCCTGAGGTCCTAAAAATAGTAAAATCTGCAGGATTGCCTGCTGCACCCCCATCAAACCAGGGATGAGGAGAATGTTCCAGAAGCTGGGGCTTTTGCTAAATGGGAAGAGCATCCAACGATGGCAAGGACAGACACCATACCCCCAGGGGAAAGCACAGCCTTGGGAGGAAGCCCCTGGGGCAGCTGAGCATTAGCAGCCCCCTGTGCAGTTTAGGCCCCCAAGCTCCTGCAATGTCTGGACCCACCACCAAACAGCACCTCAGCATCCCTTAGGGTCTGATCCCCATGTGTGTCCTACACAGCCTGGTGTCCTTCACTCCTGTCACCCACAGGAGCTGACTGACCTAGCACGCTGTAGATGGGGGTGCAGCGAGGGGGGCGCTCCTCAGCCGTGCTCAGCCAGCTCAGCATCCTGGGCTTGCCACCCGCCTCCCTGCCCAGGAGTTCTGGGTAGAACGGCCAAATCCCCGACTTATCAGCTCAGCTTTATCTCCAAAACCTCCTACAGTTTCCCAGAGAACAAAATTAAATACAGGATTTAGGAGAGATTGTGCATCTGCCCAAGCGGGGCCAGGAACAGGCTGACAAGGCAGCTGATGCCTGGGCCTCAGGTGGGCAGATGGGCAGAAGGCACCCATCCCACCTCCTGCCCAGCCCGAAGCTCACCCACCAGAAGCAAGGACAACCTGCTGACGGGGCCAGTGTGGGGGTTATCAGGCCCCTACGCCATGTTCCCCTTCTGCCCCCAAATCCGTCGTTTCTGGCGAGCCTTTCAGCACCCCCTAGAGGCTCGTCCACCGTGGGCAGGGCAGGCAGAACCTCACCTACCTCCCAACCAGACCTTTCACATATGAGGACACTGAGGCCTTGTGAGGTCACACCACTCTCAGCCACAGGCGGGCCATGGTGGGCTAGGATGTGGTCTCAGATGCAACTCCATCCCAGGGGATCTAGCTCTGAGAACTGAAGGGGACAGCCTGGGGATGTGGACCCCTAAGCAGGCAGATGGCCAGCCTGGGCAAGAAGAGGCAGGTTTCTATCAGCAGCTTGTCCCATGTCATCTCTGGAGTCTGAGGGTTAAAGGGATTGCTTTAATGACGCACCCCCCAGCTCCTACAGGGGCTCTGAGGCCAAGCTGGTACCCTCAATTAGAGGCTGGCTCTGGCTCTGGATTAGGAGAAGCCACAGAGCCTTTAAAAACCACCTCAGGAACCTTCTAGCAGCAAGAGTCATGGACGGCGTGGGGGAAAGAAGCGCCGTGCAGAGCAAGAGGCCCAGCTAGCACTTGGAGCCATCAGAGCCCCCTTGCCTGGCATCCAGAGGAGGCAGCATCAGCAACAAGAGCTGCAGGACGCAGAGACCCAGGCCCCAGTGGCCTCCACATGGAAGGACCCACCAGAACTCCCAACTGCACAGGCTCAGAGAGGCTCTGCAGGGCCCTGGGCCTGAAGTTTGGGTGGTCAGGAGTAAGGTGGTCTCAGGGACAGTTCTCAGGGCCCAGCACCTCCCCCAACCCCTCCTCCACCTGCCTGGCCTGGCTGCCCACCACTGTGCCCCTCCCCTTGTCCTGCTGCTGCCTCTTCTCCCAGGCTTGTTTCCTGCCATTGGGTGGGCCCAGAGGGCCTGTAGGGCTTTGGTCCCTTCACCCACACCCCTCAACCAGGCTGGGCCAAGCAGACTCCAGTGGAAATGAGTGGACTGAGGGACCAACCCCAGCCACTGGCCACATCCACATCCTGGAAGTCCTTGCCCCGAGTAGTAGATCCCAGGGGAGTCAGGGTGTAGATGGCAGGGTTGCTGGGCTGAGAGCAGCGGGGGGTGGTCTACCCAGCCCCCAACCCTCTAGGCCAGCGATCTTCAACCAGTACCACAGCACACTGGTGTGCCACAAGAATTTTTAAAACACTCAACACCCAACTATTAAGTCAGAGATACTGACCTCTTTTCCCTTAGATTGTCAAATAAAAAAATGGCAACAGCCAACGCAACAATAGCCGTCTGGTATGAATGAATCAAAATTATACCTTTTTTTTTTTGTTTTTGTCAGATTGGCAGAAAATATATTATGGTGTGCCACAGAATTTTAGCAGTTGGTGTGTGTGTGTTGTGAGGTGAAAGCAGTTACAAGTCATTGCTCTAGGTGACTTTGAGCTGGTTCCCTGCTGCCGCTGTGCCCACCTGCCTACAGCAGGAGGAACGGGACACACAGGCCCTCTCATGGGACCCAGGCGGGCCCAGGGTAACGGCGTGTGCAGCCGGCCCAAGGAGGGTCCTGGGCGCCTCAGGGCTGGGCTGAGGTTATTCTTAGCGGGGCCTTTCAGGAGCTGGTGATTGGCGGCAGGTCAGGCCCCATCAGTGGGACAGAGGGACCATCTTGCCCTTGGTGGTGTTGTGGCCTGTACCCCGACTCCACCCTGTGTCTGAGGTCTCGGCACTGGCCACCTGGGTGCCCTGATGCTGGGATCCAAGCCTGCAGGTCTTAGCAGGTGCTCACTCCCCCAGTCTCATGTCCCTTCTGGACCCCACTGCCTGTGTAGCCACAAGAAGAAGAGCTTGGAGGAGACCAGCCCAGAGGCGGGGTGGGTACGGCCTGAGGTGGGACATGGCTGTTCCAGCCCCTACAAAACAATAACCCAAACCCAGCCCAGCCCTAAGCTGCAGACCAGGAGATTCGGGTAATGGCCTGGAAGTGACTTCGGAAGGTGTTCCCTCACCTCCACTGCACTTCCACTGTAACAGGGGTCCCTGCCCCCCACACTGACCTCAGTTGGCCACCTGGCCACTCCTGGCCTGCCTCCAGGGTGGCCCCCCTCCCCTGTCTCTGCTCCTCTGGCCCCGGGGTGAGTCTGGCCCGGGTAACCTTGGGCAGTCCCAGCAAAGGTGTTGGGGTTCGAGCAGCTGCTCTGTCATTAAGAGGCCCCAGCAACACCTGCAAATGCTTCTGCTGGCTGATCAGGGGTGTGCAGGCTGCAAATAAGAGCCCGGAGGGTCATTTGGAGGGCAGGCACAGAGGACAGTGGAGAATGTGTTGTCCCCATCCACCCCCTGCCTCCTGCCTGCTCCCTCCCTCTCATCCTGCCCCTCTGGAGGTGCGGGTCAAGAGCACAGAGCTGCCCTTGTGTACTGTGTGATTTCTGGCAAACCCCTGACCTCTCTATGTCATTGTCTACAAACTGTGAGCCGTGGTCCACTTCCCTAGCTACAAAGTGTCTGGCCCTAAGCCAGCTGGGCTACGGGGCTCCAGTCTTCCCACCACTGATCTCTTGGTTCCAGGGACTCCTGAAGCCCATTAGGGAGATGGATGGAGAAGGGCAATGCTCCCCTCATAGCCCCAGCCAGCTGGAAGTAGGGGCAGGGCCTGCAGGAGACCTGGAAAGTGGGGTCTTCCTCCTGGCAGGGTGAGGTTGGGGCCTGATGCCTGCTGGGGCTGGGCTGTTTCTAAGATACTCTGCCAGACAAGAGGAGTCAGGATCCCACATGCAGTGTGACTGGGGAGTCCCCAGGCCCCAACCCCCCCCCATAGGGGCCCCTCGCTTCACATTGCTGTGGTCACCCTTAGCCTGGTGGGACTACCACCCAGCTTGTTCTTCTCCCTGAGGGTGGCTTGGGCAATGTCTGTAAGGATTTTTGGGTGTCACTGCTACAGAGGAAGGGGTGCTCCTGGCATCGGGGGTGGGATGGGAGTGTGGACTGCTGCTCAACCTTCAACAGTGTCCAGACAGCCCAAATGTCAGCAGTGTCAAGATGCCAACACTTGCCCGAGGAGAAGCACCTCAGCTCTTTCTTGTTGGAGATCCTGGGAGGCGTTTTTTTATGTATAGATAGCCTCTCTAAGGCAACACTTGGACCAGAAAAGAGAAGCTCTTTTCTAGAATTGCCAGCCCATGTGTGTCTGCGGGAATGCCCAGGCCGGCTCCCATGTGGCCGGTGGCCAGAGAATGGCAGCCCCTCCAGGGCACATGGCTGAAGGGCCAGGCTGCACACAGCACTTAGCCCAAAGAGGCCCTGAAAATAGACTGAGGTTGGACGGCACTCAGTGCCCCAGATGGTCCTCGTGGGAGTGGTGGGCGCTTCAGGGAGCCGCTCAGCTGATGGACCAGGGCTACCCAGTCTCCACCAAAAGGAGCAAGCAGCCAATTACATGCTCAGAGGAGGAGGGCAAGGTCACTCTGGGCCACAAGTGAGCAGCTTCAGGCCACCACCTATCCGCCTGCCTTTGCCCTTCCGTAAGCAAGGCCTGGCCCTCAGTTCCCCCAGCCCCTGCACCCCTCACTCCATCCAGCCTAGATTTCTAAGTTCAGAGGTCAGAGGTGGGAGCATGGCCCCAGGTCATTTGCACTTCCCTGATTTCAATTCCCTGATTTCAGATTGGCTATTTGAATTGGCCTCAGACACAAAATAAACCCCTGGGTATTGGCGTCCCTCATCAGGTGAGGCTGGGATACTGACTGCTGGCTCTCAGAGGTAGTAGACAAACCCTGAAACCAGCCAGGTGGGGAAGAGGTGGAGCTCCAGAAGTCAGTGCGGCCAAAGGGAAAGGGGGTGATGAAGAGGGACAGAATCCCAAGAAGCAGAGGCTGAGTTGCTGCCTCTGAATTCAAGGAGCACCCAGAGCTGGGGTACAACATCAGGAAATGGCCCTGGAGTCCATAGAGCAGAGGCCACGGGGGTGGGGGTGGGGCACAAAGATGCCCAGTCCCAGATCCTGAGCCCATCAGAGGCCAAGGGAAGTCTCTCAGGTGGGGACAGGCCCAGGCCAGGGACCTCAGCTCCTGGGTCTCTCCCCACGCAGGAGCCTGCACAGGCACTTCCAGGAGCCAACAGCCGCCAAGGCCAGGCAGCAGGGGCATGGAGGATGGGCATTGCTGGGCAGTGGGGAGGCCCCTCCTCCACCTAGCCTGTGTTCCCCCGACCCGGGGGGTGCTGAGAATGGAATCAAGGTGGGCAGCTCCCCCAGCACTTGGTGACTGTAAACAACACCGATGCCAATGACAGAAATTTAGGCCAGCTTTCTAAACTGTACAAAGTGCCTGTGTGTGCCAGGACATCTGCTGGGCACAGGAGTTAACTGGTGATTGGACCCCACTGGCCCAACAGAGACGTACTACCTGCCCTCCCATGTACCTCGGAGCCTGGTGCTATTGACCGTAATTCTGGCTAACATCCACCCTCCAAGAATGGCAGGGAGGTTCCTAGAAATTGAGGTCTTCTTTGTGGGCAGAGGTAAGATATTGCTTCCCCTGCGGAGGAAAGGTGTCCCCATCATATATGCAGGGCCAGGTGAGGGAGAGGAGAGCCTAGGCATGGAGGGCCAATGAGGGAAGTGGCCTCTGCCTTGCTCGCAGCCCCACATTAGTCCCCCATTAGCACAGCCCTCCCTCACAGCCCCTGGGCAGCTCTAAAGAGCTATCAGTCAGCAGAGGCATCGATTGGAATGATGGGATCAGACCGCCCTCGTCACTTTGAGCTAATGTACTTGCTTCAAGCTAATGCACTTACATTATTGTAAATCTTGCTTTTTTAAAAGATTTTATTTATTTACTTTTAGAGAGAGGGAAGGAAGGAAGGAAGAA
This sequence comes from Furipterus horrens, assembly GCF_987537825.1. Taxonomy (NCBI): domain Eukaryota; kingdom Metazoa; phylum Chordata; class Mammalia; order Chiroptera; family Furipteridae; genus Furipterus; species Furipterus horrens. The sequence continues at coordinate 118,828,212 of NW_028327175.1, read as the reverse complement.
AGAGAGGGAGAGAAATGGCAGGGTGGGAGGGATACATCGATCGGTTGACTTTCGCACACCCCTAACTGGGGACCTGGCCCGCAGCCCAGGCATGTGCCCTGACTGGGAATTGAACCAGCGACCTTTGGGTTTGCAGGCCAGTGCTCAATCCACTGAGCCACACCAGCCAGGGCAAAATCTTCTGTTTCTTGAGAAGAGAGAGAAGGGTACACTGGGGGCCTGCCTCCATAAGGGCGCAGGCACATTTTCCTAACAAACACCCTTGGCTCAGATTCACAGAAGTTCCTTCCTGGAGGGCTCTGCGTGTCTCTCACGGCCCTGCCAGCCTCCCTGGTGCACTGTTCCCCCTGCCACAGGCCCCCAGGGCCCCTGGTCTGTCAGGCTGGCCTCAGGGTGCTGAGAACCTGGGTCACTCTGTCTGCAGGTCCTCCTCCAGGTCACTCTCCCTCCTGGAGTCCCCTCCCCTTCCTCCCATCTCTCTTCATCTTCAGGACCAGGCCTGGAACCCCTTACTCCAGGAAGCTCAACCTCTGTGCCCTTCAGCTGGGCCTCTGGACTGCCCACACCTCTGCCCCCCATGTGAGTGGCCCCATGAGCACCGCGGGCCTGACCGAGCAGAGGGGCCTGCAGGACCTGTGAGGCCGGAAGCTCCCGCCCTCACTGTGCTAAGCCAGAATCCCCCTTCCAGGTGAATTATGATCGTTGCCGGAGTCCTGGGGGGCAGGGGGCGGGGGGGTGGTCACCGCTGGCAGGAGCTCTGCCTTAAAGTGGACTAGTAGGTGTCTGGCACGCCGGGGCTGGCAAAGCCAACCCAGGGCCAGCTGACTGGCCATTGTGAATGAGACCCTGGCCAGAGGCAGCTGAGGGTCACTGCTGCCCCAAGGGCAGACTCAGAAGTCTTGGAGGAACTTGGGGGCTGTCTAGGAAGACTTAACTGGTTGGAAAAAAAGGGTGAGGGGGCTGTCTTCAGTAAAGTGTTCCCTTTGTGGATTACAAATCACGAAAAGCAGCAAAAGATTTAAAGGTACATTTGTATGTATTTTACATAAGGTATTAACTGTCCATATTAAAGATTTCCATGATAAACATTATTTAAGGTAGTGTTATCAGCTTCCAAGAGCTGACGTAACAAAAGGTGGAAAACTGGGTGGCTTAACACAGAAAGTCATACTCTCACAGTCTGGAGGCCAGAAGTTCTAATTAAGGTGTCTTGGGGTTCTGTCCGATGCTCTGGGAGAGGATCCTCTGGCCTCATCCAGCCCCTGGCAGCTCCCAGTGTCCCTTGGCTTGTGACTAATGTGGCTCCTGAGGCTGGGATGGGCTCAGGCTCAGCCTACCTGCTGCACAACTGGGGGCTGGGGGCTAGCATGGCACATGAGGGAGACAGGTGAGGTGGGGTCAGGGCAATGCAGGGGCCCTCAGGATTTGATTCCTGCATGATCGGAAGCAGGCACAGGTGGGGTTCAAGCAGGGACCTGCCCTTATTTGTCCCATTAACAGATCCTGGATGAAGAGGCTACTCATACCCACTCCCAGCTCTGGCCAGAGAAGGACACAGATGGCTGTGGTTTACTCTGGGAACATGGTTGTTTCTATGACAACAAGGCCTCCTAATCTCAGTGGGGAATTGCTCACCAGGTCTAGGGTAAGAGGATGGGTGGGGGCTGAGCTGGGCCCTCTACTTCTGAGCAAGGGGCAGGCTTCCCACTGGGCATGCCTGCTCTCTGGGTACGCTGGTGCCGGGGCCCATGAAGCAAAGCATCCTGGGCTCCGAAGTGGACCCAAGGTCCCAGGTGGAGAACCTTCTCCTCCCTGAGAGCCCTGGGAGACAAGGTGCCCCCCTACTTGGGCAACAATACCCCGCCCATGTGTCAAGGTGGTGGGCAACTTTTCACAATCAGGCACACAACAACCTGCCCTGAACTTTGGCCCTCTGGTGGCATCGGTGATAAATTGTTGAAGTCTTTAATGATGCGTGAGAACCTAATGCGGTTTGCCATCAGGTAATTGTCTCTGATCAATAGGGAGAGTCAGGGCTTAGTGGGGCCAGCCCCCATCCCAGGTCTCACTGTCTATTCCTCCAACTCAGCTTGGAACACTCCGGAAGTTTCTTGAGACTTGGAGGCCCTGGAAATCATTTCTGGAAGGACAAAATTGTACGAATCAGGAGCAGGGGGTGCTCGGCTACGTCTCAGGGTCCCGACGAGGACTGGGGGCGCTGAACAATGTGGACACCTAGCCCCTGCCCTGCCTGTCTGCATGGCCACTCTGATTCTCCTGGAGGCATCAGAGACTTCAGAGCACCCACAAAAGGCAGCCAGTGGTACGTGAGAACCCTAGGGGTCCATGTGGGTGCCAAGGAGAGGAAGGGTCCGGTGTTTCTGCCTTGAGATTCCTCACTGCACAGTCTCTGGCACCAGACCTCTCCCGCTGGCGATGGCCAGGTGCAAAATGTGCTCACTAAACGTTTGTCATGTGAATGAATGAAACCCCACAGCAGCCCCGAGTTTACACAGAAGGACGTTGGGTGGGGGCTGTGAGCCTCCTTGATCCAGAGACAGGGAGGGCTTCCCCCAGCCCAGGGCACTGCAGGGAGTAACTGTCCCAGATGCAGGTGGGAGGGGTGGAGGAGAGCAGCACTGTTCCAGCTAGGCAGGCGGGAGTCCTGGTCACAGGGCAGGTAGCTGGGATGGGGGCCCTGAGTCCTGGCCTCTGGCTGAGTGGGGATGGAGAGGGATGCGCTGGGACTCTGACGGGCATTCGTCAGCTGCTGGCACTTGGGACTACACTGAACGCACATTTTGCATTTAGAAATTTCATGCACTCATTTTATGTTCAATAATAGGGAAATCCCAAGTCTATTTGACTCACATGTAAATTTGCAAAATTGCAATGTCTGTTCGTCCTAATCACTGCTGAGTGCATCTATCTGCTGGTTTGGGCTGCAATTCTACAGGCTAGGGAGGGTCCCTCCTCCAAGGAGATGTGAGTTCTCTGGCCTGGGGAAACACTGGGACATTGAAGGGCCCTCAGCTGAGCCTTCCAGCCTCCAGGGGGCTAAAGCCTAGGGTGTCCAGGTGCCCCAGTGCCCAGCTACCCTAAGTGGGAAGGGCTGCAGCTCCAGTGCTCTTGGAGGGAGCGATGGCCAACTCAGTTCCCCAGACACTCAGTGCCTGTCTGGGGAACACCCTGAGACCTGGGGTGCCCTGGTTTGCATGACGATGTAGAAGCAAAGGGACGGGGGAATGGTCAGTGGCCCGGGTGTGCAGCCAAGGCACAGAAAGCTCAGGGCCAGGGTGGGAGGACCTTCGAGGGGACTGTGCCTGCATGATGGATGGGGAGACTGAGGCTCTATACTGCCCGAAGTTTAGGGGGGCCTGCTTGCAGGTCCCCATGGAAAGAGGATCTCAGCCGGTAAGGCCTTTCCCACACAAGTGGCCTTCACTGACACTTCCCAGTGGGTCAGCAGGAACCACTCCCCCTCCCCCGCAGATTGGTAGGAAGCCCTGTGGGGAGGAGACAGGGCCACAGAAGGTGCTGTTTCAGCGCAGTCCTCTGAGCCTGGCTAGGCCATTAGGTTCACCCGGCCAAGTGCTGGGGTTTAGTCCATGAGGGAAGGCCCAGATTAGCACCTTGGCTGGCAGTGTCCACATCCTGCTGTCCTTAAGCCCGACTGAAGACCCCCCACTGTCCGCAGCCCTCAACCCCAAGAAAGTTGACAAGGGGTCAGTGCTCCAAGGCAGTGCTGGGCCTCCAGGGAGGGGGCGCCTCTGGCTCTGCCTCCCTGACAACCAACATCTTCTCTCCTGGAAACCAGTGGGGTCCCCAGTCCACTGACCGACAGGGCCCCAGGGCCGTGAGTCACTCAGAATCTCAGGAGGCAACCAGGCACCCAAGATGCCATGGCATTTATGGGGAAACTGAGGCCTAGGGAGATGGGCCACAGCCTATTCCCCCACGGGCCACAGAGGTGACTCAGAGCACTGTGCGGGGGAGACCCTCTTCATGTGATGCTTGCCACTGAGGATGGCTTGGGGAAGCTGGACCGCGGGCTGGGTCCTTCCCTCACTTCGGCCAGGCGAGAAGACAGGTAGTAGTCCCCTGTGTCATTTTGGGGCAGCAGGAGGCCCAGGGTCTGGAGTTTCACCATCCCGGACTTCCAGCCTCTGGCCCTAAGCCTCTGAGAGAACTTGGCTGGCCCCTACCCTGGGAGCACAGAGAGCCCAGGGCCTAAAGAACATGGGAACCAGTGTCCTCCTTCCCGGCCCCTGCGGCTAAGGCCCCTGCCTCCCCAGGACACAGGGCTCCCAGTGCTCCGTGAAGGACACTGTTCCTTCCTGCCATCCAGAACAAAAGTGCCTTAGCAAATGGCAACCTGTAAATATTGAAACCTGGGCTCCTGCTCCCCAGGGAGCAGAGACTCGGCCTAGACTCAGCCGGATACACTTGGCAGTTGCCTGGCAACCCCTTGCCTGTAGGTCTGTCCTGCCTCCTCTCAGCACCTCCAGCTCCACTGCCCTGAGGGTGAGGAACTTGGATTTGAGGACACTGGGCAGCCTGTCCTCTGTCACCCCCACCCCCAAGCTTCCCCTAGATTATGCTCTGGGCTGCAGGCCCCGGGGGTGGGGGCTGAGGGTCCTGGGCTGTCAAGGACCATCTGCTGGTCAACCCTCCTTGCTCAATATCTGGTGCCTGGGGGTGCCCAGCCCCAGAAAGAAAGAGGAAATGGGCCCAAACTCCAGGAGTGCCCTGGCCCCCTCAAGCCTTCAGTTGATCCCTGGTGCTCAGGCCTCTGCGCTGTCCTCAGGCCAGGAAACCAGGCAGAGGTCTGTGCTAGGCCCCACCTGAGACTGGAGCAGCTTTTCTGAGAAGTAGAAACTGAATTTTAGGACAGTGGGTGACGTGCCACCCACATGTGAAGTGTGACCTGAGACTCATGGTAGGGAATGATCTCCCAATCAGAGGTCGGTATCATCATCAGAGTGAGAAGGCGAGGGCCTCACCCCTGCTGCCACACTGTGTCTTGTGTCACCTGAGGCCATGCCACTGAGCTAGAGCTGGGACTGGGATGCAGCCCTCTTCCCATCCAGAACTGACCCAGCTGCAGGGGTTGCCCCTGTGGTGTCTCCTCTCCGCAGTGGTCTCCCAGCCCCAGGTGTCTGGTTGTGAGGGGAAGGGGGATGACTGCCAGCCCAGTTCTCTCTACCCCAGAGCTTGGGGCTCCCCCTCCCTGCAGCTCCCACTTCCTACTGGGGGCAGTGGGCTCTTTCTTGTGGTCCTACCTGGAAGCAGTCCAGCCACAGACACCAGCCTTTCCCTCCTTGTCCCAAAGCTGGTGAAGGGGACTTCCCAGCACCCTGGCTTAAGACTTCAGCCCTGTGTCCTCCCAGAAAAGAGGCACTGGCCCAGCCCTCTGCTCTGGGGACCACACTGGCTGTTCTATAGGATGGTGGGCTACGGGCAGGCCAGGTCTAGGCTGCCCCCCTCACCCCACCATGTCGGAAGCACGTGCCCACAAGTGTCCTTAGGCTGAGGAGCAGGAGGCCCTGCTTAGTGCTCCCTCTGATGTGGAAGCTCTGTGGATGATGGCCAATGGGCTACTTAGGCTTAGCTGTGGGTGCTGCCTCAGGGGTGGTGGGTGGCATAGAGAATGCCCGAGTGTGCCTCAGGAAACCTCCAGGGGCCCCTCACTTTATCCATGTGGCCAGGAGAGGCCATGCCTTGGCCCAAAGGGAGGCCATCCTGGGTGCCCTCACATCACATTCTGCCGGGCCACGCTGAGGCCAACCTGAAAATGGTACCCCAGGCAGGAGTAGTGTCCACCCTGCTGCCCTGAAGGGGCCTGGAGTTTCCAGGAGCCTCCCGCTCCTCACAGCCTGGAGGAGGGGGTCAGGGACTCTCTGCCTCACGTGGCAGATCCCCTTGCTCCCAATGACAGGCCCCCACCTGCCTGGTGGATGTTTATACTTACACTTGCCTAAGAATCTCCTGGCCTCCTTTAGAGGAAACCCTGTGTGCTCTGCCCGGAAAGCTCCATGTCATCCTGCATCTTCCCCAGCAGAGCCCACATGCCTGAGTGTCTGAAGATTCATCCACACACAGCCCTTCCCTGGGCTGCCCCTTTCTGGTTGGGAGGGACCGAACAACACAACGTACCGCCTGGTGGTGCAGACTGCAGACTGAGAGCCTCAATGGGCAGAGAACAGGACTGATGAGGTGGGAGACAGAGGGACTTCACAGGCTCGAGGCCTCTAGGCTCCCTTCCCACCTGCTGCCCAGGGTTGACCTCTGCCCTCTACAGGCTTGTGGCTGTGATTGGGTCAAAGGCTGGCCTGTGGGCCCCTGGAGGAGGGAGGGGTGTCATGGGGGCAGAAGAAGCCGCCCTGCCTGGCTCCTCTCAGGGGCAGCAGACACTGGTTATCTCAGCAGAGATCTGAGGGCTCCAAGGGACCCAAATTTGGCTGTTTGTTGGAAACAGAGAAGCAATATTTGCATTTCAAGGCCATCAGCCCTGAAACCAAATATTTTATTTCGGGATCAGGCCTCAAGCCACAAAAAGCAGAGCAGCAGACCTGATCGGACACCCCTGCCCCTGCCTCCCTGGGGGAGGAGGTGAATGAGGACTAAATCAGAGGCCCTTGTCACCTCTGTGTGACCACCCTAGATGCCAAGGGTTGACACACACACACATCCCCCTGTGGGCAGGATTGTGCCCTGTGGCCTTTCCCTCTGTTCCCTCATGGCCACCCACTACCCCCACACAGGGACACCCATAACCAAAGACCTGTGGTGGGATATAAATACCCAGCCCCAGCCCCTGACCATGACCACCCTGAAACAAGTATGATTACTGAACCCATTTTACAGGTGAGGAAATTGAGGCTCAGAGGGATAAGTCACCCAACCAGGCAGTAGAGTCGCCAGGATGGTGTCTGCCATTCTTCTGATCCCAGAGCCCATATTAGTTCCCAGGTGGCCAGAGAAGGACTGAGCCCAATTTGCCCATGTCTTGGGTGGTCAGTACAGCTACTCTCTCCAGAGTGTCCCCCCATGGGAGTCAGGCTCCATCTTAACCTCTCTCTCCCTATTCTGTTTCTCCTTCAGCTCTGGCTGCACCCTCGGATCCATCCCCAGACCTGAGGGCCTCAGGAAGCCCTGGGTCTACCTGGAAGGCAGCCTGGGTGTGGGCTGTCTCTCCCGGTTCCCTGGGGTCTGCAAGACATCAAAGAGAGCAGCCACCCTGTTCACTTCCTCCTGCACTGAGCTGACATTCTTCAGACGCAGCTCAGCCTGGCCACGTGGGTGCTGTGTGTGGGAAACCACCCCCACGATCACGGGGCCCTGCACTGGGCAATTGGGGGACAGGGACTCGGGACACGAAGTGCCCCTCCCTCTGCTCCTCACTCACAGGGAAGCTGCCTGGCTGCCTTCTGCACACCGGCCAGGACGTCTGCAGCTGTCCGCAGGCCTGGGGTGTAGGGGACCACGGAGGATGTCTGAGATTCAAGGATGCCCGGGCCATGAGGTTGTGCTGGTCCGCACGGAGTTGATGGAGGCCCTGTGAGGAGCGTGGACTTGCTACAAGCTCTGTGGAGTCCCTGGGCCCTGTGACTGGATAGCTCCATCCACTGTCCCAGCCTCCCAAGTGCTAAGTTCAGAGACACCCTCTCGGGGAGTTGAAGGGTGGGGGAAGGAGGACAGTGTTGCTGCCTGGAAGTTCTAGAACAGCCCTTCCCAATTCACCAGTGCTTTTGTCGGGTGGGGGGCAAAGGCCAAACATTTCCAAAGTTTGGAAGGATGATGGGGAGAGGGGTAAACGAAGAGATCAGTAGTTTCTAACCTTTGGGGGGCAGGGCAGGTGGTCACAGACCAATGTCTTTGGTCATCTAAGGAGGGTCTCTGATCTCCCCAGCTCAATGCCCACACCCTGCCCTCAGTTCTGGGGCATCAGCTCCACTGTGGACTCACAATCGAGAACCACAGGCTCAGCCCCACCTACCCACCCACATCAACGACCCAGACTCAGATTCTCAAGGGGCCTGGGACTTCAGCCATCAGCTGCAGAGCAGTGGTGAGACCCACCTCTCCGAGCCCATGTCACCCTTGGATAATGGATTGAATTTTGTGTCCCAAAAAGATAAATTTATGTCCTAACCCCCAGTACTTGTGAATGGGACATTATTTGGAAAAAGGGTCTTTGCAGATGATCAAGTTAAGATGAGGTCATTTGAGTGGCCCTGATCCAATAGCTGGTGTCCTTGTAAGAAAAGATTTAAAGACACAGACACACAGGAAGAGGCTGTGTGAATACAAAGGCAGAGGCTGGGGCGATGCGGCCTTAACCCAAGGTTTGCCAACCACACCAGGAGCTGGACAATGCAGGAAGGATCCTCCCCCGGAGACTCCAGCAGGAGTGGATCTCATGACACCTGATCTCAGACCTCTAGCCTCCAGACCAAGAGGATGAATTCCCATGGTTTCAGACCACCCAGCAGCCCCAGGAGACTCACACAGCCCTGTCCTTACCCTGTTCCCTATGGCTGTCCCTCCAGCCACTGTCCCTAGGCAGCCTCCCTGGCTGGGAAAACACTGAGCCGAGTCTGGTCCCCTCACCCCAGAGTCTCAGACCCTGGTAGATCACAGGGCCTTGAGCTTGACAGTCCTAATTATGGCTTTGCCTGCAGAGAGCTGGCATCTGGACTTTCCTGCAGCCTCACATCCCCAGGCCAGTCCACCTGTGCTGTTTGCTGGGAGCCCCAGCCGAGGCAAGGAGCTTCTCTGGCAAGGACCGGCATGGAGCACTGACTGCATTCATGGGGCTGACTACATCAAAGATCCTTACAAATGACATGGGTACAGGGACATGCAGGATAGTAGCAGTGTGTATAATGAGGAGCTGTCCCAGTCCAGGCAGGCTTCCTGGAAGAGGTAGTACCTCAAAGCCTTACAGGAGCATCTGCAAGGCAGTTCCATCCCGCAGCACTGCTTGGCACATACTGGCACTTAATAAATAGGGTCCCATGGAAGGGACTGGAGAGGCCCTCTCTGCACCCAGACTGTGGGCAGCAGGAAACTCCGCTGGTCAGCCCAGATCATTGGAAGGAAATCATCCCCTCTGAAAGGAACTTCTTGAGCACATGCTGTATACCTGGAAGGCAGACCTGGGTGTCCGAGGCTCCTTCTCCTGGGTGAGTGGAGCCTACCCTGCATCTTTAGGACCTGTCTCTCCATCTTCCTGTGCCACCCTGCTCCCCGTCAACTCATCCTGTTTAAATATTTAATCCAGTTAAATATTAAACCCTTTCCAAGTCCCAGTTACAATCAGATTGATTCTCAGCTGTGGCTGTGCTGCCAACCTGGCGCTCTGCCTTTCCAAATTGTGGATCAGCTTGGTGGTAGAGGGAGGGGCCTGGAGGTGGAGAAGGCAGACACCTAGCACATAGTCAGCCAGGCAGGAAGATACAGCCTGTGCCTCCACCCCCCACCCCACTCCCTGGCGTGGCCAGGGATACAAGAGAAGGTTTCTCTGCAGCCCACAGCAAGAGTCCTTAACTCCAGGACGTGGGATCACCTGAGCCCAGGCGGCATTCTTGCTTTCTTGGCCACAGTGGGAAGTGGATGGAAACCCCCCCTCAAGGTGGAGGTGTGGGCATCCCATTGAGAAAGGGGACTCTGGGAGCCAAGACTTAGCTCTTTTTAAAACCACTTTTCAAGTTATGCTAAGAGCACAGAAAACGACAGTGCTAATAGTAGACCCTCCTCCAACATTGAACACACGCACACACCATGTGGCCTTAGGTGTTCCCACGTTCACACAATTGTGGCACCCTTTGTGCATCCTTTGCTAGTTGCCGCGTCACTCTGTGTGTGAGCCACCTGGCATTATACTAGTGTCTTTGTTGACACATGGACAGCAGCAGCTTGTTACACATTTTATGAAGTTAATGATGTGTAGCACATGGTTAACAGTAATAAAATAGGTGACACTCTCTACTACAAAGCCCACATGGCTAGTCCATTTTTGTGGGGCTCCTTTCTTGCCTTTTGCTTTTGTGTCCAGAGCCAACAAGAGGTGGTAGAGCTGCACCCCAGGCCGCCCTGTGTGTTGCCATGTGACCCACTGTTCTTCTATTTCCTAAGTTATATTCATTAAACTGAAGTTGCTCCCAATGCAGCACAAACTGGAAGTCTATGTAATTTAACTTGTCATGGTGGCTGCGTTTAATAAACGATTAAGCACATTCTCAAAAATGTAACCACTGGCCCTTATGAGCAGGTCTGAGGCTGCTCCAGCCATATAGACACCTGCAGACCCCGCCCTTCCACTATCCTGGTCACTGCCTGGTTCCCCAGGAAGGCTGCTGGGCCAGGTATATGGGAACTTATTTCTAGCCGGCTGTCCTGCTCCCTCTTCCTCTGTCCGACCTCTACTGTTCTAATGACTTCAGTTTGACGGTAGACCCTGATATCTGGTTGAGGAACCCTCCCTTACTTTTTTTCTTGAAATCGGCTTGACACCTCTTGGCCTTTTCATCCAGATACATTTTCGGGTCATCTTGTCGAGATCCAGGAAACATTTATTGAGCTTTTGATGGAACTTGCATTGAACTTAAAGATTAATTTTAGGAGAATTGCAATCTCTGCCATATTGTCTTCCCATCCAAGAACATCACAGGTCTCCATCTATTTAGATCTCTTATATCTTTGAAAACTTATAAAAATTATTTCCCTAATAATTGTCATGTGCATCTTCCTTCTCGGTTCAGTTCCTTCTCCCTGAACAGCTCTTTCAGCAGGAGTCGGGAGTGGAAAGCCATTCAGTGTAGATTGGTCTGAAGTGTCTTCCTGTCCCCTTCAGTGCTGGTGAAGGTCAGCAGGGAAGCAGAGAACTCTCAGCCTGCGACTCCTCCTCTCTCTGTACTTTGGGGACACGATTCTGTCATCTCCTGGACTCCCACTGCCAGTGAGACGTCTATTGTCAGTCTATTTGCCATTCCTCGAAGCCATCACGCTCTCCCCTGTACCCATCACTAAGATCACTCCTCACCTGGGCTCGTAGGTCTTCACCTGGCTGAGCCTAGGTGGGAATTTGCTCCTATTCATCAAATGTGCTCATATTTACGAGTATGTTTGGGATCCATTGTGTCCTTACAGGACAGAAGGGGCAAGGGGACTCTGAGGGTCTCTTTTATCAGGGCACCAATCCCATTCATGATGTCTCCACCCTCATGGCCTTGTCACCACCACCCCTCCTAACACCATCACCTTGGGGGTTAGTTTTCAACATACGAATTTGGGGGATACATAGAACCAAGTGGCCAGACCGGTCTCTGCATCCATGGTGCATTAGGAGGGTAGAGCAGTGGGAGCCCCCCTTTCTTAACCAGCGGTTTTGAGTGTTGACTCATATGAGACAGGCTTTGGGCCCAGCCAGGTAAGGCAGGAATGGAAGAGAGTCCTCACCAGGACCCCACCATGCTGGCTCCCTGATCCCAGACTTCCAGCCTCGGGCACTGTGAGAAATAAGTGTCTGTTGTCTATAAGTCCCTGCCCGCGGTGTCCTGTCACAGCAGCTCGAGAGGGCGAGGACAGACCCTGCCTTGAACTTACAGTGATGTTTGTTGCAGCTTATTCAGCATTTCTAGGTGTGACTGGTTGGGATTTTCTCCTCACTGCTGCTGCCTGGGATCCCCCGTATCTATTCTGCATGTCCCACTCAAGACCCACAACTTCAAACGTTGCTGGGCACGCTGATGCCAGTGTGGGCTCCGGGGATTCAGAGCAAGCCCTGCCCTTGTCCCTGTGGAGGTGTTAAACACTAACACAGCTGTTGTCTGCATTCCAGCTGGAGAGAAATCAAAGAGAAAGAGTAGACACAGTCCTGACAGTGCAAGGAAGTCACTTGCCAGGCAGCGCGGCTGCTGAATAAAGCTGCAAGGAAGTCACAACAAAGGATACCCAGGTATCAGTGGAAGGCACTTCCCCTAGAAGCCTGAGACAGCCCCAGGCCTTGCCCGAGGCCACGCGAGGCTCTGTGGGAACGGGGCCAGCTCTCCCTGGTGACTGGGCAGAAGGGGGCTGAATGAGGAGGAGCCATCAGTGGCTGGACATTGCTTTCAAATGGTCATGCGATGTACTGCCACATGGACAGGGGCCTCAGAAGAACCCGTGGCCTACCCCCTAGCCTGGGTGCTGTGGTGGGCTGAATGGTAGCCCCCCAAAAGACATGCCCACATCCTAACCCCCATACCTTGTGAAACAGACCTTATTTGGAGTAGGTCTTGGTACACATCATTCAGTTAAGGACTTTGAGGGGAGATCAGCCTGGACATCCAGGTGGGGCCTAAAGAGGAAAGCAGGGGAGAAGACAGGGACACACAGGGCAGAGGTCCCGTGATGACAGAGGTGGAGACGGGAGTGATGCAGCCGCAAACCCAGGGACACCAAGGAAGGCTGGCAAGAGGCAGAGGCAGGAAGGGCCTTCCCCTAAGGACGCTGAGGGAGCCTGCCCCTGTGACACCTTGATCTCGTTTTCCCAGTCTCCAGAAAATGAAAATAGATTTTCATTGGTTTAAGTCTCCAGTTTGTGATGGTTTTTCCTGCGGCCCCCTGCCTCTCACACAGGGTGCTATTCATACAGAGGCCACCTCAGTGAGCCATCAGACTTAATGTTGTTTATAGCGCTCACCATGCAACCCATGCTCCACATAAGGCCCTGCAATGTCCCTGCCACCCCTCAGGGGGCAGTGGCTAGTGCCCCGTTTTGCAGAGTGGGAAACCCAGGCTCTCAGAGGTCAGCCATCTTTCCCTGGTCACAAGGCCCAGGGGACTGAGTCAGGTCTCAGCTTTCTCCTCCCACACAGTGGTCAGACCCAGGCAGTCCAGCAACAGCAGGGGTGGGGATTTGGTCACCTAATTCCAGGTTGAAGAGTGTCGGCACCTGGAGACAAAATCAGCCTGCTGAGATAGATGTGGGGCTCTGCTGGATTGGGGCGGCCAGAGCAAGAGCCTCTGGGGAGGTAAGGGCTGGTGAGGGGGGCCTCCCACCTGCCCCTCAGGTCAGCACCACTGTTACTGGATGAGGAAACCCACTGACCACAGAGGGTGGGCTCTTGGCACAGCATGGTCACTACCCAAGGGCCTCCCTGGGACTCTTGCCCACCGCTCATCCCTTCTGGGAGTTGGGGACCTCTGGGAGGGCCGAACCCACCCCCCCCAGTCATGGAAACACCAGGCTAGGAGGATGTGAGGAGGAGGACTCACTGATAACTCAGTAAAAGCCAAAAATATCCCGATGTACAAAATTGCCCCAAGAGCACACTGTGGAGACTGCAGGAGGCTCTGGTCCAGAGGATCCTAGAGTCCCTGCTCTAGGCTTGCCCATGTCTCTGGTCCTTTGTCACCTCTCTGTCTGCAGGGGGAGACTCCACCAGGGAAGGAGACATGAGTGTGAAGAGAGAGGATGCCTGTGGTCTGGTCTGAAATGAAAACACCCCAGAACGTGCTGTGCTAGTCCGGAACCTTGGCCACATCAGGCCATAGTCACTGCAGCCTCTCTGCTCTGGGCCTTAGGGCCCCCACAGAGTGGGGATGGAGTGGGGAGGAGTCCGGGAGATGCTGCCTCCATGCAGTGGGTTCAGCCACTTCTCCTACAGGCTCCCCGCATGGGCAATACTCTTCCTAGGCTCTGTTGCTCTAGTGCTGAGGACAGTTTGACATACAGTGAAATGCACAGATACAAAGTGTACAATACATTGAATTTTGAGTGGCTATTATTTCTGAGCATCTACGTCCTCAAACAGCTTTAGTAAGGTGTGATCAACATACAATAAACTGTATACATTGCCAGTTCAGCATGTGTACATGCCTGTGAAGTCACCACAATCAAAATAGTGAAAATAGCAATCGCTCTAAAAGGTGTCATCCCTCCCTCCTCTCCACCCCACCCCCACCCCGAGTAACCACCATTCTGTCCTCTGTCACTGGAAGTTGAATTGCATAATAGAATTACATGTGAGTGGAATCACACAATGCACACTCTTTTATCGGCTTCTTTCATGCAGCATAAGCTCTGAGCTCCATCTGAGTTTCTACTTCAGGAGCTCACTCGTTCCTTTGTACTCTGACTTGCACTCCTTGGCGTGGGTGCCCACGGGCTGCGCAGTCACTGGTGAGGGCCATTGGGGTAGTTTCCAGTTCAGGCCTCATTAAACAGGTTAGACCTCCAGAATAAAACCAAATAGCAGTGGCAAGAGCAGCATCCTCATCTTGTCCCTGATCTCAGGAGGAAAATCTCCCAGTCCTTCTCCATCAAGCATGATAGGGTTTTCAGAAGCCCTGGTGGGGTCCATGGCTAGGGCTGCCTGGGAAACCCCCCTTTGCAGCAGTAAATGGCATCAGTGCTTATCTGTAGGGTGGGCTGCACATCCTGAGTGCAGTCTGACAGTGATGGGCTCCATCCTTGTCTCAGTAATAAAGCCACAGAAAAGGCCATGCATCCAGGGAAATTAAAGTGTCAGCATCTGTGGGACAGAAATCTTTGTGTCTCCTACAGCTGCTTTCTGGCCAGATGAGGGAGCCTGAGCCTGAAAAGGTTCCTGCCAGTGGGGGGTTGGGGGGCGCCCTGGGAGAAGCCATGCTGTTGTTACCTCCCCGGCCCCCACACGGACCTCCCTGGACTCACCTGGGGACCTCACTGGTCCCATCCTGTGGAGGGAGAGGCCTTGCCTGGGGCCTTGAGGACCAAAGAGAGACCCTGAGAGGCTGGCTGAGCTCCCAGGACAAGTACAAAGCTCAGTCCTAGACTGGGCCTTCCATCAGGAGCCCAGGTATGCAGGTGACCCTCCCCTCCCCGAGGACTGGGCAGCCGGCTGCTCTTGGCTCAAGGGAACCTCCCCTTTATTTTGTAAGGTCTCCCCAGAGCTCCCTCTTTCAGGAGCACTTTGCTCCTGACTTCAGCTGATGAGGTCTCTGTCAATGTTATTAAAACCGGCCCTACATCCCTTCTGCACCTTGGGCTTTGGGGCCAGGAATCAGACCCCGGTGCTCTGCCCCAGTGAGCTCTCCTCTGGGAGGTCCGTGAGCCCAGGGAATGGAGGGGTAGAAGTGCTGCTGCAGATGTCAGGGCCTCCTCCTGCCTTGTCCTTGGTCCCTGATGGAGAGCAACGCATCCACACTGGCCTGGCGAGCACCATGTAACTTCCTCCCGTCACCCTCTGGCTTTACACAGCAACAAGAGACCTGAGGCTTCTTTCTTCCCACTTTTTTATTAATAACTCATCTTCTAACTGTTGGCAGACAAGATGAAGGTAAAAGAAAATGGCGTCTTTTGCTGCTATAACAGGTGGGTTTCTGGCAGCAGCAGTGATAAGGCACATCTGTCATGGAGGTGGTGTGGTCCCTGGCTCAGGGGGCCTGACACTGCTGGGGGGACACACACACCTCATTTATCTTGCCCACATCTCTGCCTGCCAGGAGCTGCCGGCATTGTGCAGGCTGTCCTCACAAAATCAATCAACCTGACCACCACGGAGTGACCAGCCTGCAGTCCCAGGAGGACTGATTTGTGTTTCATTCCCCACCTGGAGGACAGGACTCCTGATGCATGTGCGGAGTGTCAGACAGCCTCCCCTCCCTCCAAGGAGCCTTTCCCTGAAACCCCACCATCAGCACATTCCTTTGTTGCTCCCCTCCTTGAGGTTTTCTTTGCAAAGGCCGCATCCTTCTGGGAGGGGCTGTGTCCTGAGCTATAGTAACCACTGACATTTTAGTATGAGTTAATTTCTCAAGTCCTTCTGCTTTACCAGCAGCAGAGAGCAGAACATTTAGGTAATGATGGTAGGCAAGGACAGCAAAGGCTACTGGGATAAGCAGAGAGAATGGGGTGCTCCAGGCTTGATTCTGCAGGTCGCAGCTGCCCCAGCCCCAGGAAGGAACCCGCCCCCTACCCCACTGCCCCCCCCCACACACCCTTAGCTTGGAAGCAGGGTCTGCTTCAGGGACACAGATCCAATCTGGTAGAGCTGGGAGGGATCAGGCCTCCCGGGAACGCGTTTAGGGGATGATGACTGGGGGACACCAGGGATGACCCGGACACGTGGCTAGTTCGGTTCCTCAGCAAAGGTCCCTGGGTACACACGTGCGGAGGACATGTTGCTTGGCCCTCTGTCTTGGGTCGACTTCACACCTGACAGCCCCCTCCTCATCCTGTGCCCTCAACCAGGTCAGCTTTCCTAAGACCTCGTCCCCATCCCCAGCCTCAGAGCCATCACTTCAAGGCCTGACACACTGATCATATTAAAATGTTGATGGCCATCGATGCCAGCTTCACTGACGGGGGACAGCACCCTACTGTGCCCATTTCCACTGGGAATAGACAGTGCAGCTGGCAACAGACCTTGGTGGGTGAGACATTGAGAGTTACTGCATAGGCTGCGAGCAGGTTCTGGGTGGGGGTCCTTCCTGCTTATCTTCAGAGGCTAGCACAGCTGCAGGCAGGTTCTGAGACACAGCTGGGAGAGGATGGCTCCTGTCTAGAAGGGGTGAAGGGGGCAATCCCCGTGACTGATGGTGTGAGAATGCCCCTCCGTGCTCCATGGACAGGCCCCTACTCCCTAGGTGCCAATCTTTCCAAATGGATGAGAAGTCAGGTGCTTCCCAGGGAATGATGGGAGCCAGGCTCCAGGGTGTGGACACCCAGATCCCAAGTGGAGTTGAGCTGCAAGAAGGGGACCAGTACTACCATGGACAGACCTGGCGAAGAGGAGAGGACTTGCCCCCTGGGCTCAGGAGCTGCTCTAGTTCAAACCACCTCAGCTGGTCTTTGCTCACCCTCATGCCCTCAGGCTTTTGGCCACTTCACACCCAAGTGTCCTTCCCCAGCCTCCTGGACATGGCTGGCCTGCCAAGAAGCCCTCCCTGACTAGGCCTCCTTCTCTACTCATGATCTCCAAGGCCTCTGACTAGTCCCACAACAGCATGGTCCCCGAATAAGTGGCAAGTCCAGGAGGCTAGACTCAATCCTGGAAGTAACATTGGCCTGGAGAGTTCGGAAACTTGAAAGTTCTGAAAGTTGCCACTTTAGTTGGGAATTTTTCTGGCTGCTAGCCTACACACACGCTCACTTCTGCTTCAGGGGTACAAGGCTGGGGAACAGGTTGGTTGTTGGGGAATGTGAGATTTGTGCACCTTGCTCAGCCCCGGAGGTCCCTTGGGCCCTCAGGAACCATCGCTCGTTTGGCAGGGTCAGGCTGTTCCTGGGGGCCAGAAGGCTGACCTGTGGGGCAGTGCTTCTCCTGCCCCCACTTTTGGGCAGGAATAAAGGGGACAGGCCTGTCCTGCAAATTCTGCCCGTATTTTCTCAGCTCCATGTGCTCCAAGCCTCACCTCTGAGGTGCTATCCCACAGCCAGCTCTGGCCCAGGTGCTACGCTGCATGGGACCAGACACCACCGGTTAGAAGTTAGCACCCGCCACCAGGTCCGGGCTCAGGTTCAGAGCCCACAGCAATCTGAAACCCTTCCATCGAAGGCAGATGTCCCCAAGCAGGGCAGGGATGCAGGCATGCTGGGGAAGCTGAAGCATGGACCCCACAGCTCTGGGGAGGCTGGCGGCCCTGGTGTCGAGGCAGGGTCCTCTCCCCTGAAAAATGTGACCTGCCTTCAATAACCTGGCAAACAGACTTTGGGGAAGATAGTATTACATGGAATCAATGGAATATTAAACAAAGCAGGAACAATTTATAATAAATTATGGAAATGCCATCAGAGCCTTGATCTCTGCCTGGCCTGGTTCTTGGTGCCACATCTGTCATTCTAGTACCCTGAGGGAGGTTCCTGGCCTTTGTCACAACTTGGGGAGGCCTCCCTTGAGGGGGTGTGCTGTTTAAATATGTGGCCATTGATAACTTAAACTGTAAAGATTCAAAATGTACTCCAGGAGCAAATGTATAAAAGGCAACAGAAATCAGATGGCCTTGCCCCCACCCCCCAGCTGAGTCGCCATAGTCTCTGCAGCCCTGTGTCCCACTGACCGCTGACCACAGTCACCCAGTTCCCTCACCAGCAGCCTCGGTTGGTGGGTACCTCCCGCTCAGCGGACACTCTGGCTCCCATGGAGCCTTGGCACAGGCTGTTCCTTGTCATGTCTAGTTGCACTCAGTCTGCTTGCTCATCCTTCAGATGTCACCAGGCAGCCAGTGACCCCTCTTTGAGCAGCCTAGAGTTGGGTCACATTCTCACCCTCCTTGCCCTGCATGTGGGAATGGAAGGGGTGAAGATCTGGGGAGGAGGCCAGCATGCAGACTGTATTCGGGGCCCTCACTCCCCACTGGGTACAAGCTGCCTTTGCTGGGTTCCAGGAGAGTTGGACTCTCCCAAGGGTGTTGCTGAACTGCCAGAGTGGGGAGGATGCTGGGATCTGTGGGCAGCATCACTGACCTTCCAGGGGCCTCTCTCTGCTAAAGGATGTGTGAGTGGGTCTGTGGGGAGAGAAGACGTGCCTGACATCTGCCTCTGGTCACCGGCTTTCCCACAGCTCCTTCAAAGTCTTCTGGAAGCAACCAGCTGAGGCTCACATGCTCCATTTCCTTAGCCGGGTCAGCCTGAGTCACCCCCCACCCCTGGGAGTATTCCTGTGGGAGACATTCAGTGGCTCAGGCAGGAGAGGCTGCACCCCAGATTCAAAGCTGAGCCACAGCTCCCCCTTCAGAGGAGGTCCTGCCCAAACCACCCAGGAGGCTGCCCTTCCCACATGTCCATCCCCTGTCTGGCCAGCAATGAGGCCTCAGCCCAAGCCAGATGTTGCTGCAAGGCAGGCCCCTAGGGGCCTAGAGTTCCTGTGGCCCCGAGGTGGGATGAGCTCCCCAAAGGGTGAAGGCTCTGTTCCCCCTGGGCCCGCCCCATCCCAGGCCGCAGCCCCCTCGAGGTCTGCCCAGCTCCAGCCCCCACAGGGCTCTTGGGCCCACCGTTGCTTCACCTTCACCATCACATCCCAGCTTTATTGAAATCTGAGTCACACGCCATGCAATTCACCATTGAGAGTGTAGGCATGATTTTCAAAATTTGATTAGGTTGTGCTATCACCTCAATTTTGGAACATTTTCACCTTAAAAGGATACTCCATCTTCATTCCCCGCTCTTCTCACCCCATGGCAATCTATCCACTTTCTGTCTCTCTGGATTTGCCTATTCTGGACATCTGACCTTTTTGGAATCACACAATATGTGACCTTTTGTGTCTGGCTTCTTTCATTGAGTATCAGGGTTTCAAGGTTCATCCATGTTATATAGGATGTCAGTGCTCCACTTCTTTTCATGGCTGCATACTATTCCACTGCATAGCCACATCATTCAGTTTATCTGTGTGTGTTGTATCTTTGGATTGCTGCCACCTTTGGGCTGTTGTGAATCATGCTTCCATGACTGTGTACAAGTTTCTGTGTGGACAAGGTTTTCACTTCTCTTGGGCATATACCTAAGAGGAAGAATTGCTGTTGGTATGGCAACTTTGCTTAACCTTTTGAGAGGAATGGCCAATTCAGTATCACTTTCCATCTGATGCAAGTTTTATTTTCCAGGGGAGGAAATTTAAGGCTCAGCTCTCAGAGCCAGGAAGTGGTGGAGCTGGGACCTGAATCCAGTCTGTGAGGTTTCAGATCCCAAGAAAGACCCTAAGCCTCTCTCCCCCTATGGCCTCTGGTGACCTGGGCCACACACCCCAGGCTCTGCCTCCATCCCAGCTTCTTGGCAATCTCAGGCAAGGAGCAGAAATTGAAAAACACTTCCAGGTTCTCTTCCTATGCAGCTTCTTTCCCACTAAACCATTACCCCAGTGGCCTGAGCTGGCATGTTCCCCCACCCCCAACACACACACACACACACACACACACACACACACACACACACACACACAGGGCCCAGGTACAGGGTCAGAACTGGGGAAATGTCCCACGTCCCTCAATCAGCTCAGATGCGTGCCCCATGGACCCGCTTTGGCCTGTGCATCCCCCCACAACGTGGACAGGGACCCCATCAGCCCCTGCCTGACTGGGCCCAGAGGCTCTGTGCCACACCCTCACTGCGCCCTCCCAGAGCTCAGCCTATCGACGAAGGACAGTGAAGGTGAGAAAGAGAACAAGAAAAGGCACAGTAAATGGTATTTTAAATCCAACTGCAATAAAATAAATGATTCTGCACTCACTACTATTACAGGTTTAATCATCTAATACTGAAACTTTAAACAATTATGGTTGCTGAGTTAAGACCCTACACCAATCTGAAATGCCACAAGCTACCTGAGTCCCCAGGATAATGGCAAGCTCCCCCTCTGGGAATTTGGGGACTGGGGTGCTTCTCAGCCAGCTGGTGGTCACCAGGACCCCTGCCCCTATGATGGTGGGGTCACCCCTCCCAGCACAGCTTGGGGGATTGTGGTTCCCAAGATTCCTCCAAATGTAAGCACCAGTCCCTCTAGCCACCCAGTTAGCATGAATTTATTTAAAACCTGCTGCATGCCTGGCACCAAACAAAGGAGAACCACTTGCTCCCACCCTCTAGGGTCTTGTGGTACAGAGCCTCATGGAGTCTGTGAAGTTGCAGAATGAAGGTCTAGAAGCTTCTGTGCTCCAGGTGACCTTCAATGCTTTCTCCAGCTTTTGGAGTTTGGGGACTCAAAGAGGCACTGCCAAGGCCACACCCCACAGCTCCACTCCTGCCCTCCCCCCATGACCTGAGGGGACCCAAGCTAGGAAAGTGTCTGGGGCTGGGACTGAACTCTCAGAGCCTCCAGTGGGAGAGGCAGGTGGGTGAGGGCCAGTTGCAGGATACTGCCCATGCAAGACAAACATACATGTTCAGGGTGCCTCCTCACCCAGTTTAATGCCCCCCCCCTCCCCTGGGTCCCTGCTGTTTCAAAGTACACTGACTCTGGGGCCAGCACCCCTCAAGGGGGTATTGGCTTGCGCTGTGAATCTCCCAGAGGTTGTCTGAAGAGGGCGCCCTCCCTCGCAGCCCCTCACAGCCCTACCACACCTGACCTCTTGCTGCACGGAGTAGTCCAGCCACCAGATTACATTTGATTTTAATATTTAATATTAATATTTAAACTCACTGAAATTTTAATTTCAGATATAAACAATATTTTAAATATAAGTATGTCCAATTTATTACATGGGATATATTTATACTAAAAATTATTCATCGTTTGTCTGAAATTCAAAGTTAACAGGCAACCTGCACTTTTATCTGTGAAATCTGGTGGTCCCACCTTGAAGTTTCTGTGAGTAGAGTGGATCAAGCCCACCTGCAGCCAGAAGTTAGAGGAACGTCTGAGGCTTGGGCACTGTCCCCTTCTTGTCACTGGTCCAGAACCACCTTGTATGGACCTCGGAAGCAGAGGAGTCGTGGTTAGACTGAGGCCGGGCGGGGACAGTGGAGTGGCTTGTCTTGGACGTGAGCAAGGACAGTGTGAAAGATGAACCAGGTCACTAAAATCTAAGAAACCCACCACACATTATACCACTGGTGTTGATAGGCATCACGAGTTTACAATAAGACTTCAGAAAAGCCCCTCCTTTAGCTGTTGCTTTGTCCTGGGAACTGGGGAAAGAATATCAGCAGGGGTGCCACTGTCCAGCATGGCTGTCAGGGCTGGGCAGCCCAAAATCTTGGATAGTCCTTGAGCTTGGGTGACGCCAGATAGGCGTGGGACTGAGAATGGGGCGCATGTCACTGGAGGCATCCTGGGCAGGAAAGGGTCCAGGCCTGTGTTGTGCATGGCCCTGTCACTGCTCTGGAGGCCACTCAGTGTGGAGCCTGGCCCAGGTGGGTCTCCAACCCTGTGAATGCCAAAAGTGGCACCTCTGGGTTTACATTCTAGGCAATAGGATAGTGGGCAGGGTCTTTGGTGACAGCCTGTCCAACAGGTGTGAGGTGGTCTCGGAGGAGCTGGTGGGAGGCTGAGAGGTATTGACCACCTGTAGCAGGCCCAGGCCCAGGCCCCCTCCCCTGAGGCTTGAGCTCCTGAGGTGTGTGAAGGTCTAGGTCCACTCAGTGTCACTGAGGGTAATCCTGGCTCAGCCTCCACTTCTGCCCAAGGTCACTGCGTGGCATCACTGTTAGGACTACAGCTCGATGTGCACACCTGCGACCTGTGTCTCACCTTTCCCAGCCTTGGTTCAGGTCATTGCTCTTACCACTTGCACATTCACAGAGCACTTCCTGTCCACCCACCTGCGACAGGTACGTGCCAAGCTTCATAGGCACATAAGATATGACTGTGGCTGTCCTTGGGAAGCCACAGTCTGGCCTGAAAACAGGGCCAACAGACAGTGAGGTGAGTGCGGAGGGGGAGAGAACCAGGTGGAAGTATGTTGGTTTGGGCACCGCTGGCACAGGAAGTTGGCTGAACACAGGCCTGGTGGAAGGAAGCATCCCTGTGGTGGCACCGCATGGCCAATGCTGGTAGCCTGGAGGGGCCGCTTGGCTGGTGGGCCTGTGGTTAAAGGGGATGGTTGGGGGTGGAGAGAAGGGTTGGAGATGGTTCCTAGAAGTGGGTCCCCACTGGCTCAAGGAGGCTTGACCCAGTGCCCAGAACCAATGGGGGCTTTAGGAAGGAAGAGGGTGTGTGGAGGGGACAGGGACAGTTGGAGAAGGAAGGAGGAGGCCATGAAAAGGGCAGGAGAAGGAACCAATGTGGAGCTGGGGGCCCAGTTTTCCAGTCGGAGGGTGGACGGGGTGCCCTGGACACAGAGCAGTGTGGCTGGATGAGGACAGGTGACAGATGTGCCCTTCAGGACCCTAAGCTTGGACAGGTACCCATAGGCCCTGGCAGAGGTGACCATGCTGCCCACTGCCCCACCACCCAGTCTCATCCAGCCAGCTGAGGTGAAGGGGTCCCCCTGAGGTGGCCTGAACCCCGTGACCACAGTCCCATGCCCTAAGGGTCTGAGTCCTCCTGGGCACAAGTCTTACCTCCACTTCCTACTGACTGAGTAAATGGGATATTTGTTGCACCCCCCCCCCCACCACCACCACCAGATCTTTGTCAAGGAAAAGCTTTGCCCTCAAAAAATTTAAAAAGTTAAAAAAAAAAATTAAGAAGAAGAAATAGCAAAAAACAGAACCAAATTTTCTAGAGGATTGTAGGATTAAAAAGAATACATCTGAACACTCTGTACAGTTTAATCAAACAACTTTAATGCCAATTTCCAATTGTCCCATACTTCATCTCTCTAGCATTCCTTTCTAGCAATATGAATGTATCACAGTTTCATTGTTTTTATGCCATTTTCTCATCTCATATCTCTTTATGATCTGCTTTTCATTTCCCTTCTCCAGGGTGAGGCCATCCTCTACTTCTAGCCGGTCTCCCTCCACCTGAATGAGCTCAGGCCTCAGTTGCATTACAGTGAGCCCAGTGGAAGCCCCACGCAGCAGGTCAGAGCCAGCACGTGTGGGGGTCGTCCCCACTGGACCTCTTCCCAGAGGATGCAGAGCCCTGCAAGAATAATTCTGGCAGGTTCTCAGCTCAGTCAAATGCAGTAGATGATGGTGGGAAGAGGCTTCTTTCCAAGACCTTGGGATGGAAAATGCTCCTCCAGGTGACTGCACGAGTGGTCTCGTGGGTCTGTAAATGGGCCACGGGATGCCTGAAGGCTAGAGGTTTTGTCAGGTTATAGATGCTGTCTTTAAAAAATAATGTCTGTTTAAAAAATACATGGGTCTTGTCTCTGGAGGGTCATGTTGAGGACAGAGCGTGACAGGAGGGTGACAGCCTGTCACATTTAGAATGTTACGCAGCTTCCTCCCTGCTCCCCCGGGCCCCATGAGAACCCCTGCTTGCTCCATCCCACTTAGCCCAGCTCATGGGCCCCTGCGATTTCTGATTCTCCTCACTCCTCAGCTCTCTCCTACCTGCCACAGAGCCTTTGCACAGGCTGCTCTCTCTGCTGGAAGAACCACTGTACCTCTTTTGGCTGCTCCACTATCCCCAAGTAGGTCTCCTACCTCTGTCTGTCTTGGCTCTCTCTGTGACACTTTGCTTGGGAATGTTTTCTTCCTCTGTCCAAGGACTTGTTTATTGGCTGCCTCCCTGCTGGGATGAAGCTGCAGGGAACAAGGACAGGGCTGGATTGGTCACAGCTGCTGTAACTCCAGTTCTACCCAGGGCCTGGCACACTGTCCACCTCCCAGTAATTTTTGTCCAAAAGATCACTAACCAGTTTTGAGTCTCATCTTAACAGCAGGCAGTATGAAAAGGATCAGGGGACCCAATAAGGATCCTGCTAGAGCTTTTGTGTCTGCCCCATCTTTGCAAGCTTCCCAGGCCTTGGACTCTACCCAGCTCCCTCCCCTTGGTGGTAAAGGCCCTAATTGCTCTTTGAAGACCTTAATTAGGAGCTGTGACCCTCCACAACAAAGCAGTAGCATTAAAGTAGAGTAAATGTTTTTCTTTTCTTGAAAAGTTCACATACGCAAGCGGAGGTTCCTCTGAGCAATGAGTGGCCTGTGCAGGACACTGCCCAGGACCTGCACCTAAGCTGACACATGGTCTTGCAGTTCTAGGACTTTCCTCACCCCAGGGGCCAGTGTACCCATCCCAGGGCCCAGGGGGCAAGGAGCAGGGCAAAGCTGCCTACTGGGGCCTTCCCTGCCCCATGGCTTCACTCTCCACAGTGCCATCCTGAAGGTGGAGAAGCCCAAGCTGGCAGTGACCTTGCCAGAGCCTCTCAGGTTGGGGACTCCAGATGGGCCCTTAGCCCCTGCCTACCCCAGCAGCTGGTTGAGGACAAAGCCCCTGGAACCAGCATATGATGGTCAGTCATCCATCTTTCTGTCCATGAGTTGGGGGTCTCTCCTTCACCCTGAGAGTGGGCTAAGAAGGAGTGAGGGAGAGGATCCCCTGACCTGGCTGGGGTATGGGGAAGTCATGCGCCCAGCTACACGGTTCCACTGTGAAGGCAGACTGATGATAGTCCTGGGAGAAGTGAATAGCAGGGCAGACCTTCACGGGGTGAAGGGCCCAGTGTGGGCACTGAGGTGGTGAGGAGTCAGGAGCCAGGCCCCAGATCCCCTCTGCTGACACCTCAAGTGGCAGTGACACTGTCCTTGGGACATTCCTTCCTATGCCTGGTGTCTGAAGGGGGTGGCTCTCAGGGTGGATGGGTCCTCTGTGGGCCTGCTGGCCTGGACCAGACCCTGTGGTGCAGGCTGCTCCCGAGGGCAGTGAGCCCCACGGGGACTACTCTGTGGAGGGACCCCTGGAGCACAGGAGCTTTGATGATCTGTCCCTCGTGTGCTTAGTGTGAGAGTGCAGGGTTGCAGGAGAGTCTGGTTTCTCCGGCAGGGTCCCACTGGGTCCCACAGGGTCCCACGAGGGGCGGGGCACCGGAGAAGTTCACAAAAATCTGCAGCGGGAGAGCGCATAAGTGTGTGTGTGTACACACGCGCGCGCGCGCGCGTACTCTTGCGTCGGGGAGGTGCGGATGCAGGGACGCCCAGAATCCCACCCACGGATACAGCAGCACATCACACACGCACTGTCACACCACACACACACACACACACACACACACACACACACACACACACGGCGGGGGGGGTGGGGCATGCAGCTACCGGTCGTGGCCGAAGAGCACTGTCTGCCCAGGCCCGCCCCTGCAGACCCTAGCCCGAGTCTTGGTGGGGGCAGGGGCGGCTCGGGAAGGCCAGCCTCCACGGCTCGGGCCGCCCCCGCAGTTGGGGGCAGGAAGGATGTCGGCGCCACTCCCCCTCCCCACCCCAAGCTTCTCCGCGAGCGCCCCCTGGCGCCCTGTTAGCCCCGGAGAGGGAGGGGGGTGCGGTGAGGGGGCGGGCGGGGTCCACCCCCAACCTTCCAGACCTTGGAGGGGCGGGGCATCCTCCGAGATGGGAAAGGGATCCCTCCCGCGCGCGCCTCAGGACGGGAGCGGCCCCTCTCGGCAGCGCCCCTATACTTCCCCGGGAGGAGAGGGGCGCCCCTAGCCCATGCTCGCCCCCGCCCCCACGCTGGCCCCGCCCCCACGCTGGCCCCGCCCTTCCCGCCCCCCCTCCGAGACTCACTTCGAAGTTTCCTGCGCTGCTCGCTGACACGCTCCGGGCTTGCTCGCTCTCTCGCCGCTGCCTCTGCCGACTCCGGTCCGCACCCCCCGCCCGCGCCCTCGACCAGCACCCATCCGCCCAGTTTTCCCCTCCGCGCCCGGGCCCCTGTCGTTGCCTGGCCATCCGGAGCCGTAGCGGGAGCAGGCGCCGCGGCCGCAGCCGGGAGCTGGCGGGCCGGGGGCGCGAGCCTGGGCGGCGGTGCTCCTGTCGGAGCCAAACGCCGTGCCGGGTCCGCGGTGACTGCGCGGCCTGGGCAATGCCCGCGGGGACACCGCCGGCTGCCAGAGCGAGGTGAGGACACGCGCCCCACTGCGCGCTGGGACCCTTTCAACTTGAGCGCAGCGGGCGAGGAACCCCTGGAGTACCCGCCTCGGCCCCGCTGGTGGGGGAGGGGCCGCCCAGCCCTCGCCGGAGGGAGGGGGCGGGAGGGGGCGCATTTGTCTCTAATAAGAAAAGACAAAGACATCCCGGAGGCCGCGGCTGTTCCCGAAGCTCTGCTCAGCCCGAGGCGGGCGAGGCTGTCGTTCCTGGGGCCCGGTCACCGCCTGTCCCCCACAGGTGCTGCCCTCCGCCACCATGACCGAGGGCACGCTGGCGGCGGACGAGTTACGAGTGCCCCAGGGCGCGCCGGTCCCCGGCCCTGCGGCGGCAGCGGGGGCGTCCCCGGCCAACCCTGGGGTGCTGGGCCGCGAGGTGGATCGGGGATCCCGGCCCAGCGCGTCGACCCCCGAGAGTCCAGCGGTTGAGCACAGCACGGAACTGGGCGCCAACGAGGAGCAACCCGTCCCGTACCCGGCGTTGGCGGCCACTGTCTTCTTCTGCCTTGGGCAGACCACGCGGCCGCGCAGCTGGTGTCTCTGGCTGGTCTGTAACCCATATCCTTCCGTGGCTGCCGGGTTGCGGGGATCGGGGGTGAGAGACTCTCTCCGTGTGCGACCCCGGCGCGCCCAGGTTTGTTGTACCTGGCTCGGGCTGGGCGTGCGGGGGGCGCGGGGCAGGGGCGCGATGACAGCGCCCCTCCAAAAGAGGTGGCTCGAGCCGCTCTTTGGGGGACAGTTGGGCATCTCTCCCTACCCGAATGGGGTGTGCCGGGTCCAAGCCACTCGAGAAGGCAGAGTGTGAAAGAGTAGCAGCGAGGCTACAGCGGCCTTGGAGGGGAGAGTGGTCATCAAGTAGGGGAGGTCGGAACTCCCTGCACACCCGTGGGTTGGGGTCAGAAGAATTCTTCCTAGGCGTACAGAATGTCTGCCCTGAGGTGGGACCCTCCCTGGGGAGGGGCCGGCCGGTAGGGATAGAGTAAGGGGAGCAAAGTTTTCAACCTGTGCCTCGCGCTTTCCAAGTGCTGCGGGAGACCCATGGGAGCCGGGAAGCGGTCCTCGTTCTCTGGTCCTTTTCCGTGGAGAGAGGCGGTGATGTTGATTGTGAACTCGCCCTTCCAGGCTGAACCTGGTGCTGGGGCCGATTTAAGTCATGCGCAGCTGGGGGTGGGGGTGGGGGTCAGGGAGGCAGCTGGCACCGCACCCTGGAGTTCCTTCTCCCTTTCTTTCTCTGACTGGAGAGAAAGGGACCACCCTTCCTGTTCCTGGCCAGAGCGGCACAGATTTTCATAGAAGGTTCCAGAGCAGAAATGAGCCCTGCCAGGAGGCATCTCTGGGATGCAGGCAGCAAGTCTGATGCCCCCCTTACCCCCCCCCCCCCCCAGTACGTGGTCTTTGGAGACTGTCAGCTTTGGAGCTTTGGTTCACCTGCCTCCTGGCTGCTTCCTCGCTTTAGCCTGTCCTCGAAGCTCATTGCCAGGTGGCCAGGCTTGTAGGTGCTGAGCCTTCCTACCCCTGGATCTGGAAAGACTGGAGGTCCTGGACAGGCTGCTGGGCTGGAGGGGGCAGCTGAGGAGAGGAGGTTGACAAGCGGGACCCTGGACATAAACTTTCCCTGTCAGAGTTTGAGAAGACAGACGAAGGCGAAATGAGCAATGCGTGTATATATTTTTCCTACCTTGTGTGTTTAACTGTGTAAATATTAAATACAAGAGAGGATCTGCACCAAAAAAAGGAATAAAACCCATGTTTCTCTTTTCTCAAGTGCAAACATTGGCCAAGGCAGAATCAACTTCTGGCTGTGAAGGAGGTCATCGTGGTCCAGGATAGTGGGCCTTGGCCATGGTCAGAGGGCCCTCCCCGAGCATGGCAGCAGGCTTCAGTGCCTGCCTTTGTCCTGGCAGCCATGGGTGGGCATCCGAGGGTGTCAGGGCTTGGGCCTCTGAGTAGCAGCCAGCCTAACCTTTGCAGGGTCACTGTAGGTGTGCCTTGTCTCCAGAACCCAGCCTGGAGCTGGCCAGGCTACTTCATTTTGGCGGCAACGTGGCATGGCTGGGTGTGGTGTTGGGCCGTGTTGAGGGTGCCTAAAGACCCTGGAACAGATGGGACAGGAGGCTGGCCCTCCTTGCGTGTCAGTCATTTCCAAGCACAGAGACGAGATAGGGAAGGAGCCAGCAAGGCCTGCACTTTCTCTCTCCTGACAGCACCTGGGTCTGGCGGCTCTGTCACCTCGGAGCTGAGGGAGTCCGAGCTTGACCCTGGTGTTCTGGATGTTCCAGGCTGGACTGTGTCCCTGAGGCTGTCTTACGGGTTTGTTTGTGTTACTCAGTGGAGGGAAAGTGGAGGGGTGCCTTATGCGGGTGAGGTGAGGTCCAGAGGGGTGGGGGTGGGGCTGGCAGGACCATGGGGGGTGTTCTTGGTCCTGGGCTCTTGTAACCTGAGGAAGAACATGTCCTGTGGTCCCAGGAGCAGGAAGGTTGTTGAGGGCTGTCACCTAGGGGTGAGAGTAATCCCCTCTGACTGGCAGGCAGTTGAGGACTACATAGTTTTACTCCAGGTCCTGTAGAAACCCCACACCTGTCTATTAGGGTGGGCTTGTCAGGGCCCCCACCCATGTGGGGACGGCTGCTCTCTTTCAGCAAATACCAGACCCTGGCTTGGGGTGTGTGTTGGCCACAGGGAGAACCTAAATTAAGCTGGAGTGCCCAGACAGGTGGGGATCAGCTCCCTCAGGGAAGCCCGTTGGGCCTCAGCACAGGCTTCAGATTCCTGGGAGTATGTGTGTGTGGGGGGTGCCCTTGTGTGAAACAGGGACATGGGGGCTGTCTGTGTGGCTGGGTTTTCTAGGGACCCTGGAATGTCCTGTAGCTGTAGGGTGTTTCCCGGTCTCATCCCCCCTCCCCGCAGGCAGCTGTCTGTCAGGGCGTTCACTGTCCTCCCTGGAGCCTCCCCTGCTGTGGAGAGTTAACTTGGAGTGGGCAGTAGGATAATAGGGTTTGCCTGGGAGCCTATACTACGCCAAGCAACTCCTCGCTCCCCAGAGCCTGGCAGTCCTAGCTGATGTGCCCCCAGCCGGGATGCCACTGGCAGCTGGAATGCAGAAAGGGGCCTCCCTTAAGCCCTGCACCTTTCTGGACCCCTGGTGGATGGCCCCTCCTGCACACATGAGCACATGTGGTCTGTTTTTGCCTGTAGGGAAACTCCAGTCCAAGGTGAAGGAGTCTCCAAGGATGACCCTCAGCTTTATTGATTTACTTTGCTGTTTGAAAATATAATTGTGTTGGAAGTTTTGGGGTGACTGCTGGTTCTCCTACACAGGTTTATTTATAGTGGAAGGTGGGTGGGATCTGTGTGGCGTAGCCTGTGTTGCTGGATTATGTTTTGCCCAGGCTCCCCAGGGTTCCTGACTCGGTGACTGCCTGTGTCGCAGCTGCCAAGTCCCGGCACCCAGGCTGAGCGGGGCCCCCCAGGGATGCTGGCAGCTGGGAAGGAGGCCCTGCCGTGGTCCCCGTGTGAGGGAGGGAGGTCGGCTGCAGCCTGGCCTGGGTGTTTAGGGACTAGGAGGTGGCCAAGGGGGTGCTTGGGGGCTCCAGGATGGTGGGCACCTCCAGGAGGTGTCTCCCAGGGGCCAGACAACCAGTGCCTCTTGGCTTAGGGCTTGGAGACAGGCCAAGGTCATGCAACTGGAGAGGGCAAGAGCTGTGTGAGCCCATCCTGACTCAAGTCCACGTGCTTGGCAGGCCCTACCCGTCAGGGGGGTGAGGCTGGACAAGTCCAAGTCCTTAAAATCTATGCTCTGAGTTGTCGTACCTGTTTGTGGTTGCTGCTAGTCACATGAGGCTCACAGCAGGTTTGGGCGTCCTAGTGAGGACACTTGGGTGGTGATCTGGAAAATGGCAGGCCCCATGCTGTGCTTACCTGCCTCCCTGCCTCTCAGCTCTCTCCTACCCCACAGACTTGATGTAAGCAGGACAGTCCCAGGTCCTCGCCTTCCTGGTCTCATGACCATGACCCTTGAGCTCTTTTTTTTTGGTAGGCACAGGGCTTTTCTCACATGTTCTGAGTTTCCTCCTCACCCCAGCACCTTGTTCCTGGCTCTGGGGCCCTCTCCTGGCACTGAGATGTGTTAGTTCCCTTGGACTGGGAGGCCCTGGGCCGCCCCCTTGGGGTGCTCACAGGCAGGCATTGAGTGACCTGGGACTGGGCAGGTGGGAAAACCGTTATGGTCTCAGTAGAACTGTGGGATGGAGAAATGGAGGGGCTGGCGGGGACTCGGAGGGTCAGGGCTCTGGGGCGATGCTCATGGCACTGCCAAGACTTCCTCTCACTGAAGAAGGAAGGAGGACAGGACATGCGTCCCTGTACTTCTGGACCCCCACCGTCACCCCATGCTGGGAAGGCTTATGTTATTCACACTCAGCACCCACTGCGACTGTGTGCCTGGCAGGGGCAGGTGTGTTTCTGGCCTCTCAGGCTTGGGGAGGCAAGGGGTGGAAGTAAAGACACCCCAGCTAAGACAGGAGTGTCCTGGTGGGGCGTTCTGTGGGGGAGGGCCATTTCCCCTAAGGACTGGGGCCGGTGACAGTGGGGAGGCAGATCTCTGAGTGCCTGTGGGAGGTGGGGTTGGGGAAGCCCCCTTCCGGGGTAGCCGCTCCTGGAGGGGCTGGTGGAGGGTCCCCAGGACCAGGAAGTGCTGATTAAGTACCCTGTGTGTGTGCTGCCGCCTTGAGGTCAAGTGTGGCCCCTGCCCTGACATCTGCCCAGCTGGATCCTGGGGAGGCTCTGTGGGGTGTGTGTGTGTGAGCACACGTGCGTTGGGGGGACTCTGATGAGTGATGCAGAGGCTTCCGTGAACACTTTTATGACTGCAAAGCCACTTCACTCAGTAAACTTCTCCCGGCCCAAGCTCTGTGCTGGCCCCCACGCTGGGCCCAGTCGCACCAGGATCTGAGCGCCCGCTGTGTGCCCCGCATGTCCAGCTGCTGGCCATTCTTCAGTAGAGTAAGGCTGGCCTTATCTCCATGAGGACACTTATAATAGGATGGGCTTTGGCCAGCTAGAAGCCAGGGAGACCCCATCAGCTTGATGGGCACAAGGACCTGTGGTTGGGAAGACCTGGGGGTGGACATGGAGCTGAGTGTCCCAGGCAGAGGAATGGCATATGCGAAGGTCCTGGGGTATGTGGAATGTGTCCAGCAGTTCGGGGTGGGGTGTGTGCTATGAGGTGAAGGTGAGGAGGGGCAAGGTCGGCTGAGGTAAGAGAGGCCAGGAAAGGCTAGAAAGCATGATGGGTGGGTGATGGGCTAGCCTTGGGGTTCAGGAAGTAGGTTTGCCTCCAACTGGGTTTGGGGCTGGCTCCTCAAGGGGGGAACAGGATTGGGACCAGGTTCAGGGAGAAATGGAGAGGTGGGGACAGAAGGGCAGGTGGAGGACACTACAGGAGCAGAGGCTGGGAGGTGGGAAGGTGCTGGTGCTCTCCTTACCCCCACACCTTTGAGGTCCCAGGTGGGGACAAGGCTGTTACCAGCCCTTCAAAGGAAGCCCTTGGACTTGGGGGTCATCATATTTGGACCACCCAAATTCCACCATGACCAAGGGGGGCCAGGGCTGTGAGTGCCTTCCCTTGTACAGCTGAGTGCTCAGAGGTGGTCCAGGTCGCTTTCCACAGTGAAGGGGGTGAGGCAGCCAGCAACCCCAAGCTGCTGGCCAGACTGCCTGCTCCGGGGTCAGTATGTGAAGGAGTGCGGGGAATGGGTCCCCGTTTAACGCTCTAGGGATACATCCGTATGCAGCTCTGCGCAATCAAGGTCAGGCAGGAGATCTGTCACCTTGTTTACTGGGTGTCACACATGTTCCCTCTGCCCTGCCCCTTAGAGCCCGCCCAGGATGTGGGGGTGCAGCCCTTGAGGCTGAGTTAGGAATATTCTTTTAATTTCTCCTTTCAAGTGGGTATTTAATTCAATGGCACAAAAATCCAATTACTCTCTTCTCAATGGTTAATTTTGACATAACTGGAAACAACTGTAAGTCACATGGCTCTCAGTTGAATTTTCAGGCGGACAGTTAAACGCGGGCACCCATCCTGGGCTAACACGAGGATGGAAGTAAGTTTATCAGCTCACAGCCTGACTTAGGGCCTGGATGCCCAGTCAGAGGTGGGGAAGAAAGCAGCCTAGCCCTTGCGAGTTGGCAGCGGGTTCAGCACCTTCCCGAGGCAGAGCACTCTGCTTGCTCTGGATGACAGAAGGGGACCTCTCTGCTTCGGTGCCTTTACAAAGCGAGTAGCGACCCCTAGTTTTCCTCAGAAGGGGCCCCGCAGAATAGGCACACACCTTCCAAGGGAGGTGAAGGTGTGCCACCCCGTGTGGCCCTGCAGGCAGGCAAGCGGGCTAGTTGACACCGTTTTCCCGCCTCTAGGGGACCCCTCTGCTGCAGCGAGGAGTGAGGAGCTGTGTTGGTGGTGCTGTCAGCCTGGAATTCTGACTAGTAGGGACAGTTGACAAGTGAGCTAAATTAGAGTTCCGGGTGGGTTTGCTGCCGCCTCTCGCTCCCCCGGATCAGTGGGGGGCAGGGAGCTTCATACTGTGAGCTGCTGCCTCTCTGTGCCCCAGCACCTTTCTTGGATGTGGGAGGATTTCAGGGACACCAGGAGCAACCCCTTATGTGTGATGCAAACAAGGGTCAAGGTCATGTCCAGAGCAGCCCCGCTCCCTGGCCTCAACCAGTTTCTCTTTGCAAAGTTGGAAGTGGGGCCTGGCAAAGAGGGGAACCTGGAAACCATCCCCCTAGGCTCCCAGTAATTAGGGATGGCCCAGGGTGAAACCAGCCCACCCCCCGCCCACCCCCACCCCCCGCCCCGTGCCTGCTGTAAGATAAGTTGATGGGGACAGAAGCCCCAGTAGGGGCCTTGAGGTTGGGGGAGTGGAGGCATGCAGGGCTGGCTAGCAGTGCAGGGAGGGGCCAGGAGCCCCCTGACCTGTGCAGGGTGGGGGTGGGACACACAATAGGCATCCTCCTAGGTGGGCACAGCTCCCTGCCCCTACCTAGAGTTGGCAAAGCCTGGCCCTAGCACCCTTGCAGATGTGCTTGGTCACAATGTCCTCTTTCTGTTCTAGGCTCTGCTTCTGGCCCTGGCCCAAGGCCAGCCCCCAGGTGAGGTCAGGGTACTGGTGAGGTGGGGACCATGGCCTGGGAGGGGGAGGGAGAGGGGCTCAGTGCCCCTTTTTTCTAGGCTGCAATGACCTCCATCTGGGATCCCCAGCCTCTCCCCCTCCCACCTTTGTTCTGGTCCTTTCTTTCTCCCTTTCCCCTTCCCATTTGCACCTGGCTGGCGGAGTACCTGGCAGGAGGTACTCTCAGACCCTCATTCTTAGAGGACTGTGGTAGGGACACTCTTACCTCTTCAGGAGATGTGGCCTGAACTCAGTGACAACCCCCTCAAGGAGGCCAGAGCTGGGGCCTCCTGGGATCTCCCTGGCTGCAGGAGGGGCTGTCAGATACCTCGTGCAGCCTCGGTGGTTTCTCCCTCACCTCACCTTTTACCATGCTTCTCCATCAGGGTGGGATATACCCTGATCTGGCTGCTAAAGGGCCCAGTCCAGTCCATGGCCTGCTGGTGAGGGGGCCGTGCATCAGAGCCTGAGGGAGGCCCTGCAGCCCTGGCTTGCACAGAGGGTGTGAAGCATGTGATGCATTAACCGAGGGAATGAGTGGCTGGGGGAGAGTTTCCCAGAAGGCAGCACATTTTTGGACAGAATTTGTGTCCCTGAGGTTGGTTTCCTTCTCCAGGCCCTGTTAGGGTGTCAGAGGCTGGGGTCCTACTGCCAAGGTCAGCACCCAAAGCTTTAGGGCCTTGGTGGACTAGGTCATGTCCAGGGCCTTGGTTTTCTGAACTGAACAGACCTGTCCCCCTTGATACCTTCAGCTGTGGTTGTCGTGGATAGCTGGTGTGCCAGCCAGGTGCCCCGTACCCACTTTCTCCCCTCATTGGAGCAGTGCCACAGGGTGTCACTCAGGAGGAGATTGGTGGCTGGACCATCTGCTGGATTGAGGGCTAAGCACCCACATCCCCCCTGGAAGGACACCTGGGGAATGGCTTTCTCAGCCTCTTCCAGCTACTGACGAGCTTTCCCAATGGCATTTGGGGAACGGGGAGGGTCTGTAGGAGCAACCCCCTTCATGTGTTCAGGTGTGTGCATGGGATGGGGCATTCCTGGTTCCAGGCCTGAGGCTGAGTCCTGGGCCACCCGCTTGTTGCCCTTCGGGTAACTTTTGAACCTGTTCTGCCTCCAAGGTACCCTGGGAGGTCTGGGGCCAGCCGTGTTCTGGCTTCCCATCCTTTGGCTAGTGCCCAGGGAGCTGACAAGGGGGACAGAGAGAAACAGAAACATAAGAGGTGACATTGCTGGAGGTTGGCAGAAGTGGAACCCCTGCCCAATGCTGGGGGTGCATAGAGCAGTCAGGCTGGGTGAGTGTGTCAGGAGCTGTTGGGGACAGGAAGGTGGACACAGTGGCAGGGGAGTCACACCTGGGGATGGAACGCAGTGTCCAGGGGTGCAGCTGTGAGGGTGTGAACATCATCCACAAAAACTGGCACGTGTAGGCCATTGTATTGGCCCGAAGAGCACCCCCCCCCAAATTCATGACCACTTGGAACCTCTGAATGTGACTTTAAGGAGAGATAGGGCCCTGAATCCAATGACTGGTGTCCTCATAAGAGGAGGAGATGTAGACACAGAGAAGCCACATGAAGATGGGGCAGATGTTGGGATAACGTGTCCACAAGCCCAGGGACACCAAGGGTTGGCTGCAGCCACTGGAGCTGGGAGAGCCTTGGAACGGACCCTGCCTCACAGCCCCCAGAGGAACCAGCCTGTGATACCCTGATTTCTGCCCTGCAGCCTCCAGACTCTGAGGACTCCTATGTTTTAAGCCCCCACACTCTGGTGCTTTCATAGCAGGCAGCTACTTCCCCAGCCCGCACACCCCAGGCATGCCCTCACCACCCATAGAGGGGAATAGAGGAGCTGCCGGACCCGTTACTGGGAGGCAGTTCCTTCTAGGGAAAGTCACCATCAGCTACCAGGTCAGGCACTCTGATAAGGAGTGGAGCCATCTGGGGAGGGGAAGCCAAGTAAGAATTGGTCATTCTGAGCCTCGTAGAGGGGAGGCCTCTTCAGACCCCGAGCATCTGCCCAGGAGGAGCCCGGTGCTGTCTCTGAGCCACAGAAGGGGGGCTTCCCTGAGGAGGTGTCTGTCCATGATGTCAGGTCTTCAGACACCTTTCCACTGGACTGGCCTCTTCCCCTGGGACAGAGCCTCTGGATGCCACTGTGGGAGGCTGAGACCCTCACTCAGCAAGTGTCCCCCTGTGGTCTCAGGTGATAGCTGAAGAGGGAGCCTTGTTTTGAGCCCCACCTTGCTCTGTCCTCAGACCCTCAGCAATGTGGAGAACTTCCTGCAGGGTACAGTGTGGGGCGGCTGGCGGGGCTGACCAGGCTGGATTCCCAGCTGGGGACTGCTCCTCGGCAGCAAAGACGCTAAGAGGCATCTGCTCCAGCTGCTGCCATATCTCCTTTTGAGCAACCATTGAGAGGCACTGCCCACAAGTGGCAGGAGAAGAGACAGGTCGAGTCCAGAGCTGGGCTCCCCTTAAAGACCTCCCATCCCAGAGCCTGGCCTGGGCTTTCTTGGGTGATGAGTATATGCTGCCTCAGGTCCAGGTTTTCCAAAGTCCCTGTGGCCCCTGCTTACCTATGGAGGGTCTGGGGTGTTTCAAGACCACAAGGCTCCTCCCTGGTGACTCTGGGCTTATTGAGGCCCTTGTACAGAATGTGGGGCAGTGCTTGGCTGTGTGGAGAGGGCAGGGGACACAAGACAGATAACAGCCTGAGAAGGCTGAGGCCAACTGCTGGTCCCTGGTGGACAGTGTTCAGGTCTGAGGGGACCAGGGTGTGGGTGTGAGCAGAGAGTGGGTTGCTTTCAGGTTGCTGGGGAAGACTATGGCCAGTTGGGTGGGCTCCTAGGTGCCTGTCTGAAGGGTGATGGGGGTCAGGGACCTGGTATGGAGGCAGGGAGGTGTGAGTGCATCTGACAGCAGGCTGGGAGCTTCAGGTCTTGGAAACACCTTAGATCTTCTCCTTAGAAGGGAGAGGCGTGGTGTGACGTGGGAGGGTCTCCTGAGCAGCCGGCCTGGGTCCACCACTCTCTCCAGCCCCATGGGACTCAGCCTGCTACAAGGTCAGGAACCCAGAGCGCAGCCACCTGCCAGGAAGTGGCGGAGGGTGGTGCCTCTCCAGGGCTAGCTAGGTGGAGGCCATCCTCACCGTTTAGCTGTGTCCCTTTGTCTTTGCCTGCGGTGGCCAGCCATGGCCGCAGTCAGATGAGTCAGCCTGCATTAGCACCTCATTGAAATGGATGAGGATGCGTCCCTGGTCCTGGGCTGCTGACAGGGCAGCCTCCCAGCTCTGGCCATGGAACAGGCCTGCTGCTCTCATGACCATGTGTTTGGTAGGGTGTGATGCGCCCTTGGACAGGGCTTAGCTGGGTGCTTGTCAAGTTCCCATCTGGCAGGAGCACCCTTCAGCAACTGAGCTTAGGATTGGTTATTGGTTCAGTAGGAGTTTGAGGACATAAAAGGTGTCCCATGTGGGGACACAGAGTGGAGCCCACCCATTGGGAGGAGGGCAGGCAGTTTAGGGGGGCCTCCCCCAGGGCGTGGGAGACATGAAAAGGTGCCCACAGGTGGAGTATCTGGGGTGAGATTGAGGCAGGAAGGAGGCTGGCTGAGTATTAGGACATGGGAGCCCATCTTGCCCCCCACTAGCTGAGCTGGGTGCTGTGATTGATGGGAAGGAAGAGACAGGAGGTCCATGTCATCATCTGGAGGCATGTTCCAGAAGCCATCAGCAGTGTTGGGGAAATGACCTGCTGTGTGGGCCTGGGACACAAAGGCTCACAAATGGCAAGTCCTAGACCACGATTTATGTCGTAAAAGCTGGGTTTCCTGACATTCCTTTAATATTCCAGAGGCTTTTTTTTTTTTTTTTTTTTTAAATCTACCTTTGAAATCTGGATCAATTGAGTAAGGAGGGGCACGCAGAACCATCTCAGGAAAGCTTTGGCCCAGGGGGTTGAGCTCCAGGAACAAGAGTCTAGCCTCGCCCCCACCCAGTGGAATTTCTGGGCATTGTTGCTAGGGTGCGGGGTGCCAGGGCAGAGAGAAAAAGTGTGCCTGGGCCTTGGGGATTTGGGGACCCCTGGTTGCCCCCGACAATGCATAGCAGGGCCACTATCTTGCACCTGGCTCTGAGGTCTGGGCAGCATCCCACGCTCTCCCACCCTGCCTTGCCCTGCCAACATTTCTGTTCCTTTTTGAAGTCTAGAGGTTGGACCGTCCCTTCCTGCTCAGTATGAAAGGGCAGCCCTGGCTTTGTGGCTCCTAATTGGGTAATTGGCTGTGTCACCCACATGGGGTGTGAATGGTGGCACTTGGGCTCAGAACAGGCCTATGTGTCCTCTAGTTACAAATCCCTCATACCTGTGCTGTGACGGCTCCTTGGCCATCTTGCAGGTGCCACTGGGCATCAGTCCTGTCTGCACATTCAAACCGAGCGACCACAACTCAGTGGCAAGGATTCTTGTATTTACATGTTTTCTTACTGGGACATCACCAGAACTGGAGGATGATGGGGTCAGGCCACCTCAGGTGACCAGAATGGAAGGGAGGTGTCCTTCACCCTGGAAGGTCATGCTGGGCTCTAGGTCACATTCTTGCCTGCGGCAGATGGGGGTACCTTGTGTGTCAGGCACCAGCCACCTTTGACCTTGGAGCAAGGTAACTGTGAGGATGGGGCTAACCTCATTTGCCCAGGGATCCCCTCATCTGTCTCAGCCCGGGAAAGGCACCTCAGCCCCCAGTTCTGTCAACCAGTGAGGAAACTGAGGCTCAGAGTGGGTCGCCATGCGGCCCTCAGGATTTGGAGCCCACACAGGCCGACTCAGGGCACCCACTTGTTCTCTCGGCTTTGCTGAGATGTAAGGCACATACTGCAGGGCTCACATAAAAGGCACAACTCACTGGTTTTTACTGTAGTCACAGGGTTGTGCAGGTGCCACTACAATCAATTTTGGAACTTTTTTTATCACCCCAGGAGGAGATCCGGTCCCCGTCAGTGGTTGGCCACTCTGTCCTCCCTCAGCCCCTACCACCCACTCATTCACAGTCTCTGGATTTTCGTGTTCTGGGCATTTCATGCAAATGGAATCAAACTATGTGGGACTTCCATGTGTGGCTTCTCTCCCTGAGCATCATGTTCTCGGGCTCGTTCGTATCTGCGGTACCATATGTGTCAGTGCTTCGCTCCTTTGTGTGGCTGAATAATCTTGTGCATATGTTTTGTGTGAACCCCCGTCTTCAGTTTCTGGGTCCTAGGGGAACTGTGTTGAGTCATTTGAGGAGCAGCGCCTACATTCTAACCCCTAACCTGCCGGACTGGGGCCTCTGAGCTACTGCAGCAGCCTTGGCAGTCGTCCCAAAGGAGGCAGCCGGTGGGCATGGGACACCACACTTGGCCTCAGCCCAAGGCCAAGCCAACCTGTGGGAGCAGGATGCTCCCCAGCTCCCCTCAATAGACACTTCAGGCAAGCCCTGGGAGGTAGCCTGCCCTGTCCCGTTGGTCTAGAAGAGGGGTGTTGAGTGTGAACCGCCCTTCTGATCTGGGTCGCCCTTCAATGGTTCATCCTGCAGGGCATGGCTGTAGGAACCATGTGGCCTGCTGGGCGCCACATCTGGGCACATGGTGGGCACATGGTGGGTGGGGCATGTGTCAGTAGGGAGCCCTGGCAGGGTGGTGCCAGGCTGTGGGTGGGAGTACCTAGCATGTGTGTTTGCTTGGCATCCGTCCCTTCGTCAGCCCTCTGGAGAATTTCAACACCCACACTTGGCAAAAAAAAAAAATTATTAATGAGCTTGGTGCGGTTGCCATGGGAACCTGTTGCTAATGAATCTCTTGGGCTTCCTTTTACCTTTGCCTAGCTGCGCCAAGGCCTGAGCTGAGACATAAGTTTCCCGCTAATCAGGTTGCCGTGGCAACACCTGTCACTAATCCCCAGCCAGGCTTCTGGTTTACTGGTCTGGTCCAAGTTACATAAAGCAATTTATTGAGTTCAAGGCTGTTCCCTGATTAGAGACCTCTCAGCCGCCCTCCCTTCCACCTCCCAGGGCCACATGTGGGTTCCTCAAGCACACAAAATGGAGACACCCAGAGCTGGTGGCATTGGGCATTTGGCTAGAAAGAGAGGCCCTGGAGGGTCGGTCTTGGCTTGGTTCCCCATGTCTGTGCAGACACTGGCATGTAGTAAGCGCTCAGTGGACACCGAGTGGATGAGTGGAGGGAGCACTCAGGTCCATCGGGGTTGGCATGTTCCCGGGTGGCTGCTCATCCCCAGCGCTGGCATCCATGCCTCTGTCTGCCCCACACCCAGCATCGCAAGAACTTTCTAGAAGGAGCAAGGGCACCTGACCCGAGAGGTAGACCAGATTGTTGGGTTTTTATGCAGGGTGTGAGGGTGGCTTCCGGGGCCCTCTCCTGCCCTGTGATGGGGGCAGGCTGTGTTGGGTGCCCATGACGACTCTCCGTGTTCTCTGCTCACTCCAAGAACCCATGTGGTCCAGTCTATCCTGATGCCAACCTGACGCCAGCCCGCCCGTAGTGGGTGTCTGCAGTGGGTATTGGTGGTCCCCTCCCCTTTGGTTCCTCTTGCTGGAGTATTTGAGGTCCTCCTATGTGGCAGGTCTCATTCGGGGATCCGAAGCAGGTGGATCCTGCTCTTCAAGGTCTGGCAGTCTGCCCCAAGGCCTGGCTTGGGGGCAGGGCCAGCCACGCTGAGAGGTACTGTGGGGCTGCCGAGCTGGCTGGGAGGCTGCTGGACTTGGAATTCTGGCTCGCTCTCTAGCTGCTCTGGGACACCCTCCGGCTGCCTGGGTAGGTTCTGGATGAGAGGCGGGTAGCCCCATAGCTGCAGTGCTGCAGGTGGGGGGGCCTTCCTGGAGGAAGTGTTCTCCATATGGCTCTGATAGGAACGGGGTGGGAATGGGAGTCTGTCAGGATGTAGCGCAGTGTGTCTTATGGACCCTGAAAGCCCCTCAGTCATTCAGGCTGATCCCTGAACCCATCTCAGGGATCTGTGGGGGACCTAGACCGGAAGTCTGCGAGATCACGTCAGCAGGGCTGCGTCCTCCCAAGGCCTGTCTCCTTGGTGTGTCGATGGCTGTCTTCACCATGTGTGCTCACCTGGTCGTTTCTCTGTGCGTGTTTGTGTCTCAGTCTCCTGTCCTGGTAGGGACACTTGTCACACTGGATTGGGGACCACCAATGTGTTAATCACCTCTTTAGGAGCCCTTTCTCTGAATGCAGTCACATTCTGAGGTCCTGAGGGCTAGGGCTCCGACACAGGCCTTTCTGGAGGAAGCATTCCAGCCCAGAGCATGTCCCTGAGCCCACAGACCCCGGCAGAGC
Organism: Furipterus horrens; assembly: GCF_987537825.1. NCBI lineage: Eukaryota > Metazoa > Chordata > Mammalia > Chiroptera > Furipteridae > Furipterus > Furipterus horrens. The sequence goes on along the minus strand of NW_028327175.1, from coordinate 118,787,260 downwards.
TCTGCCTCCAGCTCTGGTGTCTCTGGTCTTCCTGACCCCCCAGGCGACACCCCGGAGCATGAAGCAGGGCTCCCAGTGGAGACCACCACAGTTGAGCGAAGCCTCCCTACGCCATCCTGAAATGTACGTGCACCCACGTGGGCTCCTCTAGCTCCCCACCGTGGGCCTCTGGGTAGCACCCCACCCTGAAATACCCTGGTAAGTGGAGGTTTAAGCCAGGGGCCTAAAATAGGCCTCAAAGAGGCAGCACTTGTTCTGGCAGCCGCTGGCAGCTAAATACAGCCCTGTGCCGGCCCCAGACTCTGTGGCCCCGTTCAGGGCTCCCCTCTGCAGGCTTTGCCCCTCACAGGATCCTCATGACCACTGGGCAGCCCCAGGAGAGTCCATTACCCACCTGGGCTGAGCTAAGGGGCACCTTTGCTTGAGGCCCACGGCTCAGGAGTGGGGTGCTCAGTAGAAACACAGAGCTGGGCACCCAAGAGGGTGAAGGAAAAGTTCTAGGCAACTCCAGTCCATGGAATGATCTCCTATTGTGTTTGCTAGTGGTGGGCTGAGACAGGAGAGGGGATAGAGGGGCCAGACACCATGGGTGGCAAATTTTAGGCCCAAGCCTCAGCTTTATAAATGGCCCATAGCACTCCCTGGCCATGGGCTGCATTCACCTCTGGGTCCCACCAGGCCTGGCCTGGACCTTTCTCAGGTTGGGCTTCCAGGGAGTCATGGGACATTTGTTTGAGAAGAGAAGAGGTTGGGCTCCCACCCTCAAGAACAGAGATGATGACCATCTGATGGGTCATGGAGTCCCGGGCGGCAGGTGGGGTCTAGAAGTTGCTCCACTCCCTCAGGTGCGCTGTAGGTAGGTGGCAGGTCCAGGCGGCACGTGGAAGCCTGAGTGGTGCCTTATCGCTGCTACCAGCTTTTCTCATGCACAGGTTGTTTCTTCCTAGGCTGACACCATGGGCTGAGGGTCAGCTGTTAGATCAAAAGATTGCCCCTAGGAGCCCCAGGCCACCTGGGCTGGTCACATGGGGGCCCCTGCCCTACTCCCCGGAACTGCCAAGTCTGATGGGTTAACACCTGGAGCGACTGGGGCTCCCCATGGAGCCAGGAGTCTTGGTCCATCAGCATCTGCTACTCAGCAGTGCCCAGGGCATGGGGGACCCCACAGGTGTCCGGACGGCTCATTTCTTCATCGCCACTGTGGTTTTAGTCCAGCTGCTCCAGCACTGTCAGGCGTCCTTCCTGAAGGAATGTCAACTTGAACTTGCTAGTGAAGGCATTGGGCTGGGACTCTCCCATGACCAGGGGTGTCCATGCAGACATTTGGTGAGTGGCATTGTATAAGGCTGTCACCAAGGGTTCTGCAGGCGCTCACAGCCTGTGGTGGGACAGGCCGAGGCAGGCTGGGTGGCGTATGGGGCCAGGTCCCTAGTGTTCACTCCAGGCTCTGTGGGTCAGCCCCCTGCCCTCTCCATCCCTCTCACAGTGGCCATGACTGGCATGTGCTGAGCTTTGTCTGATGGTTCTTCATGGTGGGGTGTTGGCTGGGACTTGTGGGCTGTGTGTGTGCAGTGGGGTGAGAGCAGAGGAGTATGGACCTGTTGTGCCTCATGTCTGGACGGGGCTTTGCTGGGTGTAGCCAGAATGAACAGGTCTCTCAGCTGTTGTCACCAGACAAATGCCCAAATGGGGTTGTTGGTGAAGGCACTGGAACAGGGCTCCCCATGGCAGCAGACACCCCAGGAAGCATCTCCTCCCTGGCCTGGGGCAGTCCCAGATGGTGTGCACATTGGGGGCTCTGTGCAGGGGGAGGAGCTGTCATGGCAACTCTCACTCTGATGCCCTCTCCCTGTGCTAGTACGGCCGTCCCAGCTCTCAGCTCCTGACACACCACCTTCTTCCAGCTTGGCCTTGACCCCAAGTCCTCTACCCGCCCCCGCCCCCTGCAATGAAAGTGGGATCCTCTCGACCAACCTGATACTCCATCCCTTGCCTCCTGGCCCACAGGTGACCCCTGGTGGACTGGGCAGCTCCGCTACTGGGCCAGGTGTCTGGAATTCAGGAACGAGCCCCGGAGTTCTGTTGACTGCTCCCTGAAATTCTAGCACAGAGCTCCCTCTGTTCCAGTTGCACCCTGTTCCAGGCATCGCCCCACCCCCAGGTCCCCCTAGGAGTTGGAGTGGGCAGGAAGCCTGGTTGGGTGAACCCTGGAGCACAGGGAGGGGCGTCCCTGTGGCTCTGCTCTCCAAGGACCCCACATAGTGCCTGAGGGTGGACATTCTCGCCTGGCATCACGGAGGCTTCTCCCTGGGTGGGAGGCCAGTGCAGTTAGCTAGGGTGGTCAAGAGGGTGTTTACTTGCCTTAGTCACAGCCATGGGGCTATGGGCCCCCCTCCACGCCCCCTTTTGGGGGGCTGGCAGGAGGCTGGGCAAGGCAGCATGGGCCCACTGGGCACTGGAAGCCCAGATTCCAACCCTCGGCCCACTGGCTCAGGGAGACTGGCCCTAGGGTAGGTGACTGTGCCCCAGCACAGACTCCCCTTTGCGCAGCCGGATCCCGCAGAATCACGTTAGGAAGTTCTGGGGCTGCAGTGGCTGGGGTGTTTCCTGCATGTTTGAAATACAGCCTGCTGGCTGGTGGGAGCAAGGGATGTTTTAATTCCTAATTTAGACTGTTTATCTGCAGAGCTCTGGAGGCCGGGCAGGAAGAGACAATGTCCCCCCCACACACACACACACCCCACCAGCACCCTCCCACCCTTCCCAGGGCGCCTCCTGCCGTCAACACTTTAGTGCCTGGTGGGCACAGAGGTGGGGGTTTTGCCTCTGGACCCCAGCACAGCCAGCCCCGGGGGTGTCTGTGCAGTCAGCTGGGCCACGCCCAACCTCCAAGAGGGGCAACCCCCTTCTCAGCCTCCGGGCCTTTCCGCGTACCAGCAGCCCCACCAGCAGGGTGGGGCAGGGCCTTGGGCCTCGGGGGTTCTGAGGAATCTGAGGCAAGGCTGGCAGGCTCAGCTGTGGCCTCCCGTCAGAGTTTTAGTGTAAAAGAGCAAGAGACCAGGGGGCATGGGAGGGGCAACTAGGCCAGTGAAAGCAAGTCAGACAGAGCCCCTTCCACATTCCTAACATCCCTAATGACTGCTGAGGATCAGTGTCATCTCTCTGATTTTAATCAGAAGTATCTTTCCTTTTTCAGCATGTAATGATCTGGCTGAGGTCCGGGCTGGCTTCCCGGTTGCCATGCCAACTGGTTTTGTATCCCCTCTGATGTCCCTCCTGGCACATCCTCTGTAGATGGGGTTCGGCAGGGTATGTGGCAGGGAGAGGCTGGGACCCCTCCTCTGGTGGGGGCCTGGGGTGGGCGCCGGCTCTCATCCCCTGTGTGCTGTATTTTATTTTCATCCCACGCCTCCCCTTGTCTTTGGGGTACCCGTGATGTGCTTGCCACTCGAGGTACCTCACTGCTAGGAGGTCACTGGGCTGAGTGGATCCCTCACAGCCATCGAAGGCAGCTCAGTATTACACCGGCTGGGAGCCTGCGTCTCATAGGATCCGGGACTTGCTGCAGTTCACAGCTCTTGGTGCTGGGTTGTCTGGTACTTCAGTGAGCAGCTGCCCAGCGCTAACCGTGGGGAGCTGCCTTGGGACCTTAGTGCCGCCACTGCAGGTGCTCCAAGGGGCTGTGCTGGCCAGGTCCCCACACCCAGGTCTGCCCTAACCCCTTGCCCAGATCTTCCCCTGGCCCTGTCACCCCTACCCCCACCCCACACAGAGGCCCCAGCCCCGTCTCTCTCCCCTGCTCCCTTCACACACTCTTGACTCTGGCCAACCAAGCCCCATCCTGGTCCCACACAGGCCTCCATCCCTGCTGAACAGCGTGTGCCCCTGTTCTCTGGGGGCGCACTCTGGGGAACCCCCTGGTTACCCAGTGGCCTCCTTATGGCTGCCTCCTGGGAAGCATCCCCTCTCCTTTGGGTTGGAACTCCTGAGAGCCTGGGGGCCTGCAGGGGACCTGGACTGCTTGGGACAGCTGCTGTCTAGCAGGTCATTGTGGGAATATGAGGGTGAGGCCCAAACTGGAGGTGGTGACGAGCTCTCCTTGGAGGAGCTTCCTGGACTGTGGCAGCCTGCCTCTGGCCTGCTGGAAGCCTTCCAGGCCCCACAGCTGCCCCTTCTGGGCAGTTAGCTCCCCTTAGTCCACAAGCTGGCTGCAGGCCCAAGGTCCAGCCTCCCTGATGCTCCCATCCCATCTGGAGCCAGAAACCAAATTGCAAACCCTCATACCTCTGAACCTTGGCCTCACAGAAGCTTCCAGAAATGAGCGTGGGGCAGGGCAGCAGGGTGAGCTTTGCCATGTGCCTTTTGTGCCCATGTGTGAAGGACATGGCCTCCCTTAGCCAGGTGTAGGTCCCCTTTGCTCTCCACCAGCTTCCCCCAGAGCTCTGCCTCAGGCTCTGCCCTGCCCCAGCGGCATGCCGCACAGGCCTGCAGCAGGAACCCTAAGACGTGGGAACAGCGGGTAACCTGCCTGCCTGCCCTTGGAGCAGGATTCCCTAATTAAAGGATTTATTATCAAAATGCCCAGCTTTTTCAGAGCTGCCTTTCTATAACCACAGAGATGGCCCTCAGTCCAACAAGCAGCCTCCTGAGCAGTGAGGATGAGCCTCGGGGGTCCCTGCCTTTGGAGGGGTCCCTTTGGAGCCTTTCATGGGTGAGGGCTCTGCCCATGGGAAGGGTGGGCTTCATTCCCCCATGAAGGGCCCTCTAGGCACTGAGTGGGCCCCACTCGGGGCCTTATGGGGCAGGGCCCTGTCTGAGATCTTTTGGGGCTTGGGCCAGCTCTTTAGTGATGTGCTCAGGTCTCTGGCAGATGCAGGGAGGGGATTCTAGGAGGGAAACATGAGGAGGGGGACCTGCATTGGGTAGGGGGTACGGGGCGCTGTCCATGCAGAAATGGCATTTGTGTGGCTGAAAGGGCCCAGAAGCACTTCCTTTCCCTGTGAATGTTGAGGAGTGTGTTCAGGTATAGTTGTGACTGGGATCATTCGGAACCCAGGAGCTGTCTTCAAGGGGGCTGGAACCATTGGGGGTCCCTGGGCAGGTTCAGAACCTGGAGGGCAGCAGGACTGTGGGGGCCCAGAAAGGAACCTGTGGAGGGGTGGGGACTGTGGAGCTCTGTTGGTGTGGATAGGGGGTTTGGGAGCCAGCAGGCAGTGGGGTGGGTCTGAGCCCCTGGTGGGGTGTGGGAGCCCCTGGCGAGATGTGCTATGCTCACTTAAAACAGTAATAAACCTCTTATGTGTTAACATAGTGTTTTTCTCTTAATGAAAAATGAGTGTATTTTTCAACACAAAAATGTAGCAAGAAAAGGAGTATTTTGTGGGTTTGCAAGTCTCCTGACAGCCTGGCCTGATGGGAGAATCCAGAGACAGTGGCATGCTCCTTCAGCCTCTGCACTGGGCCAATCAGAAGCCTCTGCAGTAACCCTGCATGCAGAGAAGGGCACCAGTGAGGAAAGCAGTCACCTCAGGAACCACTGAGGGGGCCGGGTCCTCAGCCCACACTGAGAATTCTACAGGCTCCTTCCGAAACAGCTTTTCCTGGGCTGAATGTGAGGTCCAGGGTCCCTGTTTCCTACATGAGGTGATGTCTGCAGTGCTTGAGAAAGTGCCTGGAGAGAAGCACCAGACTCCTGGGGGTCCTGACCACCTACCTGGAACCCAGGCAGGTGGTAGCCTCAGTTTGCTCACCATTTCGGCAGACATTTGGGCACAGAGTCTGGCTGGGTCATTCTGAGCCGTGTGGCCACCATCAGGGCCCTCTCCCTCCTTTTGGTCCCTGTTCCCTCAGAGCCCACCCTTGGTTGGGACTAGACCCTTGGAAGGCATATGACCCTCCTGGAGGAGGTGCTAGCATGCAGATTCCCTCCCCACACACACACACCCCACTGTGGTGGGGAGCCCGAGCCCCCAACCAGACTGGACTCGAGAGGGAAAAGTCGTTACATGGCCAGGCTTCGGTAGAAAGGACAGTGCCCTGTGAGTCATGGAGGGAAGATAGTGCCTTGCCAGGCTATGGGGTTCAGTGTACCTGTGGCCTCCCTGTTCCCAGTGGGTACACCCTGTGCCTCCCTGGATGTGGTGAACGTGGACGGATGCTGTGCTGGGGAGGGGAGAGGCGCCCCGTTGTTTGTTTTTAAAAAAATGATTCAGACAATTCACAGAACGCATCCTTTCCCTGCTGGTTTACAAGAATTTTGCTCAAACGTTAAAGGATCGAGGTATTAGGGGATCAGTTGAGACTCGGTGGCTGGAGGGGAGCCAGGATGGGCCAATCCCCACACTGCATGGTTGTGAGATGCCCTGGGGCCCAGGCCTGCGGTCAGCCTGTGGATGAGCAGGTGGCCAGTGGGAGACAACTGCCGTCATCAGCTGGGCTGGGCCATCAGCTGTGTGGTGAGAGGCGGGGACCAAGGGCCTACTGTGTGCATAGCCTGTGAGTGTGCATCTCTTTTAGAGGAGGCTCAGCTCAGTTCGTGACTCATAGAGGGTGAGACCCCACTATGCAGAGCCTTCCATCCACAGCCTCACCTGATGCGAGGCCCTACAGAGTGCTCAGTCCATTGAGAGTGGATTCAGCACCGAACCCAAGCCCCATATAATTTGAGGTCCTACTGTGTGCATCAACCCAAGTGCACAGCCGTATGTACCCTACTGTCTTCATGATCCATTTGGGATTGAGGTCCCACTGTATACACAGGTGTACTGACCAAGCGAAGCTGCCTGTGTGCAGGTATCTGCTGAGTGTCCGTCCTTCTGTGTAGGGGTGAACAAGGAGTGCTCTGAGGAGGCCCAGGAGGGCGCCTTGTCCCCCCTTAGGTCTGTGCCTGCCCCTGGGAGCCATTCTGTGTTCCGCCATGAACTCCCAGTTGTGCTGGGAGGGGGCGCCCATAGGGCCCTCGCTCTTCGTTGTCCAGCACTGTGACTGAGGTGAGGAGCGGGGACTGGGAGGTGCCTCAGTAACTCAGGAGACTACCATATCACTGGATCCCACTCTGCTTCCCCGTGGGATTCCCCATCCCTGCTTCTCTGTCATTACCCCACTCCAGTCTCACTGCGGGGCCTGGGAACGGGCTGGAGTGCCCCCAGCAGCCAAGAGGCTGGCCCCTTTCCTTTCAGGCCTGAGAGGTGTGAGGGGTGTTCAGGCCTGAGACACCCCTTGCTGTATTGATGTTCTTGCTGGCACTTGTGACTGCGGTCCAGTCACCTGATTTTTTGCTGTCCTTTGCCCAGCTCCATGAAGGCTGGCTCTCATGTGTTCACTCATGTCCAAGGACCTGGAGTGGCCCCTGATGCATAGTAGTTGCTCAATAGATGACGGAGTGAGCAGAGGAGCTCCTGGACTCGTTCATGAACCTGCTAGAGGAAGAGTCCTCGGTATGGGTTTTGAGGGGTGACTAGGACTGTCCCCAAGGCAGGAAGGTAAATGGGCATTGCAGGTGGTGGGCTCATTGGGACTGGACTCCAGAGGTCACATCAGCCAAGTGTGCTCCAGTGATTGCATTGGGCAGAGTCTGGGTTCCCCACTATTGTGACCACCTGGGCTCTGCTCCCTGGTCCGCTCTCTACACCTGGCCTGGGGCTGTGATATTCAAGGACATCCTGGTGGCCATCCAGGGGCTGGTGCTCCTGTGGCTGCTGCCCCATTCCCAGCCACATGGGTGTGCTTCCTTCAGCAGTTTCTGCATGCAGTGCTTTCGACTTCTCTGCAAATTGGCTGGCATAATGGCTCAGCTGGGTTCTCAGTTTAAAGACTTTCAACCCATTAAACGCAAATACTGTGTCTTTTGAAATGTTTGTGCCAGGGCTTCCCTGACTCCTGGTGTTGAGCGTGCTGCTGCATGGCGCTCTAATTAGTGCTGAGGGGAACCCGCGTCACCTGTCTGAAGGATTCCCTCCTCTGTCTTGGGCACAGGGTTCTGGGGCTGAGTGTGACTGCTGATGAGACATCAGGGCCTTGGCCTGTGGGAAGACACGGCACCTGCTCCTGCCTGCCTGCACGGGTGGCTTTCTGGAAGCCCAGCTGTGCGCGGCCACCTGGGTCAGGGGCTTGGGTCTGGGGCCTGTACCTGCAGAGGTGGTGGCCAGCCTTGGGCAGCCCAGGGAGCCTGCCTCTGCATGTGACCCAAGCTGCTGAGTCTTTTTCTGGGAAGTGGCAAAGACAGCCTTGGCCCTGGGGAGGGTGGGGGAACTTTGCAACACAGTAGCGACAGTGGGCCCTGGCTGCTGCTGGGGAGGCCAAGAGTGGCATCTGTGGAGGGCAGAGCCCCCTTGGTGCCAACAAGGGCTGAGTCAGCCTGTAGGGAGGATTCCCAGAGAGTACAGGGGATAAGGCTGCCAGGTGGAGTGTCCATTGGCAGTGAGGTAGGAGGTGGCACTGGGGGCCAGGCTCGGGTTCTCTGGTGACCTGGCAGGTGAAAAGTCCTGAGCCTCAGTTTGTCCACAAGGAAGACAGTGGTGTTTGGAGGTGACCCACTGTTCAGTTGTTTCTCTGGTCAGCCAGATACCCCATCGGCCATTCCCCCAAGTCTCTTTACCCCAACTTCTGGAAGCCTGTGGCCACCCACCCACAAGGAGCATTGCGGCCACCCACCCACAAGGAGCTCAAGCCAGAACAGGTCAACAAACAGGAAGGTCCCTCAAGGATGTGGTGGCCCATCGGGGGTGTACTCATGTGCTCAGGGCTGCCGAAGGACGGCCTGAGGCCAGGTAGCTCAGACAACCGACTTTTCCAGGAGGCTGGAAGCCCTATATCAGGGCGTGGGCAGGGCTGGCTCCTCCCGAGGCCTCCCTCTTCAGGATATAAATGCCACCTCTCCCTGTGTCCTCACATGGTTGGCTGGTCAGTTGGTTGGTCCTTGTGTCTGAGTCCCACTCTCCTCTTCTTGTAAGAACGACAGTCACTCTGAAGTAGGGCCCACCCATGTGGCTCCCTTTTACCTTAACCATCTCTTTAAAGGCCCTTTTGCCAAATACAGTCACATTCTGAGACTCTGGGGGTTAGGACTCTAATGTATGAACTCAGCCCATAACAAGGGGGATGGGGAACAGGGCTAGGAGGGACCTAGGGAGAGGCAGTGGCCCATCAGAGTTGTCAAGCAGGGAAGGAGAGCACAGCCTGGGTGGAAGGATACAGGGGTCAGTGTCCCCTGGGCCTGGCACTGGGGGCTTTGCGCACCTTGGCTCCAGGATTCCTCAAGTCGAGCATGTGCTGCTCACTGTGGCCGAGGCCAGAACGGTCTTGCGCTATAGAACTCTGGTCATCCTCTGTGCAGAGGGCTGTCGGCCCTTAATTTTGGGCAGGATCTCTGAGGACACCAGCAGTGGCATTGTGTAAATGTCAAGTCTGAGGGCTGGGGTAGCGGGGACCAGGCCCTGCAGAGCAGTGGCTGGAAGTGTCAGGGGATAGCAGTGCTGGGTCACTGGACCCAAGTCTGGCTCCTTTCACTTTGAAGTTGACATTCTGAGGGTCTGGGCCATCTTTTTTTAAATGTCACTGCTATTGATAACATGGCTGGCGAAGGGAAGGCTGAGGCCAGACATGTAGTATCCCAGCCCCCAAGGCCAGTTGGTCTTTGGGGTTCAGAGGGAGGTGGTGAGTGGGGCTGGGGAAGTAGCTGCCAGTGAGGAGCAAGCAGGCTGCCCAGGCCTGCCCAGGGGAAGCAGCATGGGTTGGGGGGTATGCTCTGATGGAGGGGGTCCTCAGGGCCTGGGACGAGGTGCCCTGATACAATAGGAAACGCCATTGATCCTTGAACTTACTGTTCGATCAGGAGCAGTAAGTTCCTCCATGTGTCCATCTCTAAGGCAAGGATGCCAGAATCTGGCCTCTGACCCCCACCCCCCACAGCCTAGGCCATTCCTGGCTCCTGCTGTTAGTCACCACCACCCACTCTGCCCCGGGCCACGCGCGCACACGCGCACACACATATACACACAGAGCTGGGTACCTTGGAGTCTCAACTGAAAGCCTCCTACTTCCTCCCATGGCCTCTCCCACTACAAGCCTCCCCTAAGGCCCCAGGTTCCCACTGGGGGTGATTGTGCCCTGAAGTCATCTCCTGACTGCTACTTCTCGGTGCCTTGCGTGGCTCCCCACCGACCCCCATGCTGTCACGCCCATCATGTGATCCGAGGATGCTGGGTTCCCTGCGTGGCACCCCACCGACCCCCATGCTGTCACGCCCATCATGTGATCCGAGGATGCTGGGTTCTCTGGTCAGTGGCGCCTGGCTAATGTTCTCCTTGCTTGTGGCTAGGTGAGTCTGTACCCCACTCAAGCTGAGTCCCATGGGCGCGAGGTTTTATTACTGTGGGAGAGTCACTGCCCTGGTGTGACTCTCGGGAGCCACAGTGCCTGGGAGCGGTTTGGCTGGGCATCAGGCAGTACCTGTGTTCAGTGTCTGTCCAGGTGTTTGTCTTCAGCAGCCCACTGGAGCTGCTCTGGAGGCCACCTTAACTCTTAGTGATAGGACTTGTCTGGAAGGTTCTGGATGCTCCCCAGAGAGTGTGGGGCCATTGCTCAGCCTTGGGCTCTGCTGGAACTTCCTGTGGAGGGACCCAGTCCTGTCCGGTGGGGGCGCTGCTATGGGTGGGGCCTGGCGTGACAGTGATGCCTGAGTAACGGTAACAAGCTGATGAGCAGGCAGGCTCAGGCTGCAGTGGGCCCTTGACTCCCATAGCTGGAAAGAGGTTCCACCCTCCCCTGACACACTGCCTGCCCAAACCTGACGAGGATGGAAGGCATTATGCCCTGGGGCCCCAGCCAGCTGTCCCCGCCACTGCGGAGGGGGGCTGTATTTTTATCCACTACCCCAGGGATTCCCAAATATCAGAGTGTTTAGAAAGGTGCCTAGGGGCTGGTGGAGAGGGTGTCTGGTCCTATCTGTCGGTGGAAGCTGGACTCTGGGGTCTCTGACCTAAGCTTCAAGGCTCTGGAGCCATTCCTCTGTCCCCACACCCCAGCAGGAGACCCTGGCTGACCCGGCCCTTGGGATGAGGGGTGGGAGCTGTGCCCTTGTGCCCGGGAGAGCAGGCCCAGAGTGGGCCTGTCCATCTTTCTTTTTAATAAACATCTGGTTGACAGGCAGTGCTTGGGGGCAACAGGGGTTTGCAGGGAGCACCTATGTGGGGTGGGTACTGCGTGACCGCATGTTGGGGTGAGCTGGGCTTGTGTTCGTGCAGAGGCACATGTCCACATGGGGTGCGTGTCCCCACCACGATCACTTGTGTTCCAGCTGTGAGCTAGGTCTTAACACAAAGGATAGGACCACGAATGTCACCAGCAAAGGCAAGAGAGAGGGACTCAGCTGCCTTGGCTTCCCACTTGGGGGACAGAACAAGGGAGGCCAGGCCTACCCAGGGGGACTCCTGGCCTCGGGATGAGGAAGACACGTCCCAGGTGCTACAGCCCCAGGCCTGTACACGACATGTCTCCACCTCCCAGGTCCGGGACAGGTGGCTCACCCTGTGTTCTTGAAGGAAGGAGCCTTCTTCATCCAGCTTCTCATAGGCCCTGAGCCCCCTGTCTGGAGCTCAGGCCAGCACTGAGCTGCTGTAAGCCTCACTGCCATGGAAGGAGCGTCCAGTCCCATGGTGTCGCTAATTCAGGCCGCGGGCAGCTGTGCAGTTGTGCTGAGGCAGCTATTTCTGGCCTGGAGAATTCCTGCCTGGAGCAGGCCCCACAAGCCTGTCCCCATGGGCAGGCAGTCATCTTCCCCAAGGGCCCCCCCTGGCTGTGCCCCCCCCCACTCTTTTCCCTTTCGGAGTCTGGGAGGGGTTATGCAGAGCCCCCAAGGGGATCCAAGATGGGCAAGGGTGTGCCTGGGAAAGAGGCCTCACCTGGCAAGGCCGAGTTCCTTCTGAGCTTTCCTCTCCCAGGCCCTGTCCTAGGAGTGGCTCTGAGCCCTCAGCTGCTCCCAGCAGGAACTGAGCCAGAGCTGTGACATGGAGATCCTTCAGGGGAGCCTGGAAATATGGGACAGATACAGCGTGGGGGGCTGGCTCCATTTTCAGGCTAGAACACTCCCAGGGAGAAGGGCTTCCCAAGCCACTGAGTACGCCACCACAAAGGGGCTGGCAAGGTCTCCTTGAGGCTCTGTGGGCTGCATAGCCAGACTGCAGGCGTGGCGACCAGAGGTAGAGACACAGGGCACTTTTCCACTCAATTATGCCTTGAAAAAATCTCGAATCAAGATCTTTATTAGAGCTAAGCAGAGACATTAGCACTTTTCCTAATTAGCATGCTTTTAAAAAATGTGTAGTTAGAGGGAGCTGTGGGTATGTGCTTGGCTCCATGGTGTCTGCCTGAGCCAATCTTTCATGTAGTCCTGGGGTGGGGATCTTCCTTCCTGAGTAAAGGCCACCTCCAGCTCCTTTATTTATTTATTTTTTTAAGATTTTATTTCTTTTTAGAGATGGGGGGAAGGGAGGGAGAGAAACATCAATGTGTGGTTGCCTCTTGCATACCCCCAATTGGGGACCTGGCCTGCAACCCAGGCATGCGCCCTGAGAATTGAACTGGTGACCCTTTGGTTCACAGGTTGGCACTCAATCCACTGAGCCACTCCAGCCAGGGCTCCAGCTCCTCTTAAGGCCATTGCTTTGAAGGTGCGCTTCTGAGTCCATGTGTGAGCACGTGTGTAGGTACGTGGGTGATAGCGTGTGGGAGATTGTGTTTGGTAGATATGGGTGAGTGTGCACACACACAGATGGTCCTGCTCAGATGCATGTGTGTGGGGTGTGCAAGGCATGTAGGAACAGGCATTGCGCACACACATCCAGACTCCAATCTCTAGTGCTCAGTGCACATGCTTGCCATGGGTGCCAGCTTGCTCTGTTGCCAGGGCCTGGATTCCATGTGCTGTGTGCCTGCTGCCACTGGGCCCTACCTGGCTGGAGTTGGGGCTGCCCACCTCACCCCCTCCCTCCCATGGCAGATGGGCACAGACACCACTGTCGGGCTGGGAACAATGCGCTGCCCAGACTAACTCAGTAATCACATAGGTGGGGGAGGGGGCATCTGTGTCACGGGCCACTCAGAGCACCATGGCAGGTTCCAGGCTCCAGGCTCTGCTGGGCAGGAGGCAAGCCTCAGCCCCCGGGCCTAGCCCCAAGCCATGTTGGAACCCAGAGACCCAGGTCTGGGCCACCCAGAGATCTGCAGTGCCCCTCTGTCCTGAGGGCCTGGGCCCCAAGTGCTCAGGGATCTGGGGCGGGGTGCATTATAGGCCGGGATCAGAACTCATTTCCCTGTGAGCCTCTGGGGGCCCAGGGAGAAGCTCTCAGAACACACATATTTGGGTCCAAGAGAAAGGATGTCTTGGCAGGGGAGTAGCCCACTGGTAGGGTGAGGAACTGGGTGGCTCCTGTGGGACCTGGGCTCTCAGCCCCTTCGCTTCCCAGGGGAGATGCTCTCCCAGGGGCAGCTCAGCCCCACTCCAGCTCCTCCCACATGACCTTGAGCCACCAGGGAGAGCAAACAGCTCCATGTTTGGCCGGCTGGCTTCCCAGCCTGGCCAGCCGGCTGAGTATGAGAGCAAGTGTGAGTCACGCAAGCCCAGGCCATGCTGGGGACAGGCTGAGGGGGAAGAGGGACTCCCTGCCACTGCCGTCCACCCAGAAAGAAAGTTGGGAGGAAGTTGGGGCTCAGGGCAGAGGAACAATCTGGGAGAGGCCAGTGGGATACACACTGAGCAGGGGCCCAAGAGAGCCTGCAGGTGGGGACCCCCAGTCTTAGTTCTCATGGCTGCTTCTAAATTGGGCTCCCCTTGGCTACCCCCACCTGTCATGACCATGGGTAGGCTGTGGTCCTGTGATGAAGCAGGGAGGGCGGTGGGGATACTAGTGTACCCTACAGTATCAGGGCATCCTAGAACAGGCAAGCAGGCCGGCCTGTGGCTCTGAGGGGCATGAGCAGTCTGCTGGGGCCTGGCAGTCACCTGTTCCCACAGGTGTGGATAAAGGGGCAACTGGGAGCTGCCCTCAGAGATCAGGGATTTCCCCATGCAGAACTTCTGTGTATGTGCGTGGGGGGCGGGGGCGGGGGTGGGTCGGGGGCAGGTCATAGTGACTCCCAACAGTGCCATTTAATTTCTGACTTCAAAGTAACCCACCTGCAGCCCAACCAGCTAACACCCGCCCTTCTCTAGTCTCTGCGCCCTCTCTGTCTGCCCCCTTCTTTCCCAAACACTAAGGTACTCCTCTGGACCCCACCCCTCCCCCAATTAAAGCCCTATGGCTATGGCTTCCCCCAGAGTATGTTGACTCTGGGGGGCTGAGCCTTGGGAATCCTTTGCCTGTGAGGAGTGACTGAGGGTGGGCTGGGGAAACCCTTCTTACAGAGCTCCTCCTCTGTCCCCAGAGGCTGCACCAGGTCCTTCTCGGAAATTAACATCTTGTCGTCATTGCAACAGCTTCAGGAAAGGAAACTTCCTTCAGTAGTGGCCGCCTGCCCCTGCCTTTAGAGGCCCTCTTGGGAGACCTGACTGATTGCCCATCTGGGCACTGGGGTTGAGGATGCGCCAGGCCCTGCTCTGGAAGCTCCGGGAGCATTGTCTGCTCCCTCAGGCTGTTGGATGAGGTTTCTGTCACCTCCCCCATGAGATGGGGGCTCCCTGGGGCCTTGGCAGGTCTTGGGTGGCACAGTGGGCTGAGGATTCGAGTGGCTGGCCTTGCCCCGAGGCCTTGAGGGGCATATACCTTCCCCCAGAGCCCAGGTCAGGGCTTCTTCATGTTAGAGGGGGATTGATGTTTCTGCAGGCGGTGGCCCTCCCCCATGTCCCCAAATGAGACAGCGGCTGCAGCCGATGAATATAGCCACAGAGATGTCTGTGGCCCCTTGTGTGGCTCCTTTCAGCTCCGGGGGGTCCTGGTGGGTCTGGCACAGTTACGGTGGGGTCCTCTCCACCACATGGGACCCCCTTTTTTCAACCTTCTGGTCTTTGCTGTGGTGGCGCCATCATCAACAGTCTGTGGTCCTATAAGGGGGTGGCTGAGGCTGAGGGTCAGTTCCACCTAACAGGATCCCTGGAGCATGGGTCAGGACGTCTGATGTCACCGTGAGGGGCAAGTGTGTGTACACATGTATACCAGGTGTGCCAGGTGACCCTGTGCCTGCCCCGTCCCACTTCCCAGAGGCCCCAGAATCTACAGATGAACACCCTGTCCTGGGCTGGGCCCCATCAATGCAGTTGAACTTAATTCCCTCACTAATTAGTTAACCAAGAGCGCTTATGGAATAATTGCCCCAAGCCCCTGAGGAAGACCTGTCCAACCTGGGGGCCTGTGCTAGTGCTTCAGGTGGGGCCAGCTCCCCCACCCTAAGGCAGAAGTATTAAGGCCTCAGGTGGCAAGATGGTGGCTGGTAGTGGGGAATTGGTGATGACCCACCCCACAGGGTGCAGGCAGGGTCCACACCTCTGCCCAAAGGGGACGTTCAGTGCCTCAAGAATGGGAACCCTCACAGGCTGCCACGCAGATCAGGTCCCTGAGATCAGGAGCCAAACCCTGCCTGAGGCTCCAGCCAGAGCTGAAGTCCCTGAAGTCTCTGGGCATCACTTACAGGAGAGGCAGGACCTGCTGAAGCTCAGGAGTACGGGGCTAGAGCCTGGGACCTGCTGGGACTGAAGAGGGGGCACGCCTGGCTCTGGGATCAGGGGTTAGCTGGGCTGACAGCCCAGGGTGGGATGCCAAGTGGCAAGGCCTCAGCACCCTGCCTGTACCTGCAGCTTCACCTTTGAAGGTGCAGAGGGCCTGGCTCCCCATTGGTTAGGCTCAGCCCTGCCTGGTGAGAATTAGCCACAGCCCCAACTGCTAGTCACATCCCTGAGCCCCTCATCCTAGATGGTGGCCATTGAGCTCTGGGAGGAGTTGCTGGACTCTGTGCCGCCTGACCCCACCCCTCCGGTACATCTGGACCTGCCAGTAGGAAACAGCTTTCAAACAGCATCACCCAAGGCTGGTTGGTGAGAGGACTCCAGGAAGACTCTGGGATGCTAGAGTCCCCAGGGAATGCAGGGGAGCACATTGCCCAGAGGGTGGCATGCATTCAAGTTGGAGGGCCATGGGGAGGCCAGTGGCAGAAGAGCCAGGACGAGTCCCCACCGCACTGCCCACATACTGGGTCTCTGCAGCTCCATCCCAACTGTGCTCTGAGTGATGGCGACTGCAGGCTTTGGGCGCAGGCAAGACAGACCCGTTATTGAAAAGAAAGCCCAAACACACAGATTATGATGACGATTGAGGTAAAATGTACAAACCGTATAATTAGCCATTTTAAAGTGAACCGTTTGGTGGCATTTAGTACATTCATAGTGTTGTGTAATTTCCAACTCTAATCTAGTTCCAGAACATTTCCATCACCACAAAGGGAATCCCACCCCCAAGCCCCAGGAAACCACTGATCCACTGTCTATGGATTTGCCTGTCTGGACAGCTCACTTCACATCCATGGAATCATATAATCCCTGTCCTTTTGTTTGGCTTATTTCATGGAGCATCCCATTTTCCAGGTTGACTCGTGTTGAAGCATGTGTCAGTACTTCATTTTATGGCTGAGTAATAGTCCATTGAATGGATCTGCCACAGTTCGTTTACCCATTTGTGCCCTAGTTGACATTTGGGTTGTTGTGGTTTTTGTTTGTTTCAGCTTTCGGCTATAGCAAATCACGCTGCTGTGAGCACGTGTGTATGTGCATCCGGCAGAACAGCGTTTTCAGTTTCTTTGGGTGTGTACTCAGACGTGGCATTATTGGTTGAATGTGAGCACTAGGTTTTATGATTAGCTTCTAGACTGTGGTGACGTTTCCCCCTTGGGCTTGGATGAGACCCCTCGGTGGGAGTTGCACTCAGACCATTTCTGTGGGTCCTGCCAGGAGCCACCATGTGGAACTGGCCATTCACAGAGGGCCCTGCTGCCCAGCTCAGCCGTCGCCCATCCTGTCTGCCCTCTTGGGGCTCCTTGGAGGTGCTCAGAAAAGCCTGCATGGGGATACATGGGAACAGAAAGTGGGAACAGTTACAGGGCCGCAGCTATGGGTCTGGGCTGTGCACCACCAGCCCTCCTTCAGAATCCCCGCAGGTGTGAGAAGGGTTCGCGAGACCCCTCATCAGGGGTGTATGTCTCAGCTCCCTGTTAAGAGGCCTGGCCAACGAGGAGCCTGGTGTGAGTGTTGGCATGGCAACTTGGAAGCTGTAGTTCAGCAGCTGATACAGAGAGCAGAAGACTGCGGGCGCCCGTTGCTCCACTATAGTAAGAAGCTAAGTGTGTCTGCTCTGGGTGGGCAGGGAGCCCCCACATGCTGGGGGAACCCATTAGGCAGGGGACCCTTCCCCCAACTCACACCACTGGTTGCACAGACCACACAGCTGAGCTTTCTCACCCCTCCTTTGTAACTGCACAAGGAATACATAGCTACACTGTGCAGAAACCCAGATAATAAGGGTGGCCTCTTGACTCCTCTCAAATCTACTCTGTTCCCCTCACTGGGCCCCCATGTCACCCCCTCCCCACAGTGAGCCATGCATGGTTCTTCCTATGAGGGGGAAGGTCATCCAAAACTTCCCTGTACCTTGTGTACATGTATGTTAACACATCCTAAAGAAGCATTCTTCTGCACCATGGCTTTTTCATAAATGGGGTCACCTGTTCTCCCACCGCTGGCTCTTCTCACTCCGTCCTTCCAGGACGTGTTTCTGTGCTAATACAAGCAGCACCACTACCTCCTTTTAAGCTGCCTTGTGGTGCTCCATGGCCTCATGCACCTGGCAGTAGAGATGCTCTGCCCCTTCTTAGACTTACGAGATCACAAATGGTGATGCCTGGCTCACCAGCTCTGTCCATGGGGCCTCCTCTGCACCCTGGCCAAAGGGACTTCAGGGGGCTGGTCCCTGGAGCCTTGACAGTTCTCTGGAACTGCTCTGGTTCTCCATGGACGTGTGAACTGTGGCCAAGAGGGTTGGGGTTTGGAAAAGCTGTGCTGCTTTCTGAGAGGTGGGTGTCTCCACTGAGTGCTGCCCACAGGACCCCTTAGTCTGCAGGCAGCTTGGCCTCGTGGGGCACTTTATTGGGCTGCCGTTCTCTGTCCAGCCCTCCTGACCCTCTCACCTGTGTGGGGTCAGTTTCTGTTCCCTCTACAGTGGCCCAGAGTCATTTATTTCTGCAGGATGGGCTTTCTCCCCACGAATACATATGCTTTTCTTCTCGAGCAAATTGGAAAAGCAAGGTCAGGTGCTCCTGAGAATGAAGCGGGATTGTGGGGGAAGATAGTGGCAATTGTGGCCATGCAGACTGGGGTGGCAGGCCCCACGAACAGTGCAGTGGGGAAGGGCTGACCCAGTGCCCCCTCCCCTGGGGCAGGGAGGGATTTCCCCACCAGGAGTCCACCTTGAGCAGGGACCGCTTGGCCCAGGTTTCTGGGGTCGCAGTCGCCCACTGGGTGTGTGCCTGGGAGCAGGTGTGTGTGTGTGTGTGTGTGTGTGTGTGTGTGTGCGCGCGCGCACGCGCAGATCTCGGACGTCCACCCCTATGAGCTTGTGCTTGTACCTCCCTGCACATCGGGCCACCTGTCCGTACCACAGGGGAAGGCCTGAGATCACGAGGCTGATCAGGGTTGGAGGCCAGGCCCTGTGATTGTAGGCTCTCTCTGTCTGCAGCTGGTCAGGACAGCCTAGAGCCACACCTCTGGTCTGTGTGCCCCAGGCTAGGAGGCTCTAGCAGTGGGGTGAAGAAGGGTGGGGGGCCTGCTCTGTGTACAGGGCAGATAGCAGGGACTGTGGGAGGCTACAGTGGTCCCAGCAGGAGCCAGCATGGCTTGGCTGGGGTGTCCTGAGTGGCAGGCTCTGAGTTACCGGACCCTGGGCTCCCCCTTCCTGTTTTGTGCCCTGGCACCCAAAGGGGCTCAGGGAGCTCACATCAAGCTGTCGTGGATTCAGCCTAATGGAGCTTAGCTGGCTGAACAGATTGCTCTGCAGAGTAGCAGCAGGCAGTGTAGGGCAGGGCCAGGCAGCTGGTGCCTTTTCCTCCTCCCTGCCCCAGAGCCTCAGCACAATCTCATGACAGCCTGGCAGGGAGCTGGCCTGTGGGAGCAGGGCCTCGTACCCACACAGTCCACTCTTACCATGGGGGGCCAGGCAGCAGCCATGCCTGGGGGTCACAGCCCTGGTGCCAGCGTTCCCCATTGGTCTGGGGCCCTGGAGTTGGAACCACATCTTATTGAGGGACACTGAGCTCACGTGTCTGTGTCCTGCAGATTAAAGCTTCCCTCCATCCCTGGCTAGTGTGGCTCAGCTGGTTGGAGTGTAGTGTTGTCCTGTAACCGAAAGGTTGCAGCTTTAATTCCCACTCAGGGCACATGCCTAGGTTGTGGGTTCAACCCCTGGTACAATTCTCCAGTCCAGGCACCAATCCCCAGTCCAGATGGGTACGGAAGGCAACCAATTGATGCCTCTCTCACATTGATGTTTCTCTTTCACCCTTTGTTTCTCCCTTCTTCTCTCTTAGAGCAATGAAAAAATTATGTCCTCAGGTGAGGACAAAAAAAAAAATTATTTTAAAGCATCTCTCCTGCCCTGACCTTTGTCCTGCACACAGAACCAGTCCCACCACCCAGTGTTCTCAGTGTGGGAAACGCCACGTCTGGGGCAGGGTGGATTTGTCAGGACGAGGGACAAGATGGGGGACTTGGAGCCTGCTGGTCACTTTATAGAAGAGAATCTGGGTAAGTCCCTTAGTGCCTCTCACCCCTGACTCAGCCGGGCAGTGTGAGAAGCAGCTGGCTCTGGGGCCTGTTACCCATGAGGATTTGATTCAGAGGCCAGAACCATCCTTTGGTCCACACTATCCTGCACTGTGCAGGCCTCCCTGGGACTGTTCCAGGACTCTGGAGGTCACTATCATTGGTGAGAGCCCACGCAAGGGCCCCCTGCTGCTGCCGGTGAGGGGCTAACAGCCCCTAACATGCACTGAGTGGCCGTGAGCCCCTTCTCCTGGCTCCCACACACACTTCCAGCAACCTCAAGCTTTGCCTCCACTTCCAGGTAATTTCCGCCAGATCACGGGGGTGTGGGCTTTGCGGCTCTCAACAAGGCAGGTCATGTGCCCCTGGAGGCCTTCTCATGCACATGCCCAGGAAGAAGGCATTTGTGAGCCATTGCCATCTTTAAAAAGGACTTGGCAGCTTTTATTAACCAGCTGGGTATCTGGTAATGAGAAAGGGATTTTTTTTTTTTTTTTTTTTTTAATTTGAGAGAGGGGAACGAGAGAAACATCAATTTGTTGTTCCACTTATTTGTGCATTCATTGGTTGATTCTTGTATGTGGTCTGATCAGGGATTGAACCCGCAACTTTGGTGTATCGGGACAATGCGCTAAACCTTTGGGCTACCCTACCAGGGCAATTGATGGTGTGGCTTCCATTAAAGCCTGGGTGAGCAGTACCTCTCCCCAGCCCTGAGTATGCCCAACAGAGGGCTGCTTCAGCACCATGGACAGAGGTCACCATCTGACCTGCCCCCAGCGCATCATCCTCCTCCTGGCCACCAGGAGGTTGGTACTGGGGGGTTTGTTTGGGTATGTTGGAGCCACATCTGACAGGAAGCACTTCCCCTGGGGAAGGCACTCCAGGCCCTTCAAGCCAAGCCGTACACCAGGGGCCTGCCGGGCTGGGGGAGGTCCCTGTGGTCTCCCTCACAGCTGTCTGAAAAAGGGAGAATCAGTGAGCTCCCTGGGGTCTAAGGAGCTGGGCCCAGGGTCATCCAGAAACTTGGGTCATGGGGCTCACTGCTGTTCTTGAGGCCTCCAGGCTGGGGAAGAGCCTCCCTGGCTGCATGGTCCTGTGGGAGAGACCGTCACACTGAGCTGTGGATCCAGGCCTAGTGCCCCTCTGTGGCCAGGCCCCAGGCAGCTTGAGGTCCCCGTCCCCGTGCCAGCATAGCCTCCGCCTCCTGACCGCGTGTCAGCCTGGCTTTCCAGGACCCGCAGTAGAAATTCATTCTAATGTGTAAAACTTGATTTAAAATCTAAAGGATTTTTAATTAAAACCCAGAAAATCCATCTGTGTAATTAAGCCTCCCAAAGTTACTGGGCTTCATGTGATGAGTGGCCAGTTGGCATGGCCTGTCCTCAGCTGCCCACCAGACATGACCAGGGGACAGCTATGATGTCTGGGGGTTGGCCTTGTGTGCAGGGGTGCTGACTGAGCCCTCTCCCTCCCTGGGTGGGAGCCATGCACCCTGGGCCGGTCACCCCCAGGGAGTGAAGGGCAGGGTGGCTCCATGGTGCTTCTCTCAAGAGAGGAGCCACATGTATGTGTGCTTTCACACACACCAAGGCAAGGTCTCAAGGCCCAGAGGTAGGACCCTGGGATCTCATCCCTCCCAGGCATGAGTTTGGAGTGATGGGGAGAAGGGCAGGGGTGTATCTTAAGGAGAGTAGCCCCAAAAGGGTGAGTGCTTACAGGGATGGGTGGAAAACTTCCTGGGCGCCAGGGCTGTGCTGACTGGCTTCGTTACTCCAGCCACTGTGGTGCTGTCCCCACTTCTCAGACGAGCCACAGCCAAATCCCAGCAAAGGCACTTGTTACTGCTGAACCCATTACGTGTACTTACGGCACTCTCAGTGGGAACGTGTAATTACCTTGGAGGCCCTGTGCCACGCTGCACACTGTGCTGAGGGCGGGGGCTGCCAACATCAACTGGTGTTCCCACCTACCCCCGCTCTTGTCTGGGAGGCTGCAGGGAAAAGGGTCAAGGCTAGCTTTTCAGGGTCCTACAAAGGAGGGGTTTACACAGGGTGTGACCTTCTCCGGCTCCTCATCACTGAACCCATCCCCCTGCAAATATAGAGGCCCCAAACCTCCCAGACCGGTCCCCTCCTTGACCCCATCACAGCACAGTCCTTACTGGTTTGTCACCCATGGGATCAGAGCCCCTTGAAGGTGGGGCTGCATGGACCCCTGGCCCCAGTTCCCATATGGCCAGGCACAGTGTGGGTGCTCAGGGCTACTTTATGGAGCACAGCCACATGCCAGGAAGGGGTCCTGCTGCCTTGGTCACCTCCCTGATCCATGGGACACCCCACTGAGGGAAACATGGGGTGGGGGAGCGGAAGGGCACCAATCTGCAGCCAGGATGTGCTGCAGCTGAGACTCCCAACCCTGTCATCCCAATCCTGCCTCTACAGGGCCAGGCAGGGTGGAGGCTACAGGGCCCTGGCCCTGGATTTCCCAGGGCTATCTGCTGACAGGTGGTGTTTTCCAAGCTTCCTCATCCACCTCACACCAGCTTCAGCGTGGGCCTGAGCAGGGCAGGCCAGCAACCCCACAGAAAGCCCACCTTAAGGTGAGGGTGGTTCCAGGTAGGAGGGATCCTGACCTGGGAATGGTGTGTGTGTTGGGGGGAGGGGGCACATGGAATTCCCCTGAAGTCTTGGGGCCTTCCCAGCCATGAGGAACTAACTGCCGGCCGGTATCCATAGGGTTCAGGTAAAGCCTCAGCCCTCCAGCTAGGGACTCCCTACACTATCCTGGTGTCCCTGGGCCCCCGCCTTCCTTGCTGTCCTGGGAACTGGGACCTTTCTCAGACCTGACGTGGCCCGCCCACCACAGGGCTCCCTGATTTTCTGATGAACCAGCTGGTGCAGGACCATACCAGACCAAGCCACACCACAGCCTGCACGAAGCCATGGTGCCATCTGGTGGCCACTCCCTGTATGAATGGGCATTCTCTCTGAGGTCCTGGGTGGCCTCTGGTTCTTGTACCCAGGGCCAGTGACCCCAGAGGGTGACTGAGGCACCTGTGCTGGGTACACAGTATGTCGGACCCTGAGGTCCCATCCTGGGCTGGTCACCCTCCTGCCAGCAGGAAGGGGCTTCTGGATGTGACCCTCCAGGCAGCTTTTGCTCCCAGGATCAACTGGCTGGTGGAGGGCAGGAGGGTGTAGGTCCTCCCCCACTTGTCCTTCATCCATGTCCCATTACCCTTTATCCAAGCACACAGTAGAGCTGCACATCCTCCAGACCCAGTCACTGAACTGACCCAAAGTTCATATCCTCCTCCCCCATCACCATAGTTGGGGCTTTCTGTCTGTTGGAGTCACACAGGGGGTCCACTGGCCATGGGCAGGGGGCGCTGGAGTCCCCCTCACAGTCTGTGGGCACCTGCAGCACTTGCTGGAGTCCAGGCTGGGCAGCACCTATGAGATGCTCATCGGTGTGTGCGACCTTAGTTTAGGTCTCTATAGTTGGGAGAAACCTGGGGGAGGGCAGCAGGTAGCCTCCAGCCTCCATCTAGGGTCTCACTCTGCCTTAGTTTCTCCTCTGAACACAGGGTTGATGTCAGGGTTCTGTCCCTTAACACCCAAATGATAGGGCAGGTGCAGGGGCGTGGAGGGCTTGGCACCCTGGCAGCATTGCGGTGGGGTGGGGGCGGGGGGGGTCCAGCCTCCCCTCCTGCTTCCCGTGGCCGTCTACCAGCCTCCTGCATCGGCCCTTAACTGCCTGTCCCACATGGTTCGAACACGTCAGCATGCTGGTCATCATGCTCAACTGTGTCACCCTGGGCATGTTCCGGCCTTGCGAGGACATCAAGTGCCACTCAGAGCGCTGCAGCATCCTGGAGGTGAGGGCCTGGGCAGGTGGGGGCTGGGCTGGCTGGCTTGCCATGAATGACCCTTAGGGACACCCCCCTCCCTGGGTGTGGAAGGCATAGGTCCCACTTTCAGGGTCTTCCGTTGCCA
The DNA here is from genome assembly GCF_987537825.1 of Furipterus horrens. Classification (NCBI taxonomy): domain Eukaryota; kingdom Metazoa; phylum Chordata; class Mammalia; order Chiroptera; family Furipteridae; genus Furipterus; species Furipterus horrens. Next base: position 118,763,467 of record NW_028327175.1, on the reverse strand, counting down.
GGCCTTCGACGACTTCATCTTCGCTTTCTTCGCGGTGGAGATGGTCATTAAGATGGTCGCTCTGGGGCTGTTTGGGCAGAAGTGCTACCTGGGTGACACATGGAACCGGCTGGACTTCTTCATTGTCATGGCGGGGTACAGCTCTATGCTACATGGCCCAGCTCTGTTACACCAGGGTTGGCCTGGGGCTATAGCATCTGAAGTAGCCCCTTGCCTGACCAAGCCTAGCCAGGAACCCTACTTCCTCAGGCTCCACAGGTGGCCCTGGGTCCTCAGGAAGAGGGATGAAACAGGTGCATTCTAGAGGGGTCCAGGTGCAGCCTGGTCTGGGAGGTGGCTGGAGGTGGGAAGCCAGTGTGGCCTGTGTCAGGGATGGACACTTCTCCTGGGGATCCCCAGGCCAGCAGCAGCGATGGTGGGATGGACATGGATCTTCAGGAGGCCTAGGGAGCACCCAGTGGTGACTCGGTCATGCTCCTCCTGCCTCAGGATCCAGTCTGGCTCGGTGCACAACTTGGGGACCAGCTCTCTAGCGTGTGTGGTCGCCTGCCCACCACCTGAGCCTCCCTCTCTCTGCCCCTCCCCCAGCATGATGGAGTACTCTCTGGACGGACATAACGTGAGCCTCTCAGCCATCCGAACAGTACGTGTGCTGAGGCCCCTCCGCGCCATCAACCGTGTGCCCAGTAAGTGACCATCCCTCCCCGGCATGGAGCAGGCCTTTGTGTCTTGCCGGCCCTGCTGCGAGCTCTCCAGGGCCTGCTGGGACACAGGACCAGGATGCCACATTGCCCATATGGCTTCTGGACACTGTGGCCCCAGCACTGGAGGAGGGACTGTGGTCCCTGAGCATTTGCCACTGGGAAGGAGAGAACAGACCTGGGCCAAGTTGGGGTGTGATAGGCAGGCTGTGAAGGATCCTGGCCACTCTGAAGTGCAGACTCCTCATCTGCACAGCATTTAGGGTGATACTGGGTGGGGGGGGGGTGCACAGGCCCTGGTGGCTGCTTTGGCCCATCCAGGAAGCTTGGAGACGCTTCTGGGAAGTCACATGGCTGTTTGTTGGGAAGATGGCCTGCCCTCACAATAGTCATCTGCCCACATGGGATTGTTTGGGATTTTTCTGTCTTCGGAGTAGTTAGCGCTGTGGCTGAATTCAGTGCCCATGTGACTGTGAGGTTGTGTGTGTATACGTCGGGGGGCGTCTGTGTGTACCATGTAGCTGTGTACACAGCCTTCTGATGGCCTGTGGTGGCCTCAGCACCCAAGCCCAGGTTGTTAGGTCTTGTCTTACAGCCCTTGCAGAGAAGTTACATACCCCCAGGGTAGGTGCTTTCTCCCCCTGGGGCCATCAACTCTACCAAAGGGCAGGTGGGTCAGGGTTGTGCTATGGGAACCCCCACCCCATCCTGCCTCCCTCCAGTGCAGGGCTCTGCTCCATCGTGATTCACACAGGGATGGAAAGACTCTGCTCCCCAACCCCATACTCGCTGCAAGGCCCCTAGGCTCCCAAGCATGGGGCAGACCAAAGCCCAAGTTCCTGGGTGTCCCTTAGTCTGCTGCCCCTACGACGGAGCTGGGGCCGCTGGGCTCATGGTCAGTCCTGGGGCCTGAGTGGGGCATGATTCTGGCCATCATTCAAAAGGAAAAGGATTACACCTGTCCTGTAACCCTCCTGGCCAGCAGCTTTGCTCCCCTTGGTGTGGGCCTGACCCAGAGGCACCATAGTCCCTCGGTGTCTGCTGGACATGTAGGCACCAGGTGCATGTTCTCTGCATAGCTACACTACCCATTTGTGTACAGAGGGATGGCTTGGGAGGGACTGGGGGCCCAGGGGACACCCCAGAAGGTCCCTGTGCTGACTCCTACCCTGCCACTTGCAGGCATGCGTATCCTGGTAACACTGCTGCTGGACACCTTGCCCATGCTGGGTAATGTGCTCCTGCTCTGCTTCTTTGTCTTCTTCATCTTTGGCATTGTGGGCGTCCAGCTGTGGGCCGGCCTGCTGCGCAATCGCTGCTTCCTGGACAGCACCTTCGCCAGGTGCGAGGCCACACCCACCAGCAAGTCATGCCCCCCGACAGGCTCTTCTGAGCAGCCTGCCCCCAGCAGGCACCTCCCTTTTCGCACCACCCCCAGGGGGGCCACCCTGGAATACCTCTAGCTTGGGCCTAGGGTTCTGGTTCCTGGGTCTCTGGCTCTTATCTTTGTTATGTCTGCTTTAGTCTCTCATTTTGTTCGTCTCTCTGTCTCTGTATCTATCTTCCTGCCTGTCTTTCACTCACTGTTTATTTGTATCCTCCACTGTCTCTCCCTCACCCTCCTTTCCCTTTTCCCCCCTCTCTCTGTGTCCCTGTGCCCCCCTCTTGACCTCCCACCTCCAGGAACAACAACCTTACCTTCCTGCGGCCATACTACCAGACAGAGGAGGGCGACGAAAACCCCTTCATCTGCTCCTCACACCGAGACAACGGGATGCAGAAGTGCTCGCACATCCCCAGCCGCCGTGAGCTGCGCGTGGAGTGCACGCTTGGCTGGGAGGCCTATGCGCAACCACAGGCCGAGGGTGTGGGCAGCACTGGCCGTAATGCCTGCATCAACTGGAACCAGTACTATAACATCTGCCGCTCCGGCGACTCCAACCCCCACAATGGTGCCATCAACTTTGACAACATTGGCTATGCCTGGATTGCCATCTTCCAGGTGGGCTTTTGCTCTAGGCTGTGTGGCCTGTGGCCTTTGTTTCCCCATCATGTTGGGTATGGAGCACGAAGGGCCATGGGGAGGGGCGGTGCCCAGGCGGGGCTTACTTGCCCCACCAGCCACACAGCAGGACCCCGAGGGGACACAGGCCGGCCACACTACCAGCACCACCCTCCCAGGGCCATCTGTGTGTCTAGCCACCTGCCCCCTACACAGGTGATCACACTGGAAGGCTGGGTGGACATCATGTACTATGTCATGGACGCCCACTCCTTCTACAACTTCATCTACTTCATTCTGCTCATTATCGTGAGTACGGGGCGTTGGGCATGTCCAAGTACACAGGGCAAGGTTTTCAGGGCCATGGGCGTTGGTGGGTTGAGTGCCTCTGAGTTGTGACAGCTAATCTTGGATCCATAAGCTCCTTAGTAGATGTCGTCCTGGCCCCCAGGGTCCATTCATGAGCTTGCTTGTGCCCCCAACATGCGCCATCCCAGACTTTGCTTTCCCTCATGGGTCACAGCATTGGGTAAACTACAAGACAGGGGTAGCAGAGACCCATGGCTGTCCTGGGCTGCTGGGCAGGCAGGTGAGGGCCCATGTGGGGTGCAGGGCTTCCGCTCAGGCCCCCAGTGGCAGGAACTGGGAAGGTGTGGGAGGACAGAAGCCAGTGTGGGTGATAGGGGAGAGTGCAATTCCAGGAGACCTCAGAGAGCACGCCAGGCCCTCCCATGACCAGGTCCTGTCTAGAGGTTGCAGAAGAATCAGAACTCTGCACATGACCTCCCTGTCATTGCCCTCCACAGTGTACGTGGCCCCAGGGGTGTCCCTCACTTGACCCAGGCAGGGTCTGTGAAGACCCAGTAGTGAGCAGAACAGGCAGACATCCATCCATGTCTCAGATAATCATCATGAGCAGAGGACAGTCTCACCTGGTGACCGTGTCACAGAGGAAGGCCCTACTGGAAAGGTCAGGGTGGCCACAGTCGAGAGCGTCTCATCAAGGACAGACCTGAGGAGGAGGGGGCAAGCCTCACAGATGTTGGGAAGAAGGGTCTCCCCATGTGTCCTCCATCTGTCCACAAATAGATGAGAAGCACCTACTATGTGCCGGCTGTTCCAGACACTGGACTCAGCATCAAAACAGCAGGGACGCCACCATCATGGGGCGCTCCCACTAGCCACACTCAAAGCCATACCCTTGGACCCTGGAATGGGCGGTGCACAGTAGGCCCCAGTGTTTCTCTCATTAGGGACTTGATCACTGCTATGTAGAAACCACAGCCACTGGTCCGGCCTCTGGGGCAGATGGGTCTCCGTGTCCCCTCTTCCCCAGTTCCCTGGGGCACACAGCCTGGTGAGCGAAGCTCCTGGATGGGCTGTTGGAAGGCTCAACATCACCTGCCCGCCACAGGTGGGCTCCTTCTTCATGATCAACCTGTGCCTGGTGGTGATCGCTACCCAGTTCTCAGAGACGAAGCAACGGGAGAACCAGCTGATGCAGGAGCAGCGCGCCCGCTACCTGTCCGACGACAGCACACTGGCCAGCTACTCAGAGCCGGGCAGCTGCTACGAGGAGCTGCTCAAGTACGTGGGCCACATCTGCCGCAAAGTCAAGCGGCGTGGCCTGCGCCTCTATGCGCGCTGGCAGGGCCGCTGGTGCAAGAAGGTGGACCCCAGCAGCACCCTACACAGTCAGGGCCCCGGGCACAAGCCGCGGCAGGCAGGCAGACATGCATCCTCCATTCACCATCTGGTCTACCACCACCACCACCACCACCATCACCACTACCACTTCAGCCACGGCAGCCCACGCCGGCCCGGCCCCGAGCCGGGCACCGGAGACACGAGGCTGGTACGGGCTAGAGCGCAGCCCTCACCACCCTTGCCCAACCCTGGACCACTCGACACCGAGTCAGTACATAGCGTGTACCATGCAGACTGCCATGTGGAAGGGCCTCAGGGGAGGTCCCAGGTGGTACAAGCTACAGCTCCTGCCACTGGCCTCAAGCTGGCCATGGGGCTGGGCGCCATGAATTACCCCACCATCCTGCCCTCAGCGGGTGGTAGCAGCAAAGGTGGTGCCAGCCCTGGGCCCAAGGGGAAGCGAGCCAGTAAGCCACCAGGAGCTGGAGGGCACAGCTCCCTCAACCTGAGCAGCCATGACCCCTACGAGAAGATCCAGCATTTGGTTGGGGAATATGGTAAGGACCCTAGCCTCGTTCTGCTGAGAGTGAGATGGGACCCAGGGATGTCCCCACCTGTGTGCCTTCCAGGGAGGCCCTGCACCCTAACCTTTTTTGTTGTCTTGGAAGAGGGAAGGGGCCCCCTTCTGCGTGGGGATACTGAGGCAGAGGGATGGCGAGGAGCTAAGGTTACAGTGCCTCTAAGGGTTAGGGAAGGGGCCCAGGTGCCCCTCACCATTCTCCCACCTGGGGCCTCTGCTTCACCCACCTCAGACTTGTGGATGAAAGAGACACTGGGCCCCGTGCAGATTGTGAGGCCCTCCCAGGTGGTGTGGTCGTGTCTAGACCACGGTGCACCTGGCACAGGTAGGGGTATGTGCCAAGGCCATCGTGTGTGCCATGGCCATAGTGTGTGTCACGGCACACCTGCTTTTAGCCCTGCACTACCCATTAAGCAGCCCCAGCCTCATGGGCTCTTGAGCAGTAGTGAGTCTAAGCCAGAGCTTTGGGTACGATGTGTACCCAGGTCCCAGAAACTGAACACGAGGAAGCGGTACAGAGTACTCCTTGGTCATTCTCATGTCTGATCCACGTCAGAATGGTAATGGTCGACATGTGTCATGTCACATGCAGCGTTGAAGTTAATTTCACCTATTTGACATGGCTGCTAGGAAGTAGCTCACGTTACATTTTTGGATGGTGTGGCCCTAGGACAGATGAGCTGTTCTGCCTCTCTGTGTCCCTGCTCCTGTATGTGAACGGAGCACACCTATATAGGGTGTGCATGAGTGTGCCAGGTGTATGTGTGTGTCCCTAGGTATAGACGTGCGTGGCTAGATGTGCATGTGAGTGTGTCCAGGGGTGTGTGTGCTCCTAGGTATGAGTATGCCCAGGTGTGCACTGTTCACCCTACAGCAGCCTCCACGTGGCATGGGGCCCAGGCACTCCCAGGTTGACTGCTAAGTGGCCTGATCCTGCCTTCACCCCTCAGGACTGGGCCAGGCCCCCAGCCGCCTCTCGGGCCTGAGTGTGCCCTGCCCCCTGCCCAGCCCTCAGTCGGGCACGCTGACCTGCGAGCTGAAGGACTGTCCATACTGTGCCAGTGCCCTGGGAGACCCTGCGTTTGAGTTCAGCGACTCAGAGAGCGGAGACTCAGATGGCAACATGGTCTATGAGTTCACGCAGGACGTGCGGCACGGGGACCACCGTGACCCCACACAGCCAACGCCAACAGCGGACGCACCAGCCCAGGGCGGTGCGCAAAGGCGGGTACAGCAGCACGTGGCCTCTGGCAAGCGTGGCGGGCTTGTCCGCGTGTGGGCTACCGTCAGTGGCAAGCTGCGCAGGATCGTGGACAGCAAGTACTTCAACCGTGGCATCATGGTGGCCATCCTCACCAACACACTGAGCATGGGCATCGAGTACCACGAGCAGGTAGGTGGGCGCAGGGACACTTGCCCTCAGTGTGAGTCGGAGCTATTGTCATGACCCCTGGGGAGCACACTCCTTGCGTGTGTCCTCAAGGTTTCAGCCTCTCGTGGACCCACAGTGGGGCTGTAGGGGTTGGGGGCAAGGGTGATGCAGCCAGATGATTTTTATCAGTTTCTCAGCAAATGCTCATGTCTCCTCCTGGCGCTGGTCTCTGCTGAGTGTTGAACACAGAGACGCCATGGCTTCTGCCTCGAGTTTCTCTCCGTCTGGGGTAGGGGATTGAGACCACCACAGACCCAGAGGCAGCAGGGGCTGAGGGTGTTTACCAGGTCATCTGGTGGCTCTTCTCAGGAGGGGACCCCAAGCCCAGTTCTTGCAGAGAGAGGCCCCCCATACCTGAGCCAGACCTACTGGCAGCACCTGCTGGCTGCCTCTTGGGGGCCAGAAAAGGTGGTGATGTAGAATGGCCCCGGGGGGAGGTGCTGTGGGATGGCGCCTGCCCCCCCCCCCCAAGCACCCAGACGCTGTAGACCCTGCACACTGGCCCTGGACAGGGCCACAGAGGGGAGGGACAGCAGCTGGGTCTGGCAGGGAGATGGTATCCTCTCAGGACCAAGGCCGATTCACCTTTAATGATCAAATCTACTTCCTCACATCGTACCTGTTGGTCTTTTCAAGTCAGTTAAACCATTTTTCTCATCCCGGAGCAGTTTAGGGGAAAACAAGCAGTGTCAGCCAAAAGAAGGCCCTAGGTGGGACGTCCTTTTAGTGAGGGTGAGGTCCAGGGCAGGGACAGCACCAGACATCAAGAGCCCTCTGATGTGGAAGAGTCTCTGCCACATGTGTACACACACAGGCACACACGGTCATGCATGTCCACATATATACACATGCAAGGCTTACCCGTGCAGATGTGGACATATGCATACCTATCACGTGTGCAGTGTGTTTGTAGGAATGCATGGACACAGGGCACTGGTGCATACACAGGCATGTGCACACGAGCACATGTGCACACACATGCTGGTGCACACAGGCAGGTTAGAATGTCCCCAGTAAGGATAAGCCTCTGGGGCCTTCTACCAGCAAGGAAGGGTGAGGTCTCCAGAGACCAGGGCAGCTTTCAGAGGCACCACCCTTAGTGTCTGTGCCCCAAGAACCCCCATCCTGGACGCCCAGATGCTCTAGGCCCTAGTACCACGGCCTGTGCTTTGGGGCACAGGGAATTTCTAGGGCCCCAGTGCTCAGACAGGCCTGGGGAAGTCAGGGACAGTGACGGTGGAGAGGCCAGACGGGCCAGGACCCAGCTGGAGGGGACATGCCTGGGGCCTAGCCTCCTCCTTCAGACGCAGCCAATTAGGCTCCTGCGGCCCTGCCTTAGCCTCTGGGCCTTTGGTTCCCTGACGCAGCCTCACCTGCTCCCTGTCAGTGGGGGCAGGGACCCTTCTGCCCTGACCGTCCCTCTGCTGCCCACAGCCGGATGAGCTGACCAATGCCCTGGAGATCAGCAACATCGTGTTCACTAGTATGTTTGCCCTGGAGATGCTGCTGAAGCTGCTGGCCTGCGGCCCGCTGGGCTACATCCGGAACCCCTACAACATTTTTGACAGTATCATTGTGGTCATCAGGTAGGTCCCCTTCTCCCACCCAGGCCTCGGGTTCCTGGAGGCTCCAGTGTCAGAGAGCAGAGCCCCAGTCAGGAAAGGCACTGCTGGCAGCGTTGTCTGGCGGGCCACGGAGGTGGGATGTCAGGTTGGGTACCCTCCCTGGGGCCAAGTCCCTCCGTGCGGGTACTGTGGAGCACACAGGTCGGCTGCATGTGTCTAGAATCTGTTGGAGCTCTTCCCTGAGTGGGTGTTCTGTGGCCCGTCAGCCTCCTGGCTGGCCTCTGCTTAGAGCTGAGCCTTTGCGAGGAAGGCCAGCTCCCCTCCAGGGTGTCCACTTCAGCAAAATCCACACAGGAAGCAGCGGCAGGATCTGGGGGACGTTCCTTCTCCAAGAGGAAGTGGGGCCCTTGGGAGTCAAGGAGGCCCTGCCCTAACAGAGAGGGGTTTGAGCAAGAACGGCCAGGCCAGGCATGGCTGTGGAAGGTGCAGGACAGGAAAGCCCTTGACTGAGGAGCTCCTGTTCGGGCCAGAGCCAGGGATGACAGCTGGTTAGGTGGCTTTGGAGATGTTGCCTCAGCCCCTCAGCCCCCCCGGGCACCTTGATGTAGCCAGACCTGCTGCTCATCATGGGGTTGAGTGCAGGCCACCGTGGCTCTGAGGCTGACTTTCCTGCTCCTGAGAAGAGGAAGTTCGGAGTCACGGTGGGTGCAGGGATCCACAGTTGGAGAACAGCGCCTCCTGACCCTTGGCCTGGCCCACAGTGTCTGGGAGATCATTGGGCAGGCAGATGGGGGCTTGTCAGTGCTGCGGACCTTCCGGCTGCTGCGGGTGCTGAAGCTGGTGCGCTTCATGCCGGCTCTGCGGCGCCAGCTGGTAGTGCTCATGAAGACCATGGACAACGTGGCCACTTTCTGTATGCTGCTCATGCTCTTCATCTTCATCTTCAGGTGGGCCCCCCACAGAGGAGGACCCCTTCCCGCCACTCTGATTTCAGGGCCCTAGGCTCCGGGGGTAGCCAGGAGCCTCAGAGTTTCTGCAGAAGCTCAGGTGCTGGGTCCTTCATCCTAACAGAGCTGAGTGGGTGCCTCCCATGTGCAGGGTGAGGCATGTGGGACCCCAGGCTGGGCCCTGCTCTCATGAGCTCACAGCTTAGTGGGGGGCCAGGATGGACCTCCAGACGACAGATAGGGGACTGAGCGAGGGCTGGAGAAGGGTGGCGGCAGCCAGGCTGGAGTTCATCTGTTGAGCACCTGCTGTGCCAGCCTGGCCATGACTCGGGCCTCAGGGAGAGGCTGGGGTGGCGGTCAGCCCAGACAGGCAGAGTGAGACAGGCGTCCCAGGGCCCAGTCACGGCCTGGAGCCAGAGTGGCCTCTGACTGGCCCTTCCTCCCCTGGCCTTGGTCTTCCCACCGCACTGGGAGGCCGGGAAGCGTGGTGCTCAGCGGGGGAAAGCATAGATGAGCAGCTTCTGGGTCTGAAGGAGACCCGGCAGAGTGGCTCCCCTATGTCCCTCCTCTCCCCACTCACCACACCCCTGCCTCTCACCCTCAGCATCCTGGGCATGCACCTCTTTGGCTGCAAGTTCAGTCTAAAGACGGACACTGGAGACACGGTCCCCGACAGAAAGAACTTTGACTCTTTGCTGTGGGCCATTGTCACCGTGTTCCAGGTAAAGCGTGGGTGGGGACTGTCCCTGATGTAACTATGGCCAAAGGCAAGCCACAGCCCTGCTCAAGTATTTGTCTTGGCCTGTGCAAGGCTAGAGCAGTTGAGCTGCTGGCAACAGTAGGGGCAGCATTTCATCCCCTGGGGGCGGCGGGCATGTGCACTTGCTGGGGCAGAGCTCCTCCTCTCCTGAGGAGTTGCCAGCATTTCCAAGGTGGGCTAACCCTCACTGCCCCGCCTCTCCCCACCATGGCATCCCTGCCCTCGGGTCTCAGGCGCCGCTCTTCCTTGCTGCCCTCCTCCTCCAGATCCTCACCCAGGAGGACTGGAACGTCGTCCTCTACAACGGCATGGCCTCCACCTCCTCCTGGGCTGCCCTCTACTTCGTGGCCCTGATGACCTTCGGCAACTACGTGCTCTTCAACCTGCTGGTGGCCATCCTGGTGGAGGGCTTCCAGGCAGAGGTGAGGGGAACTTCCAGGAGGTAGGGTCCCGGCATGGTGGGTGGGGCTTCTGCACAGACTGACATGGAGAGACCTCCAACCTTCTCTCATCTTGTCCGCTGGGCCTTTCGTCACACCCACCTGCATACCAGCCCAGCCTCCCTGTCGGAAGCTCCACAGGGGGGTGCTTGGCACAGATGGCTCCCACCCAAGGGGAGCCTCACTCTTGCCTTCTGCTCGGCGGGACACAGGGCGACGCCAACAGATCTGATACAGATGAAGACAAGACATCCACCCGCCTGGAGGAGGATTTTGAAAAGTTCAGAGACTTCAGGGCCACAGGTGTGTTGGGGGGTGATGGGGGCAGGGATGAAGGGGGTGATGCCTGCCCTGACCTGGCAGAGAGGGGACTCCTGTGGGTGAGTCCTGGGTTGACGGATTTCCCATCCTGAGAGCCCTGTAGGCACAAGTGCCCCCCCCCCTTCCCCAGAGATGAAGATGTACTCCCTGGCCCTGACCCCCAACGGGCACCTGGAGGGCCAAGGCAGCCTGTCCCCTCCTGTCATCATGCACACAGCGGCAACACCCATTACCACCCCCAAGAGCTCCCCAAACCTGGATACGGCCCATGGTCTGCTGGAGTCACGGCGTGGCAGCAGCAGCTCCATGGACCCCCAGCTGGGGGACCAGAAGTCTCCGGTAGGTACTGTCTCCTGCCCCAGCCTCAGGGCACCTTCAGGCTCCATGCACCCAGCTTCTTGTAGCCTTCCCCAAAGATGAGTGAGGGTCCCACACACCCCACACGCGCGCACGCCCCCCCCCCCCCCGTATCGTATCCCCATGAGTCCCTGGCCCCGAGTGCTCTGATTTCTGTAAACGGAACGGAGTTGCTATGCTTATGGGAAGCGTGTAGGGACCAGACATGGAAATAGATGTTTGATCTTTTTTCTCTGGTAAAATGTCAGGCAGGAAGTTTATCTTCCAAGTTGCAATAAAATATAAAAGGTGGCAGAGCATAGATCAGAAGGAAAAACAGAAAAGAGACAGCAAAAAGGTACAAAAATATCATACAAAACATGATGGAGGCCCAGGGGAAGGTCTCATGTGTCAGGATCAACAGTGTCCCATGGGGACTTTCCAGAGAAACCTGGAAATGCCATCCGTCCCCAGGGACACAGCCAACATGGCTTTTCAGAAGGGCCCAGAGGGCTGGGCAGAGCAAGACACGCTAGCAAGAGAAGTGGTGTGGGATTAGAACACAGGAAATCTTCCCATGGGTAACAGGAGGATCTGCCCAAGTGAGCCTGGGGTGGGCCAGGCGACCCAGCAACAACATGCATTGCAGCCACAAGGGAGGTGGGCAGGGACAGTTTAGCAGGATTAAACCTCAGCCTGTGCTAGACCCAGGAGGTGACATGAACACTGACAGGAGGATGGGCACAGCCAGGTAAGGTCCCTCTGTTGAAGTCGATTTATCTCCTAAGACCCCTAAGACCGTGGCCAAACTTCTTTTTACAAGGCCATAGTCTGCCACTCAGAAACTGATTTGGGTCCCCACCCCAAAGATCAAGGTCAGCGGGGGCGGTGTCTGGGGATGGTCTGTGGCTGGTTCCAGGCCTGCTGATGGCCTGCGCCTGCCCTCTGGTCCTCCTGCCAGCACAGCTGCGAGCTCCAGCGCAGCAAGAGGCCCGCCCAGTAACACTTGCTGGCTGGACTTTCTGCTCATTGTTAACCTCCTCTGCAACTCAGACATCCCCCTGGAATAGCGGTGATGCTAGCCTCTCCCTAGCAGGGTGGTCTGCATGTATAAATACCATTCACGGGTATTAGGGATGGTGGTGATTCATGTGTAAATCCCACACATGGGGTGCCCCGGTGGGAAAGGCCCCTGTGGCTGGGTGCCCTGGAGCCTGGGATGCTTAGGGGTACTTGGGGAACTGGCCCCCCTCTCTCCTTCCCCCTCCCCTGCAGTCCAGCCTGCGCAGCTCACCCTGTGCCCACTGGGGCTCCAACAGCGCCTGGAGCAGCCGGCGCTCAAGCTGGAACAGCCTGGGTCGTGCGCCCAGCCTCAAGCGCCGGAGCCAGTGCGGGGAGCGGGAGTCCCTGCTGTCTGGTGAGGGCAAGGGCAGCACGGACGAGGAGGCCGAGGATGGTCGGCCCGGGGTGGGGGCGTTGCCCTGCACACGTGCCACCCCACTGCGGCGTGCCGAGTCCCTGGACCACCACAGCACACGGGACGTGCCGCCCCTGCGGCCAGCCACTCTGCTGCCCACCAAGCTCCATGACTGCAATGGGCAGATGCTGGCCTTGCCCAACGAGTTCTTCCTGCGTATAGACAGCCACAAGGAGGACCTGGCCGAGTTTGACGATGACATGGAGGATGTGAGTGGGCTTCGGGGCCCATGGCTCCCGCCTGTCATGGGCCTGTTCCCAGAGCAGACCCTGAACATTAGGCATGGAGGTGGGGGGCAGTCTCAAGAGAAAGGGGAGGAAGTGGACAAGCTGAGAGGGACTTGACCCTGTTGATAGGTCTCAGCTGATCCTCGGGAGATCAGGAGCAGGCTTGGCCCTAGGGTCGGCCCCCACCTCCACCTGAGGGCCATTCTGAGCCCTGAGTTTTCAGCCATAGGTGGGTCTCTGAGGGGGAGGAGAGGAGGGCAGGGCCACCTTCTCTGTGAGGCACTCATTCCATTGCCCAGGGCAGCTCCACAGGTGGGGGCGGGTGGGGGGGGGCTCTCTGGGTGGAAACCTGAGAACACCCATGCCCCTTCACCTGGGCTCGTGGACTCCCAGCATGGGTCACTCAATCAGTGCGTGTGGGGAGGATGAGCTGGGACAGCTGGGACCCCAGGGGTGGAAGGACAGGGCTGGGAGAGTTTGGGATGGGCCTGAGGATCTGCCCCTTCTCCTCAGAGCTGTTGCTCACGCCTGCGCAAGGTGCTGGAGCCCTATCAGCCTGGGTGGTGTCGCAGCCATGAGTCCTGGGCGCTGTACCTTTTCTCCCCACAGAACAGGTAAGCGGTGCCCGGGTGGGAGAAACACTGACCTTTTGGGTCCTCGAGTTGCCTGCCAGGCAGTGAGCCCCCCAGGCCTCCGGCTCTCCCACCTGCCCTCTGGGCACTGAGACGAAGCAAGAACTTCGGCAGGACTGTGCCCTGACCCCTCACCCAGTACCCTCGGCCCCCAGGTTCCGCGCCTCCTGCCAGAAAATCATCGCTCATAAGATGTTCGATCACATTGTCCTGGTTTTCATCTTCCTCAACTGTATCACCATTGCCCTGGAGAGGCCGGATATTGACCCGGGAAGCACCGTGAGGCCCCCTTCTTCTTGGGGGAGAGGGGGCAGGGTCTCTTAGGTGCAGCTGGCCCCTCCCACCACCCTGTCCCTGCAGGAGCGCGTCTTCCTCAGCATCTCCAACTACATCTTCACGGCAATCTTCGTGGCTGAGATGATGGTGAAGGTACCAGCATATTCGGGAGAGACCCAGGCTCTGTCCTCTGGCCTTACAACCCCCGCCCCGCCCAGCAGCTCCCACCTGCCGTGCCCCTGTCCCCTACCCCATCTGCTGCAGTACCTCAGACCTGGGCTCCTCCTCCTCTGCACCTGGACAGGTGGTGGCCCTAGGCCTGGTCTCGGGTGAACACGCCTACCTGCAGAGCAGCTGGAATGTGCTGGATGGGCTACTGGTCCTTGTGTCCCTGGTCGACATCATCGTGGCCATGGCCTCCGCTGGCGGTGCCAAGATCCTGGGCATCCTGCGTGTGTTGCGCCTGCTGCGGACGCTCCGGCCTCTGAGGTGGTCGGGGGCTGGGGGGATGGAGCTAGGCCAGGCAAGGGGACAAAGACAGATGAGGTGAAGGGGAGCTGGGATTTGGTGAGGTCTTCACATGACCTGTGCCCAACAGCAGGCCCCTTTGCCCCATGAAGGGTCATCAGTCGTGCTCCTGGCCTCAAGCTGGTGGTGGAGACCCTGATATCATCCCTCAGGCCCATTGGCAACATCGTCCTCATCTGCTGTGCCTTCTTCATCATCTTCGGCATCCTGGGGGTGCAGGTGGGCAGCCCTGCTTCTTCATGGGTGTCCTGTTCCAGAGTCAGTGGTCTGTGGTCAACAGCCACTGGGCAACACCAGAAAGGCCCAGCCTCGCCCCTCACCCTGTTGCCCCGGGAGGCCCCTTGTAGGGGTTGGTGGACTGGGGGGCACAAGGTCGGCCTTCTGGGTGACCGGCTGCCCTGTCAGCTCTTCAAGGGAAAGTTCTACTACTGCGAGGGCGCTGATACCAGGAACATATCCACCAGGGCGGAGTGCCGGGCTGCCCACTATCGCTGGGTGCGGCGCAAGTACAACTTCGACAACCTAGGCCAGGTGGGTGGGGTGAGGGCGAGGCCAGGAGGGGAGGGGAAAGGATCGGGTTAGGGCAGGACCTTCCCTGGAGTGCCCTGAGGTCTGCACCCCAGGTGGTCCTCCGTGGCCTCACCCTACTCTCCTGAAGGAAGAGAATGGCAGGACTGCAGGGCTGTGGTGCCACGGGCAGATCTGTGTGGGAGCCCTGTGGGGGTCTCCAGGATAGGAGGCAGGGCCCGTGGTAAGGAGTAACCACTCTTGGTGTGGCCCGCAGGCGCTGATGTCCCTGTTTGTGCTGTCCTCCAAGGACGGCTGGGTGAACATCATGTACGACGGGCTGGACGCCGTGGGCATAGACCAGCAGGTGCGGGCAGGCTGTGGGTAGCCCTGGCCCTCCAAGCAGACCCTTTGGCCGTCCTTTGGATCATCTTAGGGAACCTCCTCCAAGATGCCATCTCTGATCTCTCAGAACTCCTGGGGAGTTCCATGTCGTGGGCCCCCTCTCTGACTCTGCAGCCTGGGGTGCGTGGCTGTCCCTGGGCAGGACCCTTGGGCAGTGGGGACCCACGCATCCTCATGTGTTGCAGCCGGTGCCTAACCACAACCCCTGGATGCTACTCTACTTCATCTCCTTCCTGCTCATCGTCAGCTTCTTTGTGCTCAACATGTTCGTGGGTGTCGTGGTAGAGAACTTCCACAAGTGCCGGCAGCACCAGGAGGCCGAGGAGGCGCGGCGGCGTGAGGAGAAGCGGCAGCGACGCCTAGAGAGGAAACGGAGGAGTAAGGCGCTCCTGGTGGAGGTGGTGGGTCGGTACCTATGTGCCTGTGGTAGGGCGGCGGGCCAGCAAGGCAGCAGGGGCGGTCCGAGCAGTGGGCTTTGAGGCTGGGTCTCCCTTGCACTTGTGTGCAGTGGGCACCTGAAGCCCTCTACCTGGCCCTCCTCCCCTCAGCCTCCCAGCCCTGGCCTCACTGAATGGCTCTGCAGTCTGCCCGCTTTGCCTGGGACTGCATGGTGGCCAGGCCCTCAAGGAAGGGCCAGGCAGAGGAGGGCAGCTGCAGCAAGAGGCAGGCGCCCCTCCCGAGTGGCACAGGAGATGATGAGACTCCCAGTTCTCATCTCACATGAGCCCTTACACCAGGGGGCAGGAATAAGCAAAGCTGAGACAGAGAGAGGGACTTAGGGAGGCCCTACCCAGCTTGAGAGCAAGGAGGGCTTTCTGCAGGAGGGGGCCACTGAGTGTCCTGCCCACCGTGGCCAGCTCAAACCATCTCCTTGTCTTTCCAGGCACTTTGCCCAGCCCAGGTACCTGCCCCCCACCCTGCATGTCTAAGCCCCGTGCTTTTGCCAGCCTCTGCACGGGACTGCAGTCTGGCCTGGCCTCCGCCCCTCTGCCACTGCCATGTGGAAGGGCAGACATCGCAGGTGGATGCCAGGCCCACTGGGGTCTGCTGCAGGATGGGCGTGGGACGGCCAGGGTTTGGGCGCCAGGCATCAGTGGGAGGAAGGGTTGTCCACTCGCCTGCCTGGTGTCCACGCCACTGCCTGCAACCTCCTGTGTATCCCTCTGCCCAGCTTGTGTGCTTCCCTGCCATGCTCTGAGATGCCTGTCGGCCTGTGGCTGCTCCACGTCTTTAGTGCTGGCTTCGTCCTGCTGACTGCCGGCCCCTTGGGCCGCGCGATCTGAACCAACCTCTTTAGTGACTGCATGCCAGACCCAGGAGCACAAGGGTCCCAGGTCTTGGTCAGTCCTGTTGGCCTTGCTGTCCAAGGCCCTGGGGCAGCCACACCTCTGACCCCCGGCCCCCAACCATGCATGATTCTGTGGCTGAGGCAGGTCTTCATGTGCAGTGGTGGCAGCTATGTCCTCACCCAGGGGGAACTCAGGGGGCACTGAGATGCCCGAAAGGGTTACTGCAGGGAGAATGTTTAGTGCAGACAGTCCAGTTGGCGAATGCATGATCGCCAGGTGATGGCCATCAGAGGGACCAGAAGCCTGGCAAAGCCCAGACAAGAGGCAGCGGTCATTGACCTCTTAGACGACTAGAACTGAAGGGACCCTGGGCCTGGTGGCCAGAGGACAGCTCATGCCCAGACTCGGAGACGGAGGGAGGGGAGAAAGCTCCCATCTGCCTGCCCCTCCTCTAGGTGTCTCTGAACCCTGTTGCCATCCCCAAAGAGTACCCCAAAGTCCCGAGCCTGGGAGCCCTTGGCAGGGCAGAGTCTGGGCAGAGTCTGAGCAGCGCCCCAGGGTAGGGCCAGGTGGAGTCTCAGCTTCCAGGCCACCCCTGGCCCAGCCCTCAGGCCAGGGCCCCAGAAGCCACAGGGCGTGGTGGATGGCCTGCCCCTGAGGCCCACTCACCCCTCCCACCCTGAGTTGTCCATCCAGCAACAGGAGCCAGATTCACAGGGAGCTACTTCTTACCTGGACTGGACACCACTTCCTAAGAGAAATTTCCTCCTCCACCCTCCTGACAACCCCTCCCATCTGAGCCTGGGCTCTCCCCCAGCCCCAGCCCCACCCCCACCATCTAGCCCTGGTCACAGGCGCCCTCTCCCTGCAGAGGCCCAGCGCCGGCCCTACTACGCAGACTACTCGTCCACCCGCCGCTCCATCCACTCGCTGTGCACCAGCCACTACCTCGACCTTTTCATCACCTTCATCATCGGGGTCAACGTCATCACCATGTCCATGGAGCACTACAACCAGCCCAAGGTGGGGCTCGGGTGCGAAACCCTGCCCACCCTGCCTCCAGGACCAGTGTGGGGGTTCAGCCCCAGGAGGGCCGTGGCTGAGGTCCAGCACCCGGTGGGTGGCCTGGATCAGGAGGTGCTACCCCAAGAACTGGCGGGCTCTTACTTCTGCAGCCCTGGGTGAGCCCTCACTGGGGTTTGCAGGGTGTGGTTTGAACAGAGTCCTCCTTCTTGTAACATCAGTTGAAACTCTCAGGGCCACCTGCCCTGGAGGGCCCTCCCCACCCCATGAGTGGCTCCATCCTGAAACTGGCTGTTGAAAGGTCCCTGAGTCCAGCTTCTTGGGCTGTGGGTTTCACAATCCAGGAAAAAGCCAGACAGAAAGGGCTGACAGGAGAGAGGTGGGCATAAACGGTCAGCTTTTTATGTTGCTCCAATTACATCTGCATTGACATCGTTTCATTACAGAAAGGGCAGTCCCCCTCCCGTCCCCCACCATGGAAAGGGAAGGGTCTCGATATCAGAGCCTTTGAGTCTGAACCTACTCCGGTTTTGTGTCTGGCTAGCATGGGCTGGCCCCTGCCACAGGCTGTGGGTGGGGCCTTGTTAAGGCAGGGCCAGGAGCCTGGGCGCTAAGGGGCCCTTGCCTCCCACCTGAGCATTGTTCGGGAGATGCTGCAAGGGTCAGTCAAGGTGATGCCTTCCAGACCGGGCGCAAGCAAGCGCATATACAGTAAGTGCTCAACAGCTGAGCTTCAAAGAGACCTGTCCTCTGCCTGGAGACACTCAGATTGGTACAGGAGAGAGGTGGGGCAGGGCGACCAGGACCCAGGCGCTGGAGTGCCTAGTGCCATGGTGGGGGGTGGAGGAGAGGCAGGGTAGCCTCCACAGCCTGCTACTCTGCCCCCAGTCACTGGACGAGGCCCTCAAGTATTGCAACTACGTGTTCACCATTGTCTTCATCTTTGAGGCTGTGCTGAAGCTGGTGGCATTTGGGTTCCGGAGATTCTTCAAGGACAGGTATATGGGGTGGGGCTCCCTGGCACCCAAAAGGACCCATAGGCTCTTGAGGAAGGGGGCAGGTGAGAGCCACCGCCCTCCCCTCCAATGGTCCCAGCCTCCTGTCTGCAAAGGTGACCGTGCTGAGCAGAGGCATAGGATGCACCACCCCATGGGCAACACCAGGACATGTCTGTGGGTGACACTAGGGTGTCTCCAGAGTGATAACAGGGTAACTCCCAGAGTCACACCAGGGGGCTCCCAGGGTGACGGAGCGGACTCCTCTTGCCCTAAAGGGCTGCGGGTGGGGAGGGGAGGCAGCGCGGCACTGAGCCCGCCTGGCCACCCAGGTGGAACCAGCTGGACCTGGCCATCGTGCTGCTGTCCATCATGGGCATCACGCTGGAGGAGATCGAGATGAGCGCAGCGCTGCCCATCAACCCCACCATCATCCGCATCATGCGCGTGCTGCGCATCGCCAGAGGTAGACACCCAAAGGGGACCCCGGGGCTACCCCTTGCCCCAAGGCCTCAGGAATGTAAGGGATGGGGGTGGTCCTGAGGCCCAATCTGGGGGGGTCAGACTGGCCCAGGCCCCCAGCTGCTCTAACACTCAGCTCTTGGCCCTAGTGCTGAAGCTGCTCAAGATGGCCACAGGCATGCGAGCCCTGCTGGACACAGTGGTTCAAGCCCTGCCCCAGGTAGCTGGACAGCTGCCCCAGGGTGGGCACTACAGACGCCACCAAGAAGACAAGGCTGCAGGGAGGGTCTCATTCACGGTCACTCATCCATTCATTCTAGTGCTCATCTGCACCTGTGATCACCACATTTACCACCCCTCCCTGTGCAGGGAATAATGGCTGTGCTGGGAGGGAGATGGCTCTCTGCCTTCTGGGCCTCGGTCCCTCCGGGAAGGCTGAGAACCAGTGCCCGCCTCCCCTAGTCCAGTGCTGTATGCAGTGGGGTATGGGCAGAGGGCAAAAAACATAGCCAAGGTGGGCTTATCTGAGTTCCTAGGATCATGCCCAAAGTTCAGGTGTTGGCTGAAGACCGCTCTCCTCTTTAGAGCTAACTCAGGCCCCCTGTCCTCACTTCCTACATCCACAGCCCCTACCCTGATCCTTTGTGGCCGCTTGAGCTAGAAGAAACCTTTGCCTCATCTGTATTTAGTTCTTCTGCCAACCCAGCCTGTTCAGCCACGTGTCCATCTGTCCATGGTTCTAACCCTTTCAGTCATCCATCCATCCACCCATGTGTCCATCTGTCCGTTACCCAACCAGCCACTCGCCCCCACAGCTGTGTGTCCACCGAGCACCATATCTCTCAACCACCTGCTCACCCATGTGCCTGTCTGTCCACACACTCGTCCCACCATGCATCCACCAGCCCTCCGTGTGCTCCCTCCTTCAGCCAACCCCCATTCATGTCCTAAACAGCATTCCTCAGCCTTGTCTGAGTTACAGTCCCTGGGGGCCTTTGTGCCTGCCTGGTGTCTGTGGAAGTAACAGGAGGGGAGGGAAGCCAGGGCTGGCCATGTCCCAGAGTCAGGGCCATGGGAGGTATGTGAAGAAGTGCTGGGATGCTGGGGCTGTGAGGTTCAGGGTAGAGCCTCAGGCAGAGGTCACTTGGCCTACAGAACTTGGATTTGGCCTTTTCCCATGGGGACCCCGAGGCTGGAAGCCCTACACAGAGTCTGTCAAAGCCTTGGGAGGCCGCCTCGGCCCAGGGGAGCAGAGGTGCTGGAAGCAGGGGTGGTCCTGAGTGCAGAGTGGGTGTGAGGAGCTAAGGAGAGGCCTTGAGCACCACGCAGGACAGGGAGCCCCTAGATGCCATGGGAGCTCCAGGGCCAGTGGGGTGGGTTAAGAACGAGGCTTCAAGGCTTCCCTGGGAACCTGACCTCCTGCCTGGAAGGAACATGGGGTGAGGGTGGCTGGTGGGGCACCAGGCACAGTGCACAGCAGGCAGGATTGAGGCCTGACCTGGTTCTGCTTCTCTCCTGTGTAGGTAGGGAACCTCGGCCTACTTTTCATGCTCCTGTTTTTTATCTATGCTGCCCTGGGAGTGGAGCTGTTTGGGAGGCTTGGTGAGTGGGGTCCAGGAAGGTGCAGCCTCACCCACACACGCGTGGCCTGCAGACAGCTCGGGACACCATCCAGACTGAGAGGGCCCCTGCTCCCTCCACCCTTCACCACACAAGGCGAATGTGACAGCAGGCACAAACAGGAGTATCTACGCACACACACAAGTGTGGTACCACATTTGTGAACACACACACATACACACCCAGACATGCACGTGGACACAAACATGCATACCTTTCCCAGTGAGGAAAGCAGAGCCACACGTAAGGCTGAGCAAGAATTCGAATGCAGACACACACACACACATCTCCCTAATCTGCATGTGGCCCCCGGGGGACAAATGCTGCAGCTTGTTCTTTTTAATTGTCACCAAGGATTTCCTTAAATCCCCCTGGCCAGTCTGAGCAGGGGGCAGGAGGGGACCTTCTGGCAGCCCACTTCCTGTAGGGTACCCCTCCCTTTCC
The DNA here is from genome assembly GCF_987537825.1 of Furipterus horrens. NCBI lineage: Eukaryota > Metazoa > Chordata > Mammalia > Chiroptera > Furipteridae > Furipterus > Furipterus horrens. The sequence continues at coordinate 118,742,851 of NW_028327175.1, read as the reverse complement.
TGCCAGGGTCTTCTGCACACTTGGTGTTACTGACTGCTCAGTGGTTTTCAGGAGCCACCAGTGGGCCTATCTGTGAGGTGGCTGAGGTAGTGGTCAGTTTGGGGTCTGTTTAGAGGAGGGGGCTCCTGGGACCCAGCAATGAATGCCCCAGACCTGACTCCTCGCCCCTGGCCCAGCCTCACGCTCCAGGGTGGCCACATTACCCCACTGAGGCCTGAGGGTGTGCTGATCCGAGAGGGGAGCAGTCAGTGCCCTCTCATGGTGCCTAGCCAGAGCCAGCTGGCACCAAGGGCTTGGCCTGTCTAGATCTAGAACAGGCAGGGCATCGGGCAGCCCCCGTGCCAAGGAGAAGGAAGCCATCCCACCCTGTTTTGAAGAGGCATGCCCCCATGTGCCTCCTGCGGGTGCCCACCTGGCAGAGATGCACGAATTAGGCAAGGTCCCAGTGCGCAGACGAGCCTGGCTTCCCTGGGGGAGGAGCAGGGCCCATGGTGTGTCTCGGGGCTTCCCAGACCAGCACCTGCCCTGCCCCCAGCAGCGTGGCTGACCGGGGGGGGTCTCTACCCTGCAGAGTGCAGTGAGGACAACCCATGTGAGGGCCTGAGCAGGCACGCCACCTTCTCCAACTTCGGCATGGCCTTCCTCACGCTGTTCCGTGTGTCCACGGGGGACAACTGGAACGGGATCATGAAGGTACCTGCCCGAGCCAGATGGGAGGAGAGGTGGGGCGAGCCGGCCCCGTCCTGCAGCTGCCTGCGCGCCCACAGGACACTCTGCGGGAGTGCGCCCGGGAGGATAAGCACTGCCTCACCTACCTGCCGGCCATCTCGCCCATCTACTTCGTGACCTTCGTGCTGGTGGCCCAGTTTGTGCTGGTCAACGTGGTGGTGGCCGTGCTCATGAAGCACCTGGAGGAGAGCAACAAGGAGGCCCGCGAGGACGCCGAGCTGGATGCCGAGCTGGAGCTGGAGCTGGCACGGGGGTCCCCCGCTTGTCCCCAGCCCGGCGCCCTGCAGAGCCCAGGCCCTGGGCCCAGCGCCCCCAGCCTCCTGGTGGCTCGGAAGGTGTCGGTGTCCAGGATGCTCTCGCTGCCCAACGACAGCTACATGTTCCGGCCCGTGGCACCTGCCTCAACCCCGCACACCCACCCACTGCAGGAGGTGGAAATGGAGACCTACACGGGCACCACCTCCTCCGGTATGACTGGTGCAGGCAGCTGGAGGGCTTGGGCAGGTGGGAGGACATAGGCAGGAGGACTCAGGTGGGTGGGAGGACTCCAGGCAGGCGACAGCTGCCTGGTTTAGACACCTTCCTGCCCCAGGCTTGGTCACCTTTGAGCACTCACCTCCTGTGGAGTCCTGCGCCTCCCTCCAGGTCTCGTCAACTTCGTCCTCCCCTGCCAGGGGCAGCAACACCCTCCTCACCCTGCCCCCTCGGGGCGCAGCTCACTCCCCCAGCCTTAGCTGCCTGCTCTGCAGACAGGTAGGAGAAGCTCCCTGCAGGGCCTGAGCGGGTTTCCTTTCCCCATTAAAGGATGAGTGACCAGGACACTGAGGAAGGGGGGTGCTTTGTCACTGGAGCCTGTGATGACAGAGTTCCCAGCCACCAGGAAGGACCACACCCCCTCCTTGGGCAGAGGCCTTAGTCCTTCACAGCACCCCTAGCAACGGTTCCTGTGGGCATCACCTCCACCCACAGACCACACACCCCATCCTCAGGGCGCCGCGCTGGGCCGGCGGTGCACAAGGCTGCCTCAGCCTCACCCTGCGCTCAGCAGGGTTTCCAGGCTCTCCTCACTCAGGCTCCAGCCCTCCACTCCTCATGGCCCCTCCCCATTGTGACCTGCATGGATGGTTGGCACCCGCATGCAGGGTGGTCCCCGGGTTGGTGTGGGTGGGGCTGTGACGTCCATCCCAGAGGTTCTCTCAGCCCCATCTCACCCGGGGTCCCACCCTCAGGGGATTGAGTGTCTGCTCTGACCCAAGCGGGGAGGGGTCCATGTGACGCTGGCTGCTGGCTGGGTTCTGCCTAGTCTTACCTGACCCCGTGCCCTTGCAGGAGGCCCTGCCCACCAGCTCCCAGGAAACACAGGTTGACAGCCTTGCAGACTGCACCCTGAGCTTGGGGGAGCCTGGCGGGAAGACCACCTCAAGGCATGCGTCCCTGGGGGACTCCCTCCAGTCCCCACCCTACTCCCCGAGGCCCACCAGTGTCCGTACCCGAAAGCACACCTTTGGACAGTGCTCTATCTCCAGTCGGCTGCCGGCCACAGGTGGAGAGGAGGCAGAGGCCCCAGACCCAGCCGACGAGGAGGTCAGCCACATCACCAGCTCGGCCCGAAGCCCCTTGCCTGAAGTCCACAGGGTGGTGGGTGGTGAGCCAGACGTGCGCAGGCTCTATGGTGTGGACACCCAGGGCCTCCTGGACCAGCCCAGCAGGGTGGACCAGCACCGGCAGCCCTCAGTGGAGCAGGGCAGAGGGGACAGCCGCTCAGAGACTGGAGAGGTGAAGGCCCAGGCCCTGGAGGCTGAGCCAGCCCCGGGGGCACGCAGGAAGAAGAAGATGAGCCCCCCATGCATCTCTGTAGAACCCCCCACAGAGGATGAGGGTGCAGCCTGGCCCCCTGCAGCAGAGGGTGGCAGTACGACCCTGCGGCGGAGAACCCCATCCTGTGAGCCTATGGAGGGCATGGGGGTAGACCCTGCCGCCAAGGGAGAGCGATGGGGCCAGGTTCCCTGCCGTGCAGAGCACCTGACCATCCCCAGCTTTGCCTTTGAGCCACTGGACCCAGACCCCAGCGGGGAACTGTTCTTGGACGGTGGTCACAGAGTGGCCCAGGAACCCAGAGCTTCCTTGGGGGTCACATTACCTGCTGAACCCCACAAAACAGAGTCTTCTGTGCTCTCCAGCAACCCCCCAGAGAAGGGGCAGGGGCTATACCTCAAAGTCCCCCAGAGCCCCCCAAAGAAAGCAGGGTCCCTCTCAGTTAGTCCTACACCGGGTAACTGTGTGAATGAACCTGTGTAGCTGGGGCAGGATGCCACACAGGCTTGGCACTAGGGATGGGGTATACTCGATAGGGTGGTGGCCTCAGGCGGGACCATGCATGGACCCCATTTCGGGCCCCACCTTGGGCAGAGGCACCAGAAGGACAGTCGCCCAGGGAGAGGGAGGTAGATGCTATTCTGGGCAAAGAGCAACAAGGATAACTCCTTGGACTGTGGGCCTCTGCCCATCAATTCAGGTTTGGATTTTTCCGAGTCAGCCGCTGTGGTCTGAGACGGTGCTGGCAGCCTGGTCTGAGGCCCTTGATGAGAGAGCTGTGTTCATGGGAAAAGGACTAGAAAGTGGCCGAGAGGAGAAAGGCAGAGGCCACCCAGCAGATCCCCATCTTCACATCCACTTATTTTTATAGGGAATACACACTTGGGGCCCCTTGTGCCCTCGAGGGTGGCAGCTCGGTCCCAGGGCCCCCACAGCCATGCTTCACCATTGCTCACAGTCTGAGCTCCCATCCATTTGTCCCAACACCCGCATTGCTGTCTCTCCACCTCCCCTTCTAGGCCCCCTCCCCACCATTTCGTCCAGAACACCCATTGACTCTGGTCTCTGTGAAACACCGAATTACCAGGGAGTGGGAGCCAAGCAGTAAGGCCCAGCGCCCAGAGCCCCATGCCTCCCATGGCCGTCCTGGGGTCTGGGAGGAGCCGTTCCCGCTGAGGCCCCTTGTTTCATTTTCTTTTATAAATTCAGGATAAACAATGCAATAATCTGATGCAGAAAATTCAGCTTCTCAAGTGAAGGGAAGGAGGACAGAATAAATATTAACTTATTTAAGAAACAATTTGGATGTCAACCAGAATCGGTTCCTCCTCATAAGAGGGTGGTAAAGCTGGGTGATGACAGTCAACACACTGGGGCTGCAGGGTCCCCTCCTGAACACCTGCTCCACGGGTGTCCTGTGGTCCCCCCACTCGGGCAGGTCCACACATAAAAAGTTCTTCATGGCCGCCAGGTCCGTGTGGTATCCTTCGTATGCTGGGGCACCCTCATCTGACCGCATAGGAAGAAGAATTTGCCAGGGCTCCTGACAGGATCAGGTGCTGTATGGGCAGAGGTGGGGAGCGCCTCACAGGGAGAGCTTTCCAGCTGGGCAGTGAGCCTTGGGCTACAGAGGGACCCCACTCTTGCAGTCTCCCTGCCCTGAAATCTTCAACCCCCAGGCTCTGACCCTTGCCCTTGCCCCATGTCCTACTGGCCTCTCAGGGACCAAGGCTCCTCTGCAGCCCTGTGGACCCTCGTCCTTGAAACCTGATCGTGGTGGTGGTGCTCAGGAGGGTCCCTGCTCAAGGCCCAGACTGAGTTCCAAGAGACATCTTCAGCCGGTCTCACCAACAACCGCCCCCACAGGGTCCCTGTCTCCACATCCGTCCCCCGGTCCTGTGGTCTCCACCACAGATCAAACGGACACAACTCCAGGCAGCCCTGCCTAACTGTCCTCTGTCAGGCCAGGGCCCGATGACCGAGCTGATTAGAGGCCTCTGGGGGGGGCCACGACTTTCCTGCCCACCACCCTCAACTCCCTGCTCAGCTCCAAGCCACAAGCCTGGGTTGTAGGTCCCTCTGTGCCACCCATTCCCTCTTAGATGTGGGGAAACTGAGGTACACGCAGTGTGAGAAAGAGGGCACGGCTTCTTGGGGAGCAGACTCCTCTCCTTCTCCCCAGCACCTGGCCTGAAACCGTGGCTCAGAAGTGCACGTGCCGCATTTTTCCTCATAAGGAACCGGGATGACGGTGGCCTCAGCTCTGTGGGGACTGCACTGACCCATCGTAGGAACATACTTGGGAGGGTAAGCCTTGGGGAAGGAGGAATTACCCTTTCTGTCCAGCTGGGAGGAGTGGGCTGAAGTGCATGTCGGCCCACCCAGCGCTCCGAGGCCTGATGTCTCCCAGTGTGTGGATTGGAGGGGGGCAGGTCTAGAGTAACCCAGGTCCTCTGCCTCCTGGGTCCCCAGTGCCTTCCCTCATCCCCACAGGAGGGGACTTCAGGGCCTACAACTGTCTTAGGTCAATTTGCCTCCAGCATGGAGATCCACTCCTCCCACCTGCACCCCATGACATGGTCTCCTGCAGGGCTCTCAGTGACCTCAGGGTTCCAGGCCTGCTCTCGAGCAAGAAATTCTGGAAACCATCCTTGTGGTCCCCTGGGTGACTCTGCGACTGGACTGGTTTCCGTGCCCATTTTACAGGCCAACACACGGAGGGGTGTCGCACCCCACAGCGCCTCCCTCTCCTGGCTTTGGAGGGATGGGTCACCTGCAGCCCAGTGAACGCGGGCCACGTGGGCCTGCACAGGGGCCCACTCAGGCAGACCTCGCAGGCACAGAGGGAGGGCTGTCCCCCGCAAAACCCCACAGGCCAGGCGGAAGGCCAGCTTGACGCCGATGAGCAACACTCACTCTTATCTGTCACTTGCCGCTGGCTGAGTTCCTCAGATCCCAGGGCAGGATAAGGGGGAGCCAGGGCACCCAGCCTCCTCCCTGCTTCCCTGCTCTGGGGGGGGTCTCAGCCCCAGCACTGCCCATCTATCCTTCCTTCCACCACCACCGGAGGAGGCCGGTGGCTTCTTGTCCCTCAGTGTCCTCCAGCACAGCCTGCACTTACAGAAGTGTAAACATGCTTGTGTAAGGTTAGCAGTGCAAGGAGGTCACCCCACAAGCGTCAGCAGCAACCGCAAGAGCGTGGGAAGGGCGTGAGGGAGGAAGAATGGAAGTGTCCCGATCATTTATGTCTTTCACGACCTCGGGAGGGCATGCATTCTGGCTACAATAAAACAATCAGAGAGGAGGGAAAAGGAGGAGGGTTAGCATCTTCCCCATCACAGTTCCCACAGCAGTGAGGGCGCAGGGTGAGGGCGGGCAGAGGCCCATCCCACTCGGGTCTGCAAGGCCTGCACTGCAGGGAGAGGGTCTGCTGGCTTACGGGACCCCGTCCAGGAGGCACCCAGAAACGCACAGCAGCCTGACGCAGAAGACCAACAGGCTTACTGACATGAGCGGTGACAGGGAGGCTCGCCCAGTGACCAGAACATCCAAGAGGGTGGAAGCGTTGGACGTGGGCCTGAGGGCGTCGTCCCCAGTATCGCCGGTGGACAGATGTCCCCTTTCCTGTCAAGGGGAAGGGCTTCAATTGCGAAAGGGGCTCCCCACACCAAAAACCATAAAAACGCTAACGAAAACCTTAGTGAGATGCCACCCCACCGACCAGTACGGCAGGTTGGAGAGGGTGACGAAGCGCGGCCCCCACTGCTGGGGTGCGGTGTGGAACACATCTATCTGGCTGTGGGAAATGGAGGGTGCGCGGGCCCCAACCTCAGCCCCCTCGCTGGCACACGCCACAGACACTCCAGGTGTGCGCAGCCATGGGCAGACGTCACAACATGGTGCTCGGTGAGACGGGAGGCTCAGAAGCGTTACGACCGACCCCTAACAGAGATGAGAAAACTGGGCAGATGCACGACTTCCTCATGGCCGCGCACCCTGTGGCCTGAGAGGCCGGGGGCGGTGCTGTGGAGGGAGCGGGGAGGGCACTGCGTGGCTGGAGGGACGTGGGGCGACCCCATTGCTGGGCACCTGGGTGCCCCTGGAATTATCTTTTAAATGTTTTGTGTTTATTTCTGTGTCCTGAATACGCGTGGCTGCTCACCAAAGGAACCCCAGCCCTGGGCGCCTGGGTCTGGGACGGGACTGTCTCCATGGCAGTGCCCAGTGCTGGGGTCAGGGGGACCCACAGTGACAGACAATGGCTGTGTGGGCTGCTTGGGGTCCCCTCCCCTCCCGCTGCGTGACGCCCCCAACTAGTAACACAACCACAACCATGTGTGCTGTCCATGCACTTTAATGAGGAGGGGTGCCCACCACCGGCCCACTGAGCTGAGGGTGGGGACGGCGGGCAGTTCTGGGCAAGAAACAGGAAGGTGGTGAAGGCGACACCTGGCAGGAAGCAGTGGTCTGGGGACAGGAGGGGGCTGGGTCCCCCACAGCCCCAGGTGGCAGCCCCTGGGACGGGCTCAGAGCTTCTTGGGGACGTACTTGTGGATCCAGCCCAGGTAGTGGGTGACACGCGTGTAGATGCCGGGCCTGTTGGGCCGGGCACAGCCGTCGCCCCAGCTGACCACACCGGCCTGCAGCCAGGTGCTGTTGACCTTGCAGGCCAGGGGCCCTCCAGAGTCGCCCTGGGGAGGAGAGGGGTCAGCAGTTGCTGGAGAGGCTGGGGCAGGCGGGGGCTTCGGGGAGGAGAAGGGCCCACCTGGCAGGAGTCCTTTTTCTGGTTCCCGGCACATATCATGTCGTCGTGGACTATCTGGATGTTGTCCCCCGTGTACAGGCCAGTGTGGTATTCCGCGTCACAAAGGCTATTTTCTACGATGGGGACCTTTACCTGCTGCAGGGGGTACGGCGGTGGTAGGGGTACTGGGGGTGAGAGGAGAGCAGTCAGCATCGGGGCGAGGCGATCAAGCCCTGAGCTGTTGTTGGGACTTTGCCACCAAAGGCAACCCCAGAGCTGGGTCTTGGGTGTGACCGGTCCCCACTCCCCCAAGCCTTCCAACTGTCCCTAACGCTCACCTCCATTGTTCAAATCACCCCAGCCTGTTACCCAGCACGAGGTCCCAGGCGGGAAGGTCTCTGAGGCAGGGGGCAGAGTGACCAGCTGGACGTGGCTGGAGATGCTCACGGGGTCCTGGAGCTCTAGCAGGGCGATGTCTGCCCCGTTCTGAGCTGTGTAGTAGTTGGGGTGTAAAAGGATCCGGCTGATGGGCAGCAGCCTGTCCCGATAATAGAGGTGCTGCTCCCGCAGCTGCACCCTCAGGGCTGCGGGATCTGCGATGTCCCTGGAGAGAGGGGGCACGTACTCAGGGCTGAGCAGCCTCTGGACTCCTGGGAGGGAGGGTGGAGCCCCACGCCCACTTCCCACCCACCTGGCCCCATGGACACTCACGGTCCAACGCAGTGTGCGGCGGTCAGCACCCACTGGGGGTGGATGAGGGAGCCCCCGCAGATGTGCATCCAGTACTGACTTTTGACTCTCAGGCTCACCTGCCAGAGCCATTTGCTCCCAGGGGCCTCCTGCCCCCCAACGATGCCCACTCTCTCTAGGGCCTGGCTTGGGGCTGGGGCAGAAAACACCCTCAGGACAGGGCACAGCTTGGCCCCCGGCCCACACAACCCTGGGCTTCTGTGAAGCCACCCACGCACAGTGGGGCCTGTGGGTGTGGGGTGAGGGGCAGGGACAGGCCTGCGCTGGGTCAGGACTCACCAGGGGCCGCACGGACCAGGCTCAGCAAGAGGGGCAGTGCCAGCACCAGCAGATTCAGCATCTGCAAGGAGCAAGGAGGGGCTGGGGTCTGCAGGGCATGCGGCGCAGGATGAGTCGAGGGCCCTGGGATCAGGGGTCAGCCAGTTCAGGACCGGCGTGAGGTCCTGCTGCTCCGCATCTGAGGCTCAGCTACCCAGTGCGCTGACACCCAGATGTTGGGGTCTGTAGGGCGCCCTTACCTTGGCTGCTCCCCGCTGCTGTTGCCCAGGCCACTGTCCCCTCCCCATTTATCCTTCCAGGCCAGGAGGGGGTCAGAGGGGGGGGTGCTCAATCCTCCAATCCAGAGTGGAGGAAGTGGGCGATTCAGACAAAAACTTCCGTGTGACATATGCCCGCACTACCCAACCACTCATCAGGGCACTCACAGGTCTCAGGGGTGGGGCACGCAGCCAAGCTGAGGGCAAGCCATCCCAGCAGGGAGGTAGGCCCTGGCTTCCTCGGCTGAGATGCCTAATCCAGCCTGCTTAGGGTTGCAGGGAGAGGAGCTCTGCTATCCCGCCAGTGCCCTCCGCCCTTCCGTGTGTCAGGGCTTCCTGGTCCTGCCATGGAGTAGGAACTGGACACTTGAGCGCTCCTTTCTCTTTCAGCCCGCTGCGCCCTGGCTCTGAGACAGCTCTCCTTCCAGCTGCCAGCATTAGTTAGACTCCTGGCTGCACCCAGCGATGGCTGTGCTGTCCCGGCTCTATGCAACCAGTCACTCTCACCCCAGCCTGTTTCCCCAAGAGGAATCCATGTCTGTGGGCCACCCTCAAAGAAGCAGGGAGTTGCTTGCGGGACAGTGACACTTACCATTGTCACTCCTCCACACATCTTTGTATTCAGAGGACAGGGCTTGGCCCTCCCCACCTCACTCCAGGGAGAAGCTGACACAGGCCCCCTTTTCAGCTTTGGGAGCAAACAGCGCCAAGCGTCCTCACCCTGTTGCCTCTACCCCGAATGGAAGACCAGATTCCAGGTCCAACAACGTCCAGGTCTGGGTGTTGCCTGGGCAGTTCTGCTATCACAGTGGTACCTAGTTATCTTGGGATCTGAGTGCCATCAGCCCAGGGCCAGGCAGTTGGAAGTGACAGTGAGATAAGAAGCCAGCTTCCCTTGGACACTTCCCCAGTCAGGCCTCGGCACCCCTGACGCCGACCTCCTACCCTTGCCTGTCCACCATGCCATCTCCTCACTCTACCCTGGGCCTCCTGGGCACTGGGGCCTCCTGCCAACCCCCTTCCTCATGGCGGTTCTGAGCAGCCTGCATTCCCATCGCCGTCCAGGGCGTCACCGGGGAGGAGGTCAGGGACAAGAACCATCTGATTGAAGCAGGCAGAAGGGTTCCTGGAGCTCACACAGGGCACGGAATAGTTCATGCTCCTCCTAGCCCATTTTTCTTTGGGCTGCCTGCTTTCTTATTGTTGAGGTTTAAGAGTTCTTTATATATTGAATAACAGTTTTTTTAATCAGAAATGTGCTTTGCAAAGAATTTCTCCTACTCTATGGCTCATCTTTTCATTCTTTAACATTATCTCTCACAGAGAAGAATTTTAAACTTTTATGAAGTACTACGTACCAGTTTTTTCTTTCATGGATCACTCATTTGGTGTTTTATCTAAAACTCATCTCAAAACCCAAGGTGATCTAGATTTTCTCCTGTTATCTTCTAGAAATTTTATAGTTTTGCACTTTACATTTAAGTTTATGGTCCAATTTGAATTAATTTTGGGGAAAGGTCTTTGCCAAGATTCATTTTGGCCAATATGGATATTTAGTTGTTTATGACTGTTGGTTGAAAAGAGTATCTTTTCTCCATCAAATTGCCTTTGCTTCTCTGTCAAAGGTCAGTTGATTCTATTTCTGGGCTCAATTTTTTCATTAATATTATTATAGATCTATCGTAAGGCTTGAAGTTGGACAGTGTCAGTCCTCCCGTCTTGTTCTTTTTCTTCAATATCATGTTGGTTTTTCTGTATCTTTTGCCTTTCCACATAAACTTTAGAATCAGCTAGTTGACACCCACAAAATAAGTTACTAGGGTCTTCATTGAGGTTGTATTGAATCTATGATCAAGTTGGGGAGGTATGATATCTTAATATTGTCTTCCTATCCATGCACAAAAATATCTCTCCATTTGTTTAGATCCTTGATCCCTTTCATCAGAGTTATAGAAAGAGATACTGTACGTATTTTGTTAGATTATTGTTAAGTACTTCAGTTGGGGGATGCTAATGTGAAGAGTACTGTTTTTAATTTCAAATTCCAGTTCTTTGTTGGCATTTAGCAATATATAACAATTAAACTTTTAATATTAACTTTATATCCTGCAACTTTGCTGTGTAGTACCTTATTAGTTTCAGGAATTTGTTTAGTTTTTGTCTGTTCTTTGGCATCTTCAAACAGAGACAATTTATGTCTTCCTTCCCAGTTGGTACACTTTTTATTTCTTTTTTCTTTTTTCTTTTTTTTTTAATCTTATTGCACTATCCAGAACTCCAGTAAGATGTTGAATGGAGTTCTTTTGTTGTAATTTACATTATGACATTATTTCTGGTTTTTTATCTCTAGCATTTCCTTTTGATTTCTCCTTAGAGTTTCCACCTCTCTGACTATATTACACATCAGTTCTTGCATGGTGTTCATGTTTCCATTAGAGCCCTTAGCATATTATCATAGTCATTATAAATTCTCTCTCTGATAGTTCCCAGATGTCTGCCATATCTGAATCTGATTCTGTTGCTTGCTTTGTCTCTTCAGACTGTGTGTTCCTTGCCTCTTAGCATGATTTTTTGGTGGAAACTGATATAATGTATTGAGTAATAGGACTGAGACATCTAGGATTTATGTTAACCTGGCTGGAGTTGGGCTTTGTTTACTGTTTGTGAGACTTCAGTTTTCTCTGGTGACTGGTTTTGTCTCCCTGTTGTCTTTGGTTTCCCTAGAAGCTCCTTCTTAAATAGAGTGGCATGCCCTGCTCTCTCAGTGTAACCCACTGTTATTACGCTGTGATTTGGTGGGAGCCTATTGTATTCTGTAACCCTCTGAGTAAAGCTCAGTTTTCCAGTGGCTTCAGTCCCTGGCTGACAGGAAGGCTAGCAGGGCGCAGTGGCTTACTTGTTCTTCCCCTTAGTTCTGACAAAGTGGTTTTCCTTGGGGGCAGGCTTTTGTTCCAGAGAATGAAAGGATCTGGATGCATTTCAAGTTGGGTCTTTTCGCCTTTCCCTGCCCGAAGCATGAGGAAGTTTTTCTCAGATCTCCCTAAGAGCCTGGTGTGGGTCGTGGAGGAAAAATGTCATCAAAGTATGGGTACCCCCAAGCCTGGGACCCCAGAGTTTTTAACTCTCAAGCTCCCCATGCTCAGTCTCCAGCAGTTAGCCAATTAGCCTGTAAGTGTTCTGACCAGGCTCTGCTGCAGCTTCTGTGCCCAGTGAGCAGTGGTTCTCTATCCACCTGGCTCTTGAGTTTAAGGTCTGGTTTGCCCTGTGACCCTGATTCTCTGACGGCTCCTCCTGTGACTTTCAGTTTGCTCTGCATTTGTCTTGTGAAGACAGGAGTGAGCACTTTCAAAGCTCTTTACATGTCAGAGCAGAAACTGGAAATATCTGTCTATATATAGAGATAGAGATAGATGTATACACATACATATATATGCACATGCATACAGGGTGGGCAAAAGTAGGTTTACATAATACAAATAATTAATAAATAATAATAATACAAGAATAAACTTAGTTTCATGTACTCGCAGCTGAAAACCTACATTTGCCCATCCCTGTGTGTGTATTTCTGATTGAGATCAAACTAACATACACAAAATTCACAGAACCTGAGAGTCCAGTTTGATGAGTTTTGGTGATTATAAACCTCTGTAACCACCACCCCCTAAACAAGATATATAACGTTTTCATTACCTGAAATGTTACTCATGTCTCCTTCTAGTCAAGATTTCACCCTCCACCCCAAAGGCAATGCCCATTCTGACTTTTATCACCAGAGGTTAGTTTTGCGATTCTAGACCTTCACGTGAAAGGAATCGCACATGCAGCGCCTGAATTCTTTGGCTTGGCCTAACCGTTTTGCGATTCACTCTCCCTTCATTGCTGAGAAGTATTCCACTGTAATGAAAATATTCTCCTGTCTTGTTCTAGAAGCTTGATAGCATCAACACCCACACTTCACATAAATCCATCTCAAATTAATTTGTGTGTATAATGTAAGTAAGGTCCAAGTTTCACTTTTCCCCATACACTTACCCATCCAGCACCATTTATTGGAAAGACTGCCAGTTACCTGTTCAATATCAAAGACATTATTGTCATGATTCAAGTGATCATTTCTGGATGTATATCTAGGCTCTGTCTCATTCCTTTCATCTGTGTGTACGTCTTGCCCCAATACTGCAGTGTCTTTATTGTTAAAATTGGAAATGATGAGTGCTCCATAATTGTTCTTCTTCCTCTAAATTGTCTTGGTTCTTCCAGGTCCTTCACCTTTTCACATTAACTTTAGAATCAGAATGTCAATGTCTGCAAAAAGTAAGGCTGCTGGGATGTCAGTTTGGATTGCATGATTTCTATAAGTCAGTATGGGGAGAAATGATATCTTAACAATCCAGACAGAGACATATCTCTACTTAAGGCTTTTAAAATTTCTTTCATCAATGTCTTGCAGTTTTTGGTGTAGAGACCTTGCACACCTTTCGTTACATTTATTCCTCGTGTTTGAATTTTTGTACTCCATGGCAAATAGTATTGTGTTTATTTTCTGATATTTGGTAGATATTTAGAAGTACAATATTTTTGCACATTGATTTTGTATCTCACAGTCTTGCTAAATTCACTTATTCTTCTGTTGGTAGGATACTTCAGCTTTTCTGTGTTTGTAATCACCTCACCCACGAATAAAGCAGGTTTATTTCTGCCAAGAGTCCAGCTCCCTCTGTAGTCCTGCAGTTCCCAGCTTCTCCCCTTAGCACCCACCTGGAGGAGCTGTGCACTTGCACTCGTGGGAGGGGAGGGCACTGGCTGCTCCCCCTATCCCTCACCTGACCACTGGTCATAGCAGGGCAGGGAATTGAGTGGCAGGTCTGACTGGGACTACAGGACTCAGGCTGTGACTCTCTGAGAAGTAGATCCGGGACTTCCAGTCAAGATGGTGGCATTAAGTACACACAGCTTGCCTCAACCTCCTCAAAATTACAACGGAAATATAGAACAATCATCTCTCAGAACTGTCAGGAATCGAGTTGAATGGAAGTCTGACAACTACAAAAATCACATCCACCCAGGCTGGTAGGAGGGGTAGAGACGTGAAACGTGCTGGTCCCACATCGACGTGTACTGGAAAAAACTCAGGAGGGATATCTTGGGAGCGAGGAGTCCCAGCCCCACGGCAGGCCCCCCAGCCCAGGGTACCAGTGCCAAGAAGGTAAGTCCCCATAACTCTGGCTGCAAAAACAAGTGGGGATTGAGTTGGTAGAAGAAACCTCTGGAGTCCCAAGAAGTTCCCCTTAAAGCAGGGATCCCCAACTCCCGGGTCATGGGCTGATACCAGTCCACAGCCTGTTAGGAACCCAGCCATAGGAAGCTCACCTGAGCTCTGCCTCCTGGTCCACCTCATCCCCATCTTCCATGAACCGGTCCCTGGTACCATAAATGTTGGGGACCTCTGCCTTAAAGAACCCACACACAGACTTACTCAGACTCACTCCCTCTGAGCTCCAGCACCAGGGTAGCAGCTTGAAAGGCACCAGTGGAATACAGGTAGGAACTAAAGTGTTGACATCGAGGTGGGGGTTGGGGGACAGTTTTCTTCCAGACAGAAAGGGAGGCAGGGGCCACTGTTCCTGTCCTGAGCCCTCCCCACACAGAACCACAGAGCTTGCAGGTGGGTGTCATATCTGAGATTTCCATCGACATGGCTAACACTGTTGGCCCCGCCCTGAGATCCCCTCAGACTCCATCCCACCCAACTTACAGGCCCACTGAAACTGTTAACTGTGACTTTTCCACATGAACGGCTGGTCTTGTCTCATGTTTCACAACTTCCTAAATACTATTAAAAAGCAACAGCTGCCTCAGTAAAACCCCAGTCCTATACTCCTTGCTAAGTGGCCCCAGGCCCAGCACTAGCAGCAGCCAGTCTAGATTCACAGCTTGGCTTCGCCTGGGAATCTCCAAGCCCAGCACAAGTAGCAGCCATCTCAGATTGCTTTATGGCTCAGGCAGGGTGGCCCCGAGCAGAACACAGGTGGGGGCTGCCCTTGGCCTGCACCACCTGGGGAAGCCCAGGGCCAGCGCACCCAGAGGACAGCTACAGACCACGTCAGAGCACCACCACCCCGCCCCTGCACAGCTGATGCTCCACAGAGGTCAGAGGTTGGTGGTCAGTGATCACACTCAGTCCTTGCAGCTGACTGGCCTGGGTAAGTCCCTCCTATAGACCTGCCAATAGCTATCAAGCTTCAACTACAACAGGAGGGTGTATTCAGCCCACATGAAGGACGCTCCTCAAGTATCCAGCTTGGGTAAAAGGGGAGGCTGTTCCACTGGACCCTACAAGACACCTGTTACATTAGGCCACACTAACAAGACAGGGAGTCATAGCACTCTACCTAACACACAGAAACAAACACAGAAGGCCTCCCAAAATGAGGAGACAAAGAAATATGAAAGAACAGATCAAAACTCCAGAAAAAGAACTAAACAAAATGGAGCTAAGCAATCATCAGGTGCAGATTTTAAAACACTGGTTATAAGGATGCTCAAGGAACTTAGTGAGGACCTCAGCAGCATAAAAAAGATCCAGTCACAAATGAAGGATACGCTATAGGAAATAAAGAACAATTTACAGGGAAACAACAGTAGAGTGGATGCAGCCAAGAATCAAATCAATGATTTGGCATACAAGGGGGAAAAAACAGGAAGGAAAAAGAATTTTAAAAAAGCAAAGATAGTGTAAGTAGCCTCTGGGGCAGCTTCAAGAGGTCCAGCATTTGCATCACAGGGGTGTGAGAAGGAGAAGAGAAAGAGCAAGGAATTGGAAATCTATTTGAAAAAATAATAAAAGAAAACTTCTCTAATTTGGTGAAGGAAATAGACATTCAAGTCCAGGAAGTACAGACAGTTCCAAACAAGATGGATGCAAAGAGGCCCACACCAAGACACATCATAATTAAAATGCCAAAGGTTACAGATAAAAAGAGGATTTTAAAAACATCAAGAGGAAGAAAATAGTTACCTACAGGGAAGTTCCCATGAGACTGTCAACTGATTTCTCAAAAGAAACTTTGCAGGCTTGAAGGGATGGCAAGAAATATTCAAAGTCATGAAAAATGGGGGCCTACAGCCAAAATTGCTCTACCCAGCAAAGAGATCATTTAGAATCAAGAGTCAGATAAAGAGCTTCCCAAAACAAGAAAAAACTAAAGGAGTTCATCATCATCAAATCATTATTAGATGATGTGTTAAAGAGACTTTTAACATTTCATATAATTAAAAAAAGAAGATCAAAACTATGAGCAATAAAATGGCAATAAATACATATCTATCAACAATTGATCTAAAAAACAAACTAAGCAAACGAGAACAAAGACAGAATCATGGATACGGAGAGCGTTTTGATGGTTGCCAGATGGGTGGTAGGGGAACAGGTGAAGAGGTGAGGGGATTAAGAAGTACAAATAGGAAGTTACAGAAAAGCCACAAGAATTTAAAGTACAGTACAGGAAATGGAGTAGCCAAAGAACTTATACACATGACCCATGGACATGAACAATGGTATGGGGGTGGCCTGTGGGAGTGGGGGGTGGGGCTGGGTAGAGGGGGACAAAGGGAGAAAAACTAGGACTACTGTAATAGCATAATCAATCAAATACAATTAAAAGGGTAAAAAAGAAGTGGATCCACCCTTGTGGGAGTGGTCATGGAGAATGGACAGTGTGATGGGGAATGCTGAGTCAGCAGATTCCTACATGTGACCTTGGCAGGTGATTGCACCACCCCAGCCTCAGTTTCCCCACCGGAAAGAGATACTGTACTGAGCCAGAGCTAGGGCTGCTGTACTTATTTTTCCTCCAAACCTGGCATGTAGCCCATGCCCTCATGCCCTTGTTGCTCTTCCAGGAGGAATGAGGGGATTATGGGGCCAAGGGTCAGAGGTCCAGAGGGAGGGAGAGATATCCAGGCTCTGTACAGAGGCAGGGACAAGGCTGCATCAAAATACTGCCCACCTGGTAAACCCGATGCCCTCTGGAGTTGTCCTGCAGGCAGAGTGGGTTGAGGAGCCAGGAAACTGGGGAGCCCCAATCCTCTGCCTTGCCCCTCTGGGGTAACCTGGGCCAGGATAGTCCCAGCTGCAGGTCACTGTGTCCACAATGGTGACTTCCACCTCCTGCAGACTGTAAGGGGGCTCCAGAGGCTCTGCGGTGAGAAGCTGCAAGAGAAGTGGGATCACTAGCCCTGCACTGTGGAAGTCTCCAACAAACAAACCTGCACATGATGACCCTGGCTTCCACACTTGTGGACCACATGCCGAGACCTTGATGACTTAATATAAAGCTGCAGTAATCAAGAGAGTGCAGTAATAGCATAGGACAATGCATAGATTAATGAAACAATAGTTGATCCGGCCAAAATGCAGGTGTAGATAGACACACTTCACCTCCTTCCTCAACCATAAGAAGGATTACATCTACCTCAAAACAAAACAAAAACCCAGAACTACCAGAAAATAATCGAACTGCATGGAAGTCCAACAAACAAAGATAAAAGAAGCGATACTCAACCAGATGGGGAGCCAGAACAGAAAGGACAATGTGTGGCGGTGGTGGCGGTGTCAAGACAGTGGCTATGGCCTGCTGGCGGAAAGAGCGGTCATACATTATAAAAGCTAGGAGGGACACCTGGGCAGCAATCCCAGTCCCAGGCCAGACCACATAGCTCACAGTTCCAGCACGGAGAAAATAAAGCCTCATTGCTTCTGGCTGTGATAACCAGTGGGAATTGCAGTGGCAGAATAAACTGCTGGTCTCTCAAGAGAGTCTCTTTAGAGGGCCCCCATGGTCCTAGAATGTATGCAAAGCCACTCATTCTGGGAACCACCACCAGGGCAACATAGAGGGGCATCAGTCGCATATGGGAAGCAGGTGAAGTGACTGGAAAAGGGGCGAGTGCAAGCAAGCGGCATTGTTTCCTCTCTGACCCCTCCCCACATACAGCTCCACACGGTGGTGAAATGGGTCACCCGGCACTGATGAATACCTAAGGCTCCACCCCTTAGAACATAACAGGTGCCATAGTTCCACCTAAGACACAGAAGCAAACAAACACAGGAGCCTGTCAAGATGAGGGGACAGAGAAGTGTGGTCCAATAACGGGAGCAGATCAAGTCTCCAGGGAAGAACTAAGCAACGAGGAGATGGCCAACCTAACAGATGCAGAGTTCAAAACACTGGAGATAACAATACTCACAGAAATGATTGAATATGGCAAGTGCATAAGGGAAGAAGTGAAGGCTACGCTAAGTGAAATGAAGGAAAATCCACATGAAACAATGATGAAGGAAAGGAAGCTGGGGTTCAAATCAATGTCTTGGAACATAAGGAAGAAATAAAGCATCAACCAGTACAGAATGAAGAAACAGGAATTGAAAAATATAAAGAGGAGGAGAAGTTTAGGAAGCTCTGGAGCAACTTTAAATGTACCAACATACGAATCATAAGGGTGCCAGAAGGAGAAGAGGAAGAGCAAGAAATGGAAAACTTATGTGAAAAAGTAATGAAGGAAAACTTCCCTAATTTGGCAAAGGAAATAGACATACAAGTCCAGGAAGCACAGAGAGTCCCAAACAAGCTAGACCCAAGGAGGACCACACCAAAACATATCATAATTAAAGTGCCAAAGGCTAAAGATAAAGAGAGAATCTTAACAGCAGCAAGAAAAAAGAAGAGAGTTACCTACAAAGGAGTTCGCACAACTTCAGCTGATTTCGCAAAAGAAACTTTGCAGGCAAGAAGGGGCTGGCAAGAAGTAGTGAAAGTGATGAGAAGTAAGGACTTACAACCAAGATTACTCTATCCAGCAAAGCTATCATTTAGAATGGAAGGGCAGAGAAGGTGCATCCCAGACAAGGTAAAGCTGAAGGAGTTCATCATCACCAAGCCCTTATTATATAAAATGTTAAAGGGACACATTTAAGAAAGAGAAGATCAAAACTATGAATAGTAAAATGACAACAAACTCACAGCCATCAACAAATGATTTTTTTTTTAACTCTAAGCAAACAACTAGAACAGGAACAAAACCATAGATATGGAGATCATATGGAAGGTTATGAATGGGGAGGGGGAAGGAGGAGAATGGGGAAAAAGGTGCAGGGATCAAGAAGCATAACTACTAGGTACAAAATAGACATGGTGATGTTAAGAATAGCAAAGTAAATGGAGAAGCCAAAGAACTTATATGCACCACCATGGACATGAACTAAGGAGGGGGGGGGGTGGTGACTGCTGGAGGGAAGGGAGGTAACCAGGCAGAGAGCAGGAAGGGGAAAAATTGGCACAACTGTAATAGTATAATCAATAAAATATACTTAAAAAAAGAAACAATAGTCCAGAAAGAGACCCACACATGAAGGATCAATTATTTTCAAGAGAGGAAAAGTATGGCTTTCTTTACAAATATTTCTGAAACAATTGTGTAATCCATGTGGGAAAAAACATGAGCCTTGACTCTTGCCCCGTAACATACACAATTTAATTCAAAATGGATCATACATTTAAATGTAGACGTTAAAACTATAAAACATCCAGGAAAAACCATAGCAGAAAATCATCATGACCTGGAGGAAGGCATAGGGGAATCAAAAATTGATAGATGGGAAGGGATTCCGGCCAAGGTGGAGGCTGAGACGGACACGCTCGGTCTCCCTCTACAACTAGAAAGGAACACAACTACCTTAAAACAAAAGGTAGCCAGAAATTCCAGAAAATAAAACTACATGGAAGCCCAACGTATGAAGTTATAAACCAGCGGTGCTCGCCTGGACGGGTAGGAGGGGTGAAATCGGAACCGGAATGGAAAGGTCGGGCGGTGCTGTTTGCGGCAGCAGCAGGGAGAGTGGCAGGGGGAGCAATCCTGGCTGCAGTCGAGCCCCGGCAGCTCGCAACCCCATTGCATCGGAAGGTGAGGCCCAGAGGGCGGGAGGACGGATCCCGGTCTTCCAGCGGAGAATAACGGCAGGAATCCATCTTGGACCCCCGCCCCCACACAAAGTGCCACAGCGCGGCGAAAAAGGTCAGGATTGCCGCCAGTTATCGGGTAGTGACGAGTACACAGGGCTCCGCCCCCCACAGCCTGCCCAGGAAGCAAAGCAAAACACAAATCCGTCAAAATGAAGCAGACAACGATTGAAATCCCGGTGACGCAGCTCACCAGGCAGCAGATGAAGAACCTGACAGACGATCAAATAAGAAACCTTTCAGGGGATCAGTTCAGAGCTATTGTTATAAGGTGGCTTACAGAATTAACAAAAGATTTGGAACAGGACAGGGAAGGAAAGAAATCCACTCACACTGAAAGGAACAAAAACACATACGAGACAAGTGGTGAGGAAATAAAATCCAGAGATCAAATCAACAAACCGGAACATAGGGAAGGAACAAACAGTCAACCAGTGCAGAAAGAGGAAACAAAAAGTAAGGAAAGTGAGGAGAGGATCAGAAACCTCTGGGACAGCTATAAGTGAACGAACATTCGGATTATAGGATTGCCAGAGGGCGAAGAAGAAGAACTAAAAATTGAAAAATTGTGTGAAAAAATAATGAAGCAGAACTTCCTGAACTTGGGGAAGGAAATAGACTTACAGGTCCAGGAAGCACAGAGAGTTTCAGAAAAACTGGACCCAGGGAGAACCACTCCAAGACACATTATAATCAAATTGTCAAAAATTAAAGATAAAGAGAGAATCTTAAAAGCAGCAAGAGAGAAGAAAAGAATCGTGTACAAAGGGGTCCCAATTAGACTATCAGCTGGCTTCTCAAGGGAGACCCTGCAGGCAAGAAGGGACTGGCGAGAAATATTCAAAGTAATGAAAATCAAAAACCTACAGCCACGCATACTCTATCCAGCAAAACTGTCATTCAGAATAGAAGAGCAGAGAAAGTGCTTCCAGGACAAAATAAAACTGAAGGAGTTCATTAGATCCAAACCACTATTGTTACAGAAACAGGGGAGTCCAAAAATCCCCGGAGTTTGCGGCTGGGGGATGGGGAGAAGGAAGCAGCTTTCAGAATGCCTCCACACGCCTGAGGCTGGTGGCTGGTGTCTTTCATTATGCAGAATTGCTTGGTTGCTTCCAAGGCCTCACGTGGATGGGAGGAGTCTTGAACCAGGGGACGGTATGGAAAGCACACAGAGCCTACGTGGGGTTCTGTGAATGGTCAGAACTGTTGGCAACACCCACTGCGTCGGAGGACGCAGTCAGGGATATATAGGCAGCTGCGAACACTTTAGGGACGGCGCGCTCTGGGGCTGTCTCCCTCGCTGGCGGGTGTTCGCAGGGGTGCTCTGGAGAAGGAGAGGAGATCCACGCGGTTTACAGAAAGAAGACAGTTTGCAAGGAGGCTGAGAATCCCGGCGGTTTTGTATTGAGAGCTGAAGGGCACCACAGCACAGAAAGGACCTCCCCAATCAGATTGAATGATTGGCAGCCGCTGGTAAAGCTGAACTGAGTTTGGGAAGTAGGGAAACGGTGTTTCTGACCTTCCTAAAACTGGCTAGGTTTGGTAGGGGGGGAGGCAAGGATATGTGTAACTGTTAAATAAACAATTTTCTTTTCACTCAGCTAACGTATTAAGTGTTGTAATTCTGGCGGCGGGCAATCGGACCCCTAACTAAAGAGCCCGTGGGTGTGTTTTCAATTGGAGCAGCCCAGGGGTTCTGTAACACTACATTCCTGCAAAGGAATACCACCGGGCAATAAAAATAAACAAAAATGCAGAAGGTGATAAACCATCTCCCTGTATGACAAATGTGTGAAACAAGCTCACTGGATGGGGTGCGGAAAAAAGGGGCCCACCTATGTCACTTGGGGAATGAGTGGGAGCGCAAGACTAAAAGCTCAGGGAGAGCACACAGCACGATGCTGTGGGTGACAGAGTTAAGTGCCACGGGGCTTACTGTCCAATACTGCTGACAGCCACACTGGAGTGAACAGTGAACTGAATGGAGGGAGGCTGTTGGGAGCCGGGTCCTCCCTATGGGCGTGGGACGTTCTGGACAAGCATGGGAGGAGGCGAGAGGGATCCCTGTGGTGATGGATTAGAATGGAGCCACAAGTCTGAAGTTACAGGTGGCTACCTATGAAGATATTTCTATGCATATGTGTCTGTACACAGTCAGTGCACACGCGTTTGCTCATCCTGTCAGCTGAGGGCCTAGAGCAATTGTTCTCAACCTTCCTAATGCCACAACACTTTAATACAGTTCCTCATGTTGTGGCGACCCCCAACGATAACTAAAGCATGGTGATTAATCACAAATACAATATGTAATTATATATGTGTTTTCCGATGGTCTTAGGGGACCCTGTGAAAGGGTCATTCGACCCCCAAAGGGGTCGCGACCCACAGGTTGAGAACCACTGGCCTAGAGGCAAGGACACCCCACGAGCAACCAGCTCACCAGTGCCCAGACCAAGGTTTCTAACAGCATCTCTGAAGAAAGGAACCAGGGTCCTTGGAGAAACAGCTGATTCTAGGACTGAGGCAGGAAATATACAAGATGAGCCTGGAGTCTGAGAAACTGTCACAGCCCTGAGGACCTAAGGAGATGAGACGATTAGATGTCACGTGCGGCCTGGACGGGATCCTGGGGCAGAAAAAGGACATTAAGGAAAAAGTAAGGACATTCAAATAAACCAGGGTTTTTCATTAATGAAATGTATCATATTGAGTCATTAATAAATAAATCGTACTATTGTGAGATGGTAATAATAGAGGGGAATTGGGTGCAGGGTATAAATCTAAACCTGTCCTAAAACGTAAAAGGATATTTAAAAACAAGAAATACAAAAATACAGTTCCAGGTCCAACTGAGCTCGGCGGACAGCTCAGACCCCGTGATTGGAGTCTGTGCCAACCTGCTCGCCCCAATGCCCCTGTCCCCTCACCCGCCCCTGGGTCCCGTGGTCTCCACCACAGATCAACAACTGCAGCGCCAGCTGCTGGCCCAGGAAAGCTCTTCCCACCCATCTTCTGTCCTGCCAGAACCTGGTGACTGAGTTGTTTGGGGGCTCTGGGAGAGAGCCAGGACTTCCCTGACCGCCTAGCTCCAAATCACAGGCTGAGTGGGAGAGGCCCTCTAGGTCAGTGATCCCCTCTTAGATATGGGGAAACTGAGACACGGGGAGGAGTCTGCCTGATGACCTGCCAGGACGAGGCTCCTCAGGGTACAGACTTTTCTTCTTCCCGCCAACACTTGGCCCAGAGCTTCAGCTCAAAAGTGGGTGTTCCACATTTGCCCTGATGAAGAATGAAGGTGATAATGGTACCACCAATCCAGGCCCTGGAGGCTTGGTATTGCCCAGTTTGGGGGGATGGGAGTGAGTTGCAGGAACACAGGTCATCTGCCTCCTGGAGCACCTAGTGCCATGCCCAGGTCCCCACAGGAAGGGAGTTTAGGGCCTCCACCTGTCCCACCTATAGTAGCCTCCAGCATTGGGATCCCCCTCCCCACCTGCAGCCCATTATGCTTGTGGGAGGCAGAAGGCCAGCCGGCCCTTCCAAGATATCGTCCTCCTAACCCCCTGCGCTGGTGATTATGGAGCTCGTGGGGCAAAGGGCTTTTGCAGACGTGACTAAGGCGATGGTCTTGAGATGAGAGATTGTCCTGGTTATCCAGGTGGACCCAATGTCCTCACATGAGTCCTTAAAATCACAGAATCTTTCCCAGCTGTGGTCAGGAGGTGTGAGGGTGGAAATCAATCAGAGAGATGTTCAGGATTGCCTCTGAAGGTAGAAGATGGGCCAGGAGCTGGGAATTGGGGGGGGCTCCTAGAAGCTGGAAAAGGCCAGGAAACTGGAGCCTCCCAGAGGAATGTAGGCTTGTCCACACCTGGATTTTAGCTCCATGAGACCCACATCATACCTCTGACCTAAGAACCATAAGAAAGTAAATGTGTCATTATACCACTGAGTTTGTGGCAATTTCAAACCCGGATGATTTTCCTGGAAATTTACCAAGCATTTAAGAAAGAAATAATTCCAAATCTATATAATCTATTCCAGAAAATAGAAGGGAAGGGAGCACCCACCAACTCCTTTTTATAAGGTCAGGATTACCCTGATACCAAAATCAATCAGAGACCTTACAATATCCCTCATCAACACAGACACAAGAATCCTCAACAAAATATTAGCAAATTGAATTTAGAGACATATAAGGGATCTAGATGATACAATATGACCAGAAGTTTGGATAAGGAAACCAGACATTATAAGAAAAAACTATAGGCCCATATCCCTCCCACAACCAGACACCAAAATCCTTAACCCAATCTTAGCAAACTGAATTCCTCAAAATACGGAAAGCACGACGCATCGTGGTCCAGTGTGTTCATCCCAGGAACGCAAAGTTGGTTTAACATGTGAAAATCAGACCATGTGATTCACCATATTAAGAGACCAGAAAAGGAAAGCTATTGCCATACGCTTAGATGCAGAAAACAAATTTTACAAAATTCAACAGCCATTTCAATTCAACAGAAATTCTCAGCAAATTAACGAGGCAGCGTGCTAGAGTTGTGGGGAGAAAGAGATCAACGGAGCTGAGGGGGAGTCCAGCAGTAGACCTACGCCAAGCCCACTGAGTTCTGAGAAGTACAGAAACACAGTTCCGGGCCCCACAGAGCCCCGCCGACGGCGCAGACCCCGGGAATGCAGTCTCTGTGCCAACCTGCCCTCCCCAATGTCTCTGTCCCCTCACCCCTCAGTGGGTAAAGGGTGTTCTTTCAATAAATGTGCTGAAACACTAGATGCTTCTGTGGAAAAACCAGAGGCTGGGCCCAAACTCGTCATACTGTAAAAAAGCATCACTCACACACCTGCACACGCTGGAAAATCAATTCATTTTCTTGACCTCATCAGAGAACTGAGGTCACAGGGAAAACGGCTGACCCAAAATCCGGAAAGGAACAGGACCGCACTTGGCCACCAGGGACATGCTGCTGGAGCCAGCCAGGGACAGGTGGGCCCTAGAGCCAGGCTGGGGTCTGGGCAGGGGAGGGAGCTGTCTGAGGCTCCCCTAGGCCACAGGAGGAGCCACCTGGATGGCAGTGAGTGATGCAAGGCTGTCACTAGCCGCTTGTTTTCTCACTGTCACGTCCATCTCCAGGCCCTGTGCTGATGCCAGTCAGATCCCGAGATAACAAGGTACCACTGTGATCAGCGTAACGGCTCAGATACCACCGAGATATGGACATCGTTGGACCACCCAAAAAATCCCGGGCGGTGGCAACAAGACCCTGGGTCTGAATCGCCCACTTCCTCCACTCTGGATTGGAGGATTGAGCACCCCCCTCTGACCCCCTCCTGGCCTGGAAGGATAAATGGGGAGGGGACAGTGGCCTGGGCAACAGCAGCGGGGAGCAGCCAAGGTAAGGGCGCCCTACAGACCCCAACATCTGGGTGTCAGCGCACTGGGTAGCTGAGCCTCAGATGCGGAGCAGCAGGACCTCACGCCAGTCCTGAACTGGCTGACCCCTGATCCCAGGGCCCTCGACTCATCCTGCGCCGCATGCCCTGCAGACCCCAGCCCCTCCTTGCTCCTTGCAGATGCTGAATCTGCTGGTGCTGGCACTGCCCCTCTTGCTGAGCCTGGTCCGTGCGGCCCCTGGTGAGTCCTGACCCAGCGCAGGCCTGTCCCTGCCCCTCACCCCACACCCACAGGCCCCACTGTGCGTGGGTGGCTTCACAGAAGCCCAGCGTTGTGTGGGCCGGGGGCCAAGCTGTGCCCTGTCCTGAGGGTGTTTTCTGCCCCAGCCCCAAGCCAGGCCCTAGAGAGAGTGGGCATCGTTGGGGGGCAGGAGGCCCCTGGGAGCAAATGGCTCTGGCAGGTGAGCCTGAGAGTCAAAAGTCAGTACTGGATGCACATCTGCGGGGGCTCCCTCATCCACCCCCAGTGGGTGCTGACCGCCGCACACTGCGTTGGACCGTGAGTGTCCATGGGGCCAGGTGGGTGGGAAGTGGGCGTGGGGCTCCACCCTCCCTCCCAGGAGTCCAGAGGCTGCTCAGCCCTGAGTACGTGCCCCCTCTCTCCAGGGACATCGCAGATCCCGCAGCCCTGAGGGTGCAGCTGCGGGAGCAGCACCTCTATTATCGGGACAGGCTGCTGCCCATCAGCCGGATCCTTTTACACCCCAACTACTACACAGCTCAGAACGGGGCAGACATCGCCCTGCTAGAGCTCCAGGACCCCGTGAGCATCTCCAGCCACGTCCAGCTGGTCACTCTGCCCCCTGCCTCAGAGACCTTCCCGCCTGGGACCTCGTGCTGGGTAACAGGCTGGGGTGATTTGAACAATGGAGGTGAGCGTTAGGGACAGTTGGAAGGCTTGGGGGAGTGGGGACCGGTCACACCCAAGACCCAGCTCTGGGGTTGCCTTTGGTGGCAAAGTCCCAACAACAGCTCAGGGCTTGATCGCCTCGCCCCGATGCTGACTGCTCTCCTCTCACCCCCAGTACCCCTACCACCGCCGTACCCCCTGCAGCAGGTAAAGGTCCCCATCGTAGAAAATAGCCTTTGTGACGCGGAATACCACACTGGCCTGTACACGGGGGACAACATCCAGATAGTCCACGACGACATGATATGTGCCGGGAACCAGAAAAAGGACTCCTGCCAGGTGGGCCCTTCTCCTCCCCGAAGCCCCCGCCTGCCCCAGCCTCTCCAGCAACTGCTGACCCCTCTCCTCCCCAGGGCGACTCTGGAGGGCCCCTGGCCTGCAAGGTCAACAGCACCTGGCTGCAGGCCGGTGTGGTCAGCTGGGGCGACGGCTGTGCCCGGCCCAACAGGCCCGGCATCTACACGCGTGTCACCCACTACCTGGGCTGGATCCACAAGTACGTCCCCAAGAAGCTCTGAGCCCGTCCCAGGGGCTGCCACCTGGGGCTGTGGGGGACCCAGCCCCCTCCTGTCCCCAGACCACTGCTTCCTGCCAGGTGTCGCCTTCACCACCTTCCTGTTTCTTGCCCAGAACTGCCCGCCGTCCCCACCCTCAGCTCAGTGGGCCGGTGGTGGGCACCCCTCCTCATTAAAGTGCATGGACAGCACACATGGTTGTGGTTGTGTTACTAGTTGGGGGCGTCACGCAGCGGGAGGGGAGGGGACCCCAAGCAGCCCACACAGCCATTGTCTGTCACTGTGGGTCCCCCTGACCCCAGCACTGGGCACTGCCATGGAGACAGTCCCGTCCCAGACCCAGGCGCCCAGGGCTGGGGTTCCTTTGGTGAGCAGCCACGCGTATTCAGGACACAGAAATAAACACAAAACATTTAAAAGATAATTCCAGGGGCACCCAGGTGCCCAGCAATGGGGTCGCCCCACGTCCCTCCAGCCACGCAGTGCCCTCCCCGCTCCCTCCACAGCACCGCCCCCGGCCTCTCAGGCCACAGGGTGCGCGGCCATGAGGAAGTCGTGCATCTGCCCAGTTTTCTCATCTCTGTTAGGGGTCGGTCGTAACGCTTCTGAGCCTCCCGTCTCACCGAGCACCATGTTGTGACGTCTGCCCATGGCTGCGCACACCTGGAGTGTCTGTGGCGTGTGCCAGCGAGGGGGCTGAGGTTGGGGCCCGCGCACCCTCCATTTCCCACAGCCAGATAGATGTGTTCCACACCGCACCCCAGCAGTGGGGGCCGCGCTTCGTCACCCTCTCCAACCTGCCGTACTGGTCGGTGGGGTGGCATCTCACTAAGGTTTTCGTTAGCGTTTTTATGGTTTTTGGTGTGGGGAGCCCCTTTCGCAATTGAAGCCCTTCCCCTTGACAGGAAAGGGGACATCTGTCCACCGGCGATACTGGGGACGACGCCCTCAGGCCCACGTCCAACGCTTCCACCCTCTTGGATGTTCTGGTCACTGGGCGAGCCTCCCTGTCACCGCTCATGTCAGTAAGCCTGTTGGTCTTCTGCGTCAGGCTGCTGTGCGTTTCTGGGTGCCTCCTGGACGGGGTCCCGTAAGCCAGCAGACCCTCTCCCTGCAGTGCAGGCCTTGCAGACCCGAGTGGGATGGGCCTCTGCCCGCCCTCACCCTGCGCCCTCACTGCTGTGGGAACTGTGATGGGGAAGATGCTAACCCTCCTCCTTTTCCCTCCTCTCTGATTGTTTTATTGTAGCCAGAATGCATGCCCTCCCGAGGTCGTGAAAGACATAAATGATCGGGACACTTCCATTCTTCCTCCCTCACGCCCTTCCCACGCTCTTGCGGTTGCTGCTGACGCTTGTGGGGTGACCTCCTTGCACTGCTAACCTTACACAAGCATGTTTACACTTCTGTAAGTGCAGGCTGTGCTGGAGGACACTGAGGGACAAGAAGCCACCGGCCTCCTCCGGTGGTGGTGGAAGGAAGGATAGATGGGCAGTGCTGGGGCTGAGACCCCCCCAGAGCAGGGAAGCAGGGAGGAGGCTGGGTGCCCTGGCTCCCCCTTATCCTGCCCTGGGATCTGAGGAACTCAGCCAGCGGCAAGTGACAGATAAGAGTGAGTGTTGCTCATCGGCGTCAAGCTGGCCTTCCGCCTGGCCTGTGGGGTTTTGCGGGGGACAGCCCTCCCTCTGTGCCTGCGAGGTCTGCCTGAGTGGGCCCCTGTGCAGGCCCACGTGGCCCGCGTTCACTGGGCTGCAGGTGACCCATCCCTCCAAAGCCAGGAGAGGGAGGCGCTGTGGGGTGCGACACCCCTCCGTGTGTTGGCCTGTAAAATGGGCACGGAAACCAGTCCAGTCGCAGAGTCACCCAGGGGACCACAAGGATGGTTTCCAGAATTTCTTGCTCGAGAGCAGGCCTGGAACCCTGAGGTCACTGAGAGCCCTGCAGGAGACCATGTCATGGGGTGCAGGTGGGAGGAGTGGATCTCCATGCTGGAGGCAAATTGACCTAAGACAGTTGTAGGCCCTGAAGTCCCCTCCTGTGGGGATGAGGGAAGGCACTGGGGACCCAGGAGGCAGAGGACCTGGGTTACTCTAGACCTGCCCCCCTCAAATTGTGAGCTTAAAATCGGTGAAATTTAATTATGTGCGTATGTAAGATGTACACACTAAAGCTGATTTCTTTTTTATTAAATTATGGAAGCCTTTTTCTAAAGATATTTGTCTTGAAATATCTGAACCCCAACCCATTCTTCCCCCCCAAAACCAGTAATTTTCTGTGACCGAGCATTGGAGCACACAGACCTTCAGCTCAGGAATATTAACGAAGCCTGTGGTTGTGATCTCCCGCTGTGCGATCCCAGGCCAGCCTGCAGATCTTCCCAAACCTCACGAACCTCACAGCAGATCGCGTCTGTAAAAGGGTTGCTCCTTGGGAGTGTGGCAGATGACTGTGTCTGCACACGCAGGGTCTGGAGTGGTGGGAGACCCTCAGACTGGTGGGTGTCCTTTCCTTCTACCTAATTTCTGGACTTTTACTCCTGAGCTGGCCCTCTGCATCCTTGGCTCCGCCCAGGAGAAAACGTCCAGGACAGCTAAGCCATCTCCACTGCTCCCTCTGGCTTGCTCCCGGGCCTCTCCCAGCACACCTCCACCAGCCTATTTCATCTCGCCTCCTTCCAACCCTCGCCCAGCTCATAGCAGCAATTTTCGCCCAAGAAGGGTGTGGCTGAGACGCTGGGAGATGCCTCATGTGCCCCAAGCCGCCACTGGGTGCCAAGACCTGCACCACCATCAGGAGAGGTGACCTAAGTGACAACAGCAGCAGTGTCTCAGTCAATGGGGAGCCTGGTTCCAGGGCTGGACCCTGCCACTGGCTGGGTAAGGAGATGCAGGTCCCAGAGGGTGCTGGCCCAGACGCAAGCCCTGGGCCAAGGAGAATGCCCGGGGCTGGCTTTGCCCTTTGCCCCCTCTCCCCTGTGCTTGGGGCAGTGGTGACGCGGGACATCGGGTGTCCTGGCCAGGTCTATGTGTACAAGGTGCATGTGTGCACATGTGTAAGCATCTCTCTCTCTCCCCACCGCCTCTCTGGTTCCCCTCCCCACCTAGACAAATTTGAGTTGACACTAAGAGCCCAGAGAGAAGGAACTGGGGCTTCAGGTTAGTTTCCCCAGGAGCTGAGTTAGAGCATCTAGCTGATGATCTTGGTGTTACATTGGAAAAGGGTCTCAAAGTCTGGATGGTCTTTACTAAATGCTATTCATGCTGTCGGTTAAAATGTAACAGGATTTTGCAGACATGGCTGTAAACAGGATGAGCTTGACTGGAACCCAACCTGATAAGTGTAGCCAACTGCAAAGGAGAAATCAATGTGTAATTAACCAAATAGTGTACATAAGCAATGGCTAAACCCCCCTTCAGGGGGACAGAGCTTTGGGTGTGAGTCCCCTGTCTCCTTTACTTGCTGCAAGTAAATAAAACTATCCAACAACAACCACAGGTCATTCTTGAACAGAACATCCCAAGAGGCAAACCCCTTGAGTTCAGTAACAAATCTGGTGACTCAGATGGGACTCTCCTAAAGGGGCTCCCCCTCAGCCTGGTGTGGCTGCTTGGTGAAGCAGTTGCGGCAGCAGCTCGTCCGGGCCCTTACTTACCTGAATCTTCACTGGACAGAGAATCTGTTCTGTAGGAGACTCCTGCTTGGTGCTGACCGCAGAACAGCTGCCTGGTTCTTCTCAACAGCAAAGCAGAGTGGGCACCTGAACCCATGTCATTCAGAGCTTCCGAGTGGAGGGAAGTAGGTCAGCCCCTGTTGTCGCTTTAATTAGTCTTCCTATTCCCGTTTTGGGTACAGGGTTGTTGGAAGTGTTAGGCAGGATAGATAGTAAACCAAGGCAGGGAGGGGGAGGGAGACACATCTCACCCATTAAATGAGCAGTCCTGGCCCGGTCCAGTAAGGTTGCCAGGTGTTCCAAACATCGCAAGCAAAGACAGCGCAGAAGGAAGGGAGTCCCTGAGACTCTGTGCTGGGAAAGGGAGCCTCTGAAGTGACTTCACTAAGACAAAAAGCCTTTCCTAGCTAAGAAGGAAAGCCTTTGTAACTGTATACTGATCCCAAGGTCTAGAAGGGGGAGAAGGAGGGGCATCTGGAAGCTAGCTAATGTATATAACCCCCTAACCCCAATAGTTGGTGCATTCAGAATTAGTTGAGTGCCTACTTGTAGCCTTTTTTGCTCAAGGGTAGTTCATAAATAAACTTACTATTTCATTTCCACTATATGTGTCGACTGAATTCTTCTCTTGCATCCAAGCAAGAACCAGGGAAGGAAAGGCCCCCTGACTCCGGTCTCCCTGGTAACAGAAGGTTAGTTTTGGGTATAGGTTTGTTGGAAGGGTTCAGGTTGGTTGGGCAGGAGCTGTCTCTGGGACCCCAGATTCAGGGCCCAACCTAGCTCTAACTCTGGAGAGTCGAGGACCTCCTGCAGGGCAACGGAGGACATCCTCAGGTGACCACCTCTGGTCTGGTGGTCTGGTTGCTAGGGAACTCTGGGTCACTGATGGAATTTTTGGTGGGTTAGAGATTATAGGATCATAGCATCCACCCCCTTTAGTTTCTGTCCTGCAGGAGTTGCATTTTCTTCTTTGTGTGTATGTCTGCGTTTGCCTTATATGTCTTATGTGTAAGTGTGCCAGCTATAGGAAAAGGAATTTGATCCCCTAATGCAGCCCCTTGGGATGCATTCTCCAGAACTGGATGAAAAGAACTCTGTTTATTTGACTTAAAGAAATTAAGCACTTATATAAATTAGGGAGTATAACAGATGGATCAATGGTAGAAAACTACCTGTCCTGTCTAAGGCAGTCTTGCTCCAAGCTGGGAGTCTATTGTGGGTTTGGGAGGCATTCGTTTTCTAAGTGCGGCCCCTTTGCCCTCTCGGGTTTCAGACTTTCTCAGTTGTTTAAGATTCCCACTCTTCCCTTCCTTGGAAGGATAAGTGGAAAAAATGGCATGCCACTTCCCTTCAGAGAGTCTCACTGATAATAAAGAGATGTTCTGTTAGCAGGTGTGATTTCAGAAATTTCACTAGAAGTGTGGTAACAGAGGCCAAATATCCTAACAGTATTGAAAACTATATAAATCTAAGAATACCTGATTGGGTTGGTGCCAGAAAAAGAGAAAAATCTGCTATGACTTTAAAATGTAGCTTGAGTCAGCTTTACTGGACTTGCAAAGTGAAGCAGGTAGAATCAACCACATGTATGTGTACTTGGGACAACAGAAGCCAAAAGGCTGGGCTTCCTAGCCTGGTGTGCGAGAATGTTGGAAATGATACAGGAAATGAATTGCTTTTAGTGTGATGGAAAATCTGTTAAGATTTTAGAGTGATCTCAGAATGTCAGTTACTGGTCCCACGTTCGTTCACATGAAAGCGCATGTGTCTGCAAGGATGGTTTTTAGGTCACTGGTACTGGGCAGTGTCAGAACATGGCGGTCCTGTCGGTGCGACCCCCGGGAGTAAGTGCGGCTTCTACCGCGGCTGTGCAAGCTCCGAGCCTGGTAGCTCATCTCATCCCAAAAGGCTCCTCCCTCCAGCGCAGTTCCTTCATGGCATTTGTGCTGCCTACACTTTCTGTTCTTTCATTGTCGAAACATGGCAGCGGCTGTACCGCCCGCCTGGATTTTTGACATATGCAAATGACCCGTATGCAAATTAACTTAGGTCCCATCTCTTCCACCCCACCCCACCACCCCCACCACCCCCGCCATAGGAAATAAAAATGCACTTTGCTCATTCCCAGAAGAAATGTTGATGGACCTAGCATGACATGTAGACTGGGGAGAAGCAGGGAAATGTAAATAACCTGTTGAATGTGTTGATGTATGAACTCACCTTAACCGTAATGCATGTCCAGCAAGGTGTGGGATCGCACTGACCGGTACAGAGCAGGAGATAGTTTTCAAGAGATTTTTTGATGATTGGGCATTTTTTTCTTCTTTTTCCTCGTCTCTTCCTCGATTAATTTTATTGTTGCCCCCTCTCTTTCCTTTTGTCTTCTCTACTATTTTTTTTCCTTTTTTCTTCTTTCTCTTCTTTCTGCCTTTCCTTCCTTCAATGGGTCCTGGAGGTGCACTGTAAGTTTCCCTTTTACCTCTAATGTTTTTCTCTCCTTTTCCTCAATACAGTAAATATGGTGTAAAATTCTGGACTGTTCTCTGGGTGGTTTCTTAGAGCAAAGTGGCTTGACGGGGTTAGCTATAGTCAGAGCCCAATCATACGAAGGAGAATCATGAGATCTCAGCTTCTTCTCTGAACTGCAGCCCATAGCTCCCTTTCTCTTTTCCCAACCTGTGGAGGGGCTGGGGGCGAGGCAGGTAGAGGTGAGAGCTCACTCTCTGCATCCACAGGCAAGATGAGATGACTCTAATCCAGCCACTCAGCAGGACCCCGAGGGGACACAGGCCAGCCACACTACCAGCACCACCCTCCCAGGGCCATCTGTGTGTCTAACCACCAGCCCCCTACACAGGTGATCACACTGGAAGGCTGGGTGGACATCATGTACTATGTCATGGACGCCCACTCCTTCTACAACTTCATCTACTTCATTCTGCTCATTATTGTCAGTACGGGGCGTTGGGCATTTCCCAGTTGGCAGGGCAAGGTTTTCAGGGCCATGGGCGTTGGTGGGTTGAGGTGCCTCTGAGTTGTGACAGCTAATCTTGGATCATAAGCTCCTTAGTAGATGTCGTCCTGGCCCCCAGGGTCCATTCATGAGCTTGCTTGTGCCCCCAACATGCACCATCCCAGACTTTGCTTTCCCTCGTGGGTCACAGCATTGGCTGAGCTACAAGACAGGTGTAGCAGAGACCCATGGCTGTCCTGGGCTGCTGGGCAGGCAGGTGAGGGCCCATGTGGGGTGCAGGGCTTCCACTCAGGCCCCCAGTGGCAGGAACTGGGAAGGTGTGGGAGGACAGAAGCCAGTGTGGGTGATAGGGGAGAGCGCAATTCCAGGAGACCTCAGAGAGCACGCCAGACCCTCCCATGACCAGGTCCTGTCTAGAGGTTGCAGAAGAATCAGGACTCTGCACATGACCTCCCTGTCATAGCCCTCCACAGTGTACGTGGCCCCAGGGGTGTCCCTCGCTTGACTCAGGCAGGGTCTGTGAAGGCCCTGTAGTGAGCAGAACAGGCAGATGTTCATCCTTATCTCAGATAATCATCATGAGCAGAGGAGAGTCTCACCTGGTGACCGTGTCACAGAGGAAGGCCCTACTGGAAAGGTCAGGGTGGCCACAGTCGAGAGCGTCTCATCAAGGACAGACCTGAGGAGAAGGGGGCAAGCCTCACAGATGATGGGAAGGAGGGTCTCCTCATGTGTCCTCCATCTGTCCACAAATAAATGAGAAGCACCTACTATGCGCCGACTCTCC
The DNA here is from genome assembly GCF_987537825.1 of Furipterus horrens. Classification (NCBI taxonomy): domain Eukaryota; kingdom Metazoa; phylum Chordata; class Mammalia; order Chiroptera; family Furipteridae; genus Furipterus; species Furipterus horrens. Next base: position 118,708,928 of record NW_028327175.1, on the reverse strand, counting down.
CAGACACTGGACTCAGCATCAAAACAGCAGGGACGCCACCATCATAGGGCGCTCCCACTAGCCACACTCAAAGCCATACCCTTGGACCCTGGAATGGGCGGTGCACAGTAGGCCCCAGTGTTTCTCTCATTAGGGACTTGATCACTGCTATGTAGAAACCACAGCCACTGGTCCGGCCTCCGGGGCAGATGGGTCTTTGTGTCCCCTCTTCCCCAGTTCCCTGGGGCACACAGCCTGGTGAGCGAGGCCCTGGATGGGCTTTTGGAAGGCTCAACATCGCCCGCCCGCCACAGGTGGGCTCCTTCTTCATGATCAACCTGTGCCTGGTGGTGATCGATACATTTCTCAGAGACGAAGCAGCGGGAGAACCAGCTGATGCAGGAGCAGCGCGCCGGCTACCTGTTCGACGACAGCACACTGGCCAGCTACTCAGAGCCGGGCAGCTGCTACGAAAGTCAAGCAGTGTGGCCTGCGCCTCTATGCGCGCTGGCAGGGCCACTGGTGCACAAGCCGCGGCAGGCAGGCAGACATGCATCCTCCATTCACCATCTGGTCTACCACCACCACCACCACCACCACCATCACCACTACCACTTCAGCCACGGCAGCCCACGCCGGCCCGGCCCTGAGCCGGGCACCGGAGACACGAGGCTGGTACGGGCTAGAGCGCAGCCCTCACCACCCTTGCCCAACCCTGGACCACTCGACACCAAGTCAGTACACAGCATGTACCATGCAGACTGCCATGTGGAAGGGCCTCAGGGGAGGTCCCAGGTGGTACAAGCTACAGCCCCTGCCACTGGCCTCAAGCTGGCCATGGGGCTGGGCGCCATGAATTACCCCACCATCCTGCCCTCAGCGGGTGGTAGCAGCAAAGGTGGTGCCAGCCCTGGGCCCAAGGGGAAGCGAGCCAGTAAGCCACCAGGAGCTGGAGGGCACAGCTCCCTCAACCTGAGCAGCCATGACCCCTACGAGAAGATCCAGCATTTGGTTGGGGAATATGGTAAGGACCCTAGCCTCGTTCTGCTGAAAGTGAGATGGGACCCAGGGTTGTCCCCACCTGTGTGCCTTCCAGGGAGGCCCTGCACCCTAACCTTTTTTGTTGTCTTGGAAGAGGGAAGGGGCCCCCTTCTGCGTGGGGATACTGAGGCACAGGGATGGTGAGGAGTTAAGGTTACAGTGCCTCTAAGGGTTAGGGAAGGGGCCCAGGTGCCCCTCACCATTCTCCCACCTGGGGCCTCTGCTTCACCCACCTCAGACTTGTGGATGAAAGAGACACTGGGCCCCGTGCAGATTGTGAGGCCCTCCCAGGTGGTGTGGTCGTGTCTAGACCACGGTGCACCTGGCACAGGTAGGGGTATGTGCCAAGGCCATCGTGTGTGCCATGGCCATTGTGTGTGTCACAGCACACCTACTTTTAGTCCTGCACTACCCATTAAGCAGCCCCAGCCTCGTGGGCTCTTGAGCAGTAGTGAGTCTAAGCCAGAGCTTTGGGTACGATGTGTACCCAGGTCCCAGAAACTGAACACGAGGAAGCGGTACAGAGTACTCCTTGGTCATTCTCATGTCTGATCCACGTCAGAATGGTAATGGTCGACATGTGTCATGTCACATGCAGCGTTGAAGTTAATTTCACCTATTTGACATGGCTGCTAGGAAGTAGCTCACGTTACATTTTTGGATGGTGTGGCCCTAGGACAGATGAGCTGTTCTGCCTCTCTGTGTCCCTGCTCCTGTATGTGAACGGAGCACACCTATATAGGGTGTGCATGAGTGTGCCAGGTGTATGTGTGTGTCCCTAGGTATAGACGTGCGTGGCTAGATGTGCATGTGAGTGTGTCCAGGGGTGTGTGTGCTCCTAGGTATGAGTATGCCCAGGTGTGCACTGTTCACCCTACAGCAGCCTCCACGTGGCATGGGGCCCAGGCACTCCCAGGTTGACTGCTAAGTGGCCTGATCCTGCCTTCACCCCTCAGGACTGGGCCAGGCCCCCAGCCGCCTCTCGGGCCTGAGTGTGCCCTGCCCCCTGCCCAGCCCTCAGTCGGGTACACTGACCTGCGAGCTGAAGGACTGTCCATACTGTGCCAGTGCCCTGGGAGACCCTGCGTTTGAGTTCAGCGACTCAGAGAGCGGAGACTCAGATGGCAACATGGTCTATGAGTTAACGCAGGACGTGCGGCACGGGGACCACCGTGACCCCACGCAGCCAATGCCAACAGCAGACGCACCAGCCCAGGGTGGTGCACGAAGGCGGGTACAGCAGCACATGGCCTCTGGCAAGCGTGGCAGGTTTGTCCGCGTGTGGGCTACCATCAGTGGCAAGCTGCGCAGGATCGTGGACAGCAAGTACTTCAACCGCGGCATCATGGTGGCCATCCTCACCAACACACTGAGCATGGGCATCGAGTACCACGAGCAGGTAGGTGGGCGCAGGGACACTTGCCCTCAGTGTGAGTCGGAGCTATTGTCATGACCCCTGGGGAGCACACTCCTTGCATGTGTCCTCAAGGTTTCAGCCTCTCGTGGACCCACAGTGGGGCTGTAGGGGTTGGGGGCAAGGGTGATGCAGCCAGATGATTTTTATCAGTTTCTCAGCAAATGCTCATGTCTCCTCCTGGCACTGGTCTCTGCTGAGTGTTGAACACAGAGACGCCATGGCTTCTGCCTCGAGTTTCTCTCCGTCTGGGGTAGGGGATTGAGACCACCACAGACCCAGAGGCAGCAGGGGCTGAGGGTGTTTACCAGGTCATCTGGTGGCTCTTCTCAGGAGGGGACCCCAAGCCCAGTTCTTGCAGAGAGAGGCCCCCCATACCTGAGCCAGACCTACTGGCAGCACCTGCTGGCTGCCTCTTGGGGGCCAGAAAAAGTGGTGATGTAGAATGGCCCCGGGGGGAGGTGCTGTGGGATGGCGCCTGGCCCCCTCCCCGCCCCCCAGGCACCCGGACGCTGTAGACCCTGCACACTGGCCCTGGACAGGGCCACAGAGGGGAGGGACAGCAGCTGGGTCTGGCAGGGAGATTGTATCCTCTCAGGACCAAGGCCGATTCACCTTTAATGACCAAATCTACTTCCTCATCTCGTACCTGTTGGTCTTTTCAAGTCAGTTAAACCATTTTTCTCATCCCGGAGCAGTTTAGGGGAAAACAAGCAGTGTCAGCCAAAAGAAGGCCCTAGGTGGGACGTCCTATTAGTGAGGGTGAGGTCCAGGGCAGGGACAGCACCAGACATCAAGAGCCCTCTGATGTGGAAGAGTCTCTGCCACATGTGTACACACACAGGCACACACACACACACGGTCATGCATGTCCACATATATACACATGCAAGGCTTACCCGTGCAGATGTGGACATATGCATACCTATCACGTGTGCAGTGTGTTTGTAGGAATGCATGGACACAGGGCACTGGTGCATACACAGGCATGTGCACACGAGCACATGTGCACACACATGCTGGTGCACACAGGCAGGTTAGAATGTCCCCAGTAAGGATAAGCCTCTGGGGCCTTCTACCAGCAAGGAAGGGTGAGGTCTCCAGAGACCAGGGCAGCTTTCAGAGGCACCACCCTTAGTGTCTGTGCCCCAAGAACCCCCATCCTGGACGCCCAGATGCTCTAGGCCCTAGTACCACGGCCTGTGCTTTGGGGCACAGGGAATTTCTAGGGCCCCAGTGCTCAGACAGGCCTGGGGAAGTCAGGGACAGTGACGGTGGAGAGGCCAGATGGGCCAGGACCCAGCTGGAGGGGACATGCCTGGGGCCTAGCCTCCTCCTTCAGACGCAGCCAATTAGGCTCCTGCGGCCCTGCCTTAGCCTCTGGGCCTTTGGTTCCCTGACGCAGCCTCACCTGCTCCCTGTCAGTGGGGGCAGGGACCCTTCTGCCCTGACCGTCCCTCTGCTGCCCACAGCCGGATGAGCTGACCAATGCCCTGGAGATCAGCAACATCGTGTTCACTAGTATGTTTGCCCTGGAGATGCTGCTGAAGCTGCTGGCCTGCGGCCCGCTGGGCTACATCCGGAACCTCTACAACATTTTTGACAGTATCATTGTGGTCATCAGGTAGGTCCCCTTCTCCCACCCAGGCCTCGGGGTCCTGGAGGCTCCAGTGTCAGAGAGCAGAGCCCCAGTCAGGAAAGGCACTGCTGGCAGCGTTGTCTGGCGGGCCACGGAAGTGGGATGTCAGGTTGGGTACCCTCCCTGGGGCCAAGTCCCTCCGTGCGGGTACTGTGGAGCACACAGGTCGGCTGCATGTGTCTAGAATCTGTTGGAGCTCTTCCCTGAGTGGGTGTTCTGTGGCCCGTCAGCCTCCTGGCTGGCCTCTGCTTAGAGCTGAGCCTTTGCGAGGAAGGCCAGCTCCCCTCCAGGGTGTCCACTTCAGCAAAATCCACACAGGAAGCAGCGGCAGGATCTGGGGGACGTTCCTTCTCCAAGAGGAAGTGGGGCCCTTGGGAGTCAAGGAGGCCCTGCCCTAACAGAGAGGGGTTTGAGCAAGAACGGCCAGGCCAGGCATGGCTGTGGAAGGTGCAGGACAGGAAAGCCCTTGACTGAGGAGCTCCTGTTCGGGCCAGAGCCAGGGATGACAGCTGGTTAGGTGGCTTTGGAGATGTTGCCTCAGCCCCTCAGCCCCCCCGGGCACCTTGATGCAGCCAGACCTGCTGCTCATCATGGGGTTGAGTGCAGGCCACCGTGGCTCTGAGGCTGACTTTCCTGCTCCTGAGAAGAGGAAGTTCGGAGTCACGGTGGGTGCAGGGATCCACAGTTGGAGAACAGCGCCTCCTGACCCTTGGCCTGGCCCACAGTGTCTGGGAGATCATTGGGCAGGCAGATGGGGGCTTGTCAGTGCTGCGGACCTTCCGGCTGCTGCGGGTGCTGAAGCTGGTGCGCTTCATGCCGGCTCTGCGGCGCCAGCTGGTAGTGCTCATGAAGACCATGGACAACGTGGCCACTTTCTGTATGCTGCTCATGCTCTTCATCTTCATCTTCAGGTGGGCCCCCCACAGAGGAGGACCCCTTCCCGCCACTCTGATTTCAGGGCCCTAGGCTCCGGGGGTAGCCAGGAGCCTCAGAGTTTCTGCAGAAGCTCAGGTGCTGGGTCCTTCATCCTAACAGAGCTGAGTGGGTGCCTCCCATGTGCAGGGTGAGGCATGTGGGACCCCAGGCTGGGCCCTGCTCTCATGAGCTCACAGCTTAGTGGGGGGCCAGGATGGACCTCCAGACGACAGATAGGGGACTGAGCGAGGGCTGGAGAAGGGTGGCGGCAGCCAGGCTGGAGTTCATCTGTTGAGCACCTGCTGTGCCAGCCTGGCCATGACTCGGGCCTCAGGGAGAGGCTGGGGTGGCGGTCAGCCCAGACAGGCAGAGTGAGACAGGCGTCCCAGGGCCCAGTCACGGCCTGGAGCCAGAGTGGCCTCTGACTGGCCCTTCCTCCCCTGGCCTTGGTCTTCCCACCGCACTGGGAGGCCGGGAAGCGTGGTGCTCAGCGGGGGAAAGCATAGATGAGCAGCTTCTGGGTCTGAAGGAGACCCGGCAGAGTGGCTCCCCTATGTCCCTCCTCTCCCCACTCACCACACCCCTGCCTCTCACCCTCAGCATCCTGGGCATGCACCTCTTTGGCTGCAAGTTCAGTCTAAAGACGGACACTGGAGACACGGTCCCCGACAGAAAGAACTTTGACTCTTTGCTGTGGGCCATTGTCACCGTGTTCCAGGTAAAGCGTGGGTGGGGACTATCCCTGATGTAACTATGACCAAAGGCAAGCCACAGCCCTGCTCAAGTATTTGTCTTGGCCTGTGCAAGGCTAGAGCAGTTGAGCTGCTGGCAACAGTAGGGGCAGCATTTCATCCCCTGGGAGGGCGGACATGTGCACTCGCTGCAGGAGAAAGGCAGAGGCCACCCAGCAGATCCCCATAATCATGTCCACTTATTTTTATAGGAAATACACACTTGGGGCCCCTTGTGCCCTCGAGGGTGACAGTGCGGTCCCAGGGCCCCCACAGCCATGCTTCACCATTGCTCACAGTCTGAGCTCCCATCCATTTGTCCCAACACCCGCATTGCTGTCTCTCCACCTCCCCTTCTAGGCCCCCTCCCCACCATTTCGTCCAGAACACCCATTGACTCTGGTCTCTGTGAAACACCGAATTACCAGGGAGTGGGAGCCAAGCAGTAAGGCCCAGCACCCAGCGCCCCATGCCTCCCATGGCCGTCCTGGGGTCTGGGAGGAGCTGTTCCCGCTGAGGCCCCTTGTTTCATTTTCTTTCTTTTATAAATTCAGGATAAACAATGCAATAATCTGGTGCAGAAAATTCAGCTTCTCAAGTGAAGGGAAGGAGGACAGAATAAATATTAACTTATTTAAGAAACAATTTGGATGTCAACCAGAATCGGTTCCTCCTCATAAGAGGGTGGTAAAGCTGGGTGATGACAGTCAACACACTGGGGCTGCAGGGTCCCCTCCTGAACACCTGCTCCACGGGTGTCCTGTGGTCCCCCCACTCGGGCAGGTCCACACATAAAAAGTTCTTCATGGCCGCCAGGTCCGTGTGGTATCCTTCGTATGCTGGGGCACCCTCATCTGACCGCATAGGAAGAAGAATTTGCCAGGGCTCCTGACAGGATCAGGTGCTGTATGGGCAGAGGTGGGGAGCGCCTCACAGGGAGAGCTTTCCAGCTGGGCAGTGAGCCTTGGGCTACAGAGGGACCCCACTCTTGCAGTCTCCCTGCCCTGAAATCTTCAACCCCCAGGCTCTGACCCTTGCCCTTGCCCCATGTCCTGCTGGCCTCTCAGGGACTAAGGCTCCTCTGCAGCCCTGTGGACCCTCGTCCTTGAAACCTGATCGTGGTGGTGGTGCTCAGGAGGGTCCCTGCTCAAGGCCCAGACTGAGTTCCGAAGAGACATCTTCAGCCGGTCTCACCAACACCCGCCCCCACAGGGTCCCTGTCTCCACATCCGTCCCCCGGTCCTGTGGTCTCCACCACAGATCAAACGGACACAACTCCAGGCAGCCCTGCCTAACTGTCCTCTGTCAGGCCAGGGCCCGATGACCGAGCTGATTAGAGGCCTCTGGGGGGGGCCACGACTTTCCTGCCCACTACCCTCAACTCCCTGCTCAGCTCCAAGCCACAAGCCTGGGTTGTAGGTCCCTCTGTGCCACCCATTCCCTCTTAGATGTGGGGAAACTGAGGTACACACAGTGTGAGAAAGAGGGCACGGCTTCTTGGGGAGCAGACTCCTCTCCTTCTCCCCAGCACCTGGCCTGAAACCGTGGCTCAGAAGTGCACGTGCTGCATTTTTCCTCATGAGGAACCGGGATGATGGTGGTCACAGCTCTGTGGGGACTGCACTGACCCATCGTAGGAACATACTTGGGAGGGTGCGCCTTGCGGAAGGAGGAATTGCCTTTTCAGTCCAGCTGGGAGGAGTGGGCTGAAGTGCATGTCGGCCCACCCAGCGCTCCGAGGCCTGATGTCTCCCAGTGTGTGGATTGGAGGGGGGCAGGTCTAGAGTAACCCAGGTCCTCTGCCTCCTGGGTCCCCAGTGCCTTCCCTCATCCCCACAGGAGGGGACTTCAGGGCCTACAACTGTCTTAGGTCAATTTGCCTCCAGCATGGAGATCCACTCCTCCCACCTGCACCCCATGACATGGTCTCCTGCAGGGCTCTCAGTGACCTCAGGGTTCCAGGCCTGCTCTCGAGCAAGAAATTCTGGAAACCATCCTTGTGGTCCCCTGGGTGACTCTGCGACTGGACTGGTTTCCGTGCCCATTTTACAGGCCAACACACGGAGGGGTGTCGCACCCCACAGCGCCTCCCTCTCCTGGCTTTGGAGGGATGGGTCACCTGCAGCCCAGTGAACGCGGGCCACGTGGGCCTGCACAGGGGCCCACTCAGGCAGACCTCGCAGGCACAGAGGGAGGGCTGTCCCCCGCAAAACCCCACAGGCCAGGCGGAAGGCCAGCTTGACGCCGATGAGCAACACTCACTCTTATCTGTCACTTGCCGCTGGCTGAGTTCCTCAGATCCCAGGGCAGGATAAGGGGGAGCCAGGGCACCCAGCCTCCTCCCTGCTTCCCTGCTCTGGGGGGGGTCTCAGCCCCAGCACTGCCCATCTATCCTTCCTTCCACCACCACCGGAGGAGGCCGGTGGCTTCTTGTCCCTCAGTGTCCTCCAGCACAGCCTGCACTTACAGAAGTGTAAACATGCTTGTGTAAGGTTAGCAGTGCAAGGAGGTCACCCCACAAGCGTCAGCAGCAACCGCAAGAGCGTGGGAAGGGCGTGAGGGAGGAAGAATGGAAGTGTCCCGATCATTTATGTCTTTCACGACCTCGGGAGGGCATGCATTCTGGCTACAATAAAACAATCAGAGAGGAGGGAAAAGGAGGAGGGTTAGCATCTTCCCCATCACAGTTCCCACAGCAGTGAGGGCGCAGGGTGAGGGCGGGCAGAGGCCCATCCCACTCGGGTCTGCAAGGCCTGCACTGCAGGGAGAGGGTCTGCTGGCTTACGGGACCCCGTCCAGGAGGCACCCAGAAACGCACAGCAGCCTGACGCAGAAGACCAACAGGCTTACTGACATGAGCGGTGACAGGGAGGCTCGCCCAGTGACCAGAACATCCAAGAGGGTGGAAGCGTTGGACGTGGGCCTGAGGGCGTCGTCCCCAGTATCGCCGGTGGACAGATGTCCCCTTTCCTGTCAAGGGGAAGGGCTTCAATTGCGAAAGGGGCTCCCCACACCAAAAACCATAAAAACGCTAACGAAAACCTTAGTGAGATGCCACCCCACCGACCAGTACGGCAGGTTGGAGAGGGTGACGAAGCGCGGCCCCCACTGCTGGGGTGCGGTGTGGAACACATCTATCTGGCTGTGGGAAATGGAGGGTGCGCGGGCCCCAACCTCAGCCCCCTCGCTGGCACACGCTACAGACACTCCAGGTGTGCGCAGCCATGGGCAGACGTCACAACATGGTGCTCGGTGAGACGGGAGGCTCAGAAGCGTTACGACCGACCCCTAACAGAGATGAGAAAACTGGGCAGATGCACGACTTCCTCATGGCCGCGCACCCTGTGGCCTGAGAGGCCGGGGGCGGTGCTGTGGAGGGAGCGGGGAGGGCACTGCGTGGCTGGAGGGACGTGGGGCGACCCCATTGCTGGGCACCTGGGTGCCCCTGGAATTATCTTTTAAATGTTTTGTGTTTATTTCTGTGTCCTGAATACGCGTGGCTGCTCACCAAAGGAACCCCAGCCCTGGGCGCCTGGGTCTGGGACGGGACTGTCTCCATGGCAGTGCCCAGTGCTGGGGTCAGGGGGACCCACAGTGACAGACAATGGCTGTGTGGGCTGCTTGGGGTCCCCTCCCCTCCCGCTGCGTGACGCCCCCAACTAGTAACACAACCACAACCATGTGTGCTGTCCATGCACTTTAATGAGGAGGGGTGCCCACCACCGGCCCACTGAGCTGAGGGTGGGGACGGCGGGCAGTTCTGGGCAAGAAACAGGAAGGTGGTGAAGGCGACACCTGGCAGGAAGCAGTGGTCTGGGGACAGGAGGGGGCTGGGTCCCCCACAGCCCCAGGTGGCAGCCCCTGGGACGGGCTCAGAGCTTCTTGGGGACGTACTTGTGGATCCAGCCCAGGTAGTGGGTGACACGCGTGTAGATGCCGGGCCTGTTGGGCCGGGCACAGCCGTCGCCCCAGCTGACCACACCGGCCTGCAGCCAGGTGCTGTTGACCTTGCAGGCCAGGGGCCCTCCAGAGTCGCCCTGGGGAGGAGAGGGGTCAGCAGTTGCTGGAGAGGCTGGGGCAGGCGGGGGCTTCGGGGAGGAGAAGGGCCCACCTGGCAGGAGTCCTTTTTCTGGTTCCCGGCACATATCATGTCGTCGTGGACTATCTGGATGTTGTCCCCCGTGTACAGGCCAGTGTGGTATTCCGCGTCACAAAGGCTATTTTCTACGATGGGGACCTTTACCTGCTGCAGGGGGTACGGCGGTGGTAGGGGTACTGGGGGTGAGAGGAGAGCAGTCAGCATCGGGGCGAGGCGATCAAGCCCTGAGCTGTTGTTGGGACTTTGCCACCAAAGGCAACCCCAGAGCTGGGTCTTGGGTGTGACCGGTCCCCACTCCCCCAAGCCTTCCAACTGTCCCTAACGCTCACCTCCATTGTTCAAATCACCCCAGCCTGTTACCCAGCACGAGGTCCCAGGCGGGAAGGTCTCTGAGGCAGGGGGCAGAGTGACCAGCTGGACGTGGCTGGAGATGCTCACGGGGTCCTGGAGCTCTAGCAGGGCGATGTCTGCCCCGTTCTGAGCTGTGTAGTAGTTGGGGTGTAAAAGGATCCGGCTGATGGGCAGCAGCCTGTCCCGATAATAGAGGTGCTGCTCCCGCAGCTGCACCCTCAGGGCTGCGGGATCTGCGATGTCCCTGGAGAGAGGGGGCACGTACTCAGGGCTGAGCAGCCTCTGGACTCCTGGGAGGGAGGGTGGAGCCCCACGCCCACTTCCCACCCACCTGGCCCCATGGACACTCACGGTCCAACGCAGTGTGCGGCGGTCAGCACCCACTGGGGGTGGATGAGGGAGCCCCCGCAGATGTGCTTCCAGTACTGACGTTTGACTCTCAGGCTCACCTGCCAGAGCCATAGGTTTCTAGGGGCCTCCTGCCCCCCAACGATGCCCACTCTCTCTAGGGCCTGGCTTGGGGCTGGGGCAGAAAACACCCTCAGGACAGGGCACAGCTTGGCCCCCGGCCCACACAACGCTGGGCTTCTGTGAAGCCACCCACGCACAGTGGGGCCTGTGGGTGTGGGGTGAGGGGCAGGGACAGGCCTGCGCTGGGTCAGGACTCACCAGGGGCCGCACGGACCAGGCTCAGCAAGAGGGGCAGTGCCAGCACCAGCAGATTCAGCATCTGCAAGGAGCAAGGAGGGGCTGGGGTCTGCAGGGCATGCGGCGCAGGATGAGTCGAGGGCCCTGGGATCAGGGGTCAGCCAGTTCAGGACTGGCGTGAGGTCCTGCTGCTCCGCATCTGAGGCTCAGCTACCCAGTGCGCTGACACCCAGATGTTGGGGTCTGTAGGGCGCCCTTACCTTGGCTGCTCCCCGCTGCTGTTGCCCAGGCCACTGTCCCCTCCCCATTTATCCTTCCAGGCCAGGAGGGGGTCAGAGGGGGGTGCTCAATCCTCCAATCCAGAGTGGAGGAAGTGGGCGATTCAGACCCAGGGTCTTGTTGCCACCGCCCGGGATTTTTTGGGTGGTCCAACGATGTCCATATCTCGGTGGTATCTGAGCCGTTACGCTGATCACAGTGGTACCTTGTTATCTCGGGATCTGACTGGCATCAGCACAGGGCCTGGAGATGGACGTGACAGTGAGAAAACAAGCGGCTAGTGACAGCCTTGCATCACTCACTGCCATCCAGGTGGCTCCTCCTGTGGCCTAGGGGAGCCTCAGACAGCTCCCTCCCCTGCCCAGACCCCAGCCTGGCTCTAGGGCCCACCTGTCCCTGGCTGGCTCCAGCAGCATGTCCCTGGTGGCCAAGTGCGGTCCTGTTCCTTTCCGGATTTTGGGTCAGCCGTTTTCCCTGTGACCTCAGTTCTCTGATGAGGTCAAGAAAATGAATTGATTTTCCAGCGTGTGCAGGTGTGTGAGTGATGCTTTTTTACAGTATGACGAGTTTGGGCCCAGCCTCTGGTTTTTCCACAGAAGCATCTAGTGTTTCAGCACATTTATTGAAAGAACACCCTTTACCCACTGAGGGGTGAGGGGACAGAGACATTGGGGAGGGCAGGTTGGCACAGAGACTGCATTCCCGGGGTCTGCGCCGTCGGCGGGGCTCTGTGGGGCCCGGAACTGTGTTTCTGTACTTCTCAGAACTCAGTGGGCTTGGCGTAGGTCTACTGCTGGACTCCCCCTCAGCTCCGTTGATCTCTTTCTCCCCACAACTCTAGCACGCTGCCTCGTTAATTTGCTGAGAATTTCTGTTGAATTGAAATGGCTGTTGAATTTTGTAAAATTTGTTTTCTGCATCTAAGCGTATGGCAATAGCTTTCCTTTTCTGGTCTCTTAATATGGTGAATCACATGGTCTGATTTTCACATGTTAAACCAACTTTGCGTTCCTGGGATGAACACACTGGACCACGATGCGTCGTGCTTTCCGTATTTTGAGGAATTCAGTTTGCTAAGATTGGGTTAAGGATTTTGGTGTCTGGTTGTGGGAGGGATATGGGCCTATAGTTTTTTCTTATAATGTCTGGTTTCCTTATCCAAACTTCTGGTCATATTGTATCATCTAGATCCCTTATATGTCTCTAAATTCAATTTGCTAATATTTTGTTGAGGATTCTTGTGTCTGTGTTGATGAGGGATATTGTAAGGTCTCTGATTGATTTTGGTATCAGGGTAATCCTGACCTTATAAAAAGGAGTTGGTGGGTGCTCCCTTCCCTTCTATTTTCTGGAATAGATTATATAGATTTGGAATTATTTCTTTCTTAAATGCTTGGTAAATTTCCAGGAAAATCATCCGGGTTTGAAATTGCCACAAACTCAGTGGTATAATGACACATTTACTTTCTTATGGTTCTTAGGTCAGAGGTATGATGTGGGTCTCATGGAGCTAAAATCCAGGTGTGGACAAGCCTACATTCCTCTGGGAGGCTCCAGTTTCCTGGCCTTTTCCAGCTTCTAGGAGCCCCCCCCAATTCCCAGCTCCTGGCCCATCTTCTACCTTCAGAGGCAATCCTGAACATCTCTCTGATTGATTTCCACCCTCACACCTCCTGACCACAGCTGGGAAAGATTCTGTGATTTTAAGGACTCATGTGAGGACATTGGGTCCACCCGGATAACCAGGACAATCTCTCATCTCAAGACCATCGCCTTAGTCACGTCTGCAAAAGCCCTTTGCCCCACGAGCTCCATAATCACCAGCGCAGGGGGTTAGGAGGACGATATCTTGGAAGGGCCGGCTGGCCTTCTGCCTCCCACAAGCATAATGGGCTGCAGGTGGGGAGGGGGATCCCAATGCTGGAGGCTACTATAGGTGGGACAGGTGGAGGCCCTAAACTCCCTTCCTGTGGGGACCTGGGCATGGCACTAGGTGCTCCAGGAGGCAGATGACCTGTGTTCCTGCAACTCACTCCCATCCCCCCAAACTGGGCAATACCAAGCCTCCAGGGCCTGGATTGGTGGTACCATTATCACCTTCATTCTTCATCAGGGCAAATGTGGAACACCCACTTTTGAGCTGAAGCTCTGGGCCAAGTGTTGGCGGGAAGAAGAAAAGTCTGTACCCTGAGGAGCCTCGTCCTGGCAGGTCATCAGGCAGACTCCTCCCCGTGTCTCAGTTTCCCCATATCTAAGAGGGGATCACTGACCTAGAGGGCCTCTCCCACTCAGCCTGTGATTTGGAGCTAGGCGGTCAGGGAAGTCCTGGCTCTCTCCCAGAGCCCCCAAACAACTCAGTCACCAGGTTCTGGCAGGACAGAAGATGGGTGGGAAGAGCTTTCCTGGGCCAGCAGCTGGCGCTGCAGTTGTTGATCTGTGGTGGAGACCACGGGACCCAGGGGCGGGTGAGGGGACAGGGGCATTGGGGCGAGCAGGTTGGCACAGACTCCAATCACGGGGTCTGAGCTGTCCGCCGAGCTCAGTTGGACCTGGAACTGTATTTTTGTATTTCTTGTTTTTAAATATCCTTTTACGTTTTAGGACAGGTTTAGATTTATACCCTGCACCCAATTCCCCTCTATTATTACCATCTCACAATAGTACGATTTATTTATTAATGACTCAATATGATACATTTCATTAATGAAAAACCCTGGTTTATTTGAATGTCCTTACTTTTTCCTTAATGTCCTTTTTCTGCCCCAGGATCCCGTCCAGGCCGCACGTGACATCTAATCGTCTCATCTCCTTAGGTCCTCAGGGCTGTGACAGTTTCTCAGACTCCAGGCTCATCTTGTATATTTCCTGCCTCAGTCCTAGAATCAGCTGTTTCTCCAAGGACCCTGGTTCCTTTCTTCAGAGATGCTGTTAGAAACCTTGGTCTGGGCACTGGTGAGCTGGTTGCTCGTGGGGTGTCCTTGCCTCTAGGCCAGTGGTTCTCAACCTGTGGGTCGCGACCCCTTTGGGGGTCGAATGACCCTTTCACAGGGTCCCCTAAGACCATCGGAAAACACATATATAATTACATATTGTATTTGTGATTAATCACCATGCTTTAGTTATCGTTGGGGGTCGCCACAACATGAGGAACTGTATTAAAGTGTTGTGGCATTAGGAAGGTTGAGAACAATTGCTCTAGGCCCTCAGCTGACAGGATGAGCAAACGCGTGTGCACTGACTGTGTACAGACACATATGCATAGAAATATCTTCATAGGTAGCCACCTGTAACTTCAGACTTGTGGCTCCATTCTAATCCATCACCACAGGGATCCCTCTCGCCTCCTCCCATGCTTGTCCAGAACGTCCCACGCCCATAGGGAGGACCCGGCTCCCAACAGCCTCCCTCCATTCAGTTCACTGTTCACTCCAGTGTGGCTGTCAGCAGTATTGGACAGTAAGCCCCGTGGCACTTAACTCTGTCACCCACAGCATCGTGCTGTGTGCTCTCCCTGAGCTTTTAGTCTTGCGCTCCCACTCATTCCCCAAGTGACATAGGTGGGCCCCTTTTTTCCGCACCCCATCCAGTGAGCTTGTTTCACACATTTGTCATACAGGGAGATGGTTTATCACCTTCTGCATTTTTGTTTATTTTTATTGCCCGGTGGTATTCCTTTGCAGGAATGTAGTGTTACAGAACCCCTGGGCTGCTCCAATTGAAAACACACCCACGGGCTCTTTAGTTAGGGGTCCGATTGCCCGCCGCCAGAATTACAACACTTAATACGTTAGCTGAGTGAAAAGAAAATTGTTTATTTAACAGTTACACATATCCTTGCCTCCCCCCCTACCAAACCTAGCCAGTTTTAGGAAGGTCAGAAACACCGTTTCCCTACTTCCCAAACTCAGTTCAGCTTTACCAGCGGCTGCCAATCATTCAATCTGATTGGGGAGGTCCTTTCTGTGCTGTGGTGCCCTTCAGCTCTCAATACAAAACCGCCGGGATTCTCAGCCTCCTTGCAAACTGTCTTCTTTCTGTAAACCGCGTGGATCTCCTCTCCTTCTCCAGAGCACCCCTGCGAACACCCGCCAGCGAGGGAGACAGCCCCAGAGCGCGCCGTCCCTAAAGTGTTCGCAGCTGCCTATATATCCCTGACTGCGTCCTCCGACGCAGTGGGTGTTGCCAACAGTTCTGACCATTCACAGAACCCCACGTAGGCTCTGTGTGCTTTCCATACCGTCCCCTGGTTCAAGACTCCTCCCATCCACGTGAGGCCTTGGAAGCAACCAAGCAATTCTGCATAATGAAAGACACCAGCCACCAGCCTCAGGCGTGTGGAGGCATTCTGAAAGCTGCTTCCTTCTCCCCATCCCCCAGCCGCAAACTCCGGGGATTTTTGGACTCCCCTGTTTCTGTAACAATAGTGGTTTGGATCTAATGAACTCCTTCAGTTTTATTTTGTCCTGGAAGCACTTTCTCTGCTCTTCTATTCTGAATGACAGTTTTGCTGGATAGAGTATGCGTGGCTGTAGGTTTTTGATTTTCATTACTTTGAATATTTCTCGCCAGTCCCTTCTTGCCTGCAGGGTCTCCCTTGAGAAGCCAGCTGATAGTCTAATTGGGACCCCTTTGTACACGATTCTTTTCTTCTCTCTTGCTGCTTTTAAGATTCTCTCTTTATCTTTAATTTTTGACAATTTGATTATAATGTGTCTTGGAGTGGTTCTCCCTGGGTCCAGTTTTTCTGAAACTCTCTGTGCTTCCTGGACCTGTAAGTCTATTTCCTTCCCCAAGTTCAGGAAGTTCTGCTTCATTATTTTTTCACACAATTTTTCAATTTTTAGTTCTTCTTCTTCGCCCTCTGGCAATCCTATAATCCGAATGTTCGTTCACTTATAGCTGTCCCAGAGGTTTCTGATCCTCTCCTCACTTTCCTTACTTTTTGTTTCCTCTTTCTGCACTGGTTGACTGTTTGTTCCTTCCCTATGTTCCGGTTTGTTGATTTGATCTCTGGATTTTATTTCCTCACCACTTGTCTCGTATGTGTTTTTGTTCCTTTCAGTGTGAGTGGATTTCTTTCCTTCCCTGTCCTGTTCCAAATCTTTTGTTAATTCTGTAAGCCACCTTATAACAATAGCTCTGAACTGATCCCCTGAAAGGTTTCTTATTTGATCGTCTGTCAGGTTCTTCATCTGCTGCCTGGTGAGCTGCGTCACCGGGATTTCAATCGTTGTCTGCTTCATTTTGACGGATTTGTGTTTTGCTTTGCTTCCTGGGCAGGCTGTGGGGGGCGGAGCCCTGTGTACTCGTCACTACCCGATAACTGGCGGCAATCCTGACCTTTTTCGCCGCGCTGTGGCACTTTGTGTGGGGGCGGGGGTCCAAGATGGATTCCTGCCGTTATTCTCCGCTGGAAGACCGGGATCCGTCCTCCCGCCCTCTGGGCCTCACCTTCCGATGCAATGGGGTTGCGAGCTGCCGGGGCTCGACTGCAGCCAGGATTGCTCCCCCTGCCACTCTCCCTGCTGCTGCCGCAAACAGCACCGCCCGACCTTTCCATTCCGGTTCCGATTTCACCCCTCCTACCCGTCCAGGCGAGCACCGCTGGTTTATAACTTCATACGTTGGGCTTCCATGTAGTTTTATTTTCTGGAATTTCTGGCTACCTTTTGTTTTAAGGTAGTTGTGTTCCTTTCTAGTTGTAGAGGGAGACCGAGCGTGTCCGTCTCAGCCTCCACCTTGGCCGGAATCCCTTCCCACCTATCAATTTTTGATTCCCCTATGCCTTCCTCCAGGTCATGATGATTTTCTGCTATGGTTTTTCCTGGATGTTTTATAGTTTTAACGTCTACATTTAAATGTATGATCCATTTTGAATTAAATTGTGTATGTTACGGGGCAAGAGTCAAGGCTCATGTTTTTTCCCACATGGATTACACAATTGTTTCAGAAATATTTGTAAAGAAAGCCATACTTTTCCTCTCTTGAAAATAATTGATCCTTCATGTGTGGGTCTCTTTCTGGACTATTGTTTCTTTTTTTAAGTATATTTTATTGATTATACTATTACAGTTGTGCCAATTTTTCCCCTTCCTGCTCTCTGCCTGGTTACCTCCCTTCCCTCCAGCAGTCACCACCCCCCCCCCTCCTTAGTTCATGTCCATGGTGGTGCATATAAGTTCTTTGGCTTCTCCATTTACTTTGCTATTCTTAACATCACCATGTCTATTTTGTACCTAGTAGTTATGCTTCTTGATCCCTGCACCTTTTTCCCCATTCTCCTCCTTCCCCCTCCCCATTCATAACCTTCCATATGATCTCCATATCTATGGTTTTGTTCCTGTTCTAGTTGTTTGCTTAGAGTTAAAAAAAAAATCATTTGTTGATGGCTGTGAGTTTGTTGTCATTTTACTATTCATAGTTTTGATCTTCTCTTTCTTAAATGTGTCCCTTTAACATTTTATATAATAAGGGCTTGGTGATGATGAACTCCTTCAGCTTTACCTTGTCTGGGATGCACCTTCTCTGCCCTTCCATTCTAAATGATAGCTTTGCTGGATAGAGTAATCTTGGTTGTAAGTCCTTACTTCTCATCACTTTCACTACTTCTTGCCAGCCCCTTCTTGCCTGCAAAGTTTCTTTTGCGAAATCAGCTGAAGTTGTGCGAACTCCTTTGTAGGTAACTCTCTTCTTTTTTCTTGCTGCTGTTAAGATTCTCTCTTTATCTTTAGCCTTTGGCACTTTAATTATGATATGTTTTGGTGTGGTCCTCCTTGGGTCTAGCTTGTTTGGGACTCTCTGTGCTTCCTGGACTTGTATGTCTATTTCCTTTGCCAAATTAGGGAAGTTTTCCTTCATTACTTTTTCACATAAGTTTTCCATTTCTTGCTCTTCCTCTTCTCCTTCTGGCACCCTTATGATTCGTATGTTGGTACATTTAAAGTTGCTCCAGAGCTTCCTAAACTTCTCCTCCTCTTTATATTTTTCAATTCCTGTTTCTTCATTCTGTACTGGTTGATGCTTTATTTCTTCCTTATGTTCCAAGACATTGATTTGAACCCCAGCTTCCTTTCCTTCATCATTGTTTCATGTGGATTTTCCTTCATTTCACTTAGCGTAGCCTTCACTTCTTCCCTTATGCACTTGCCATATTCAATCATTTCTGTGAGTATTGTTATCTCCAGTGTTTTGAACTCTGCATCTGTTAGGTTGGCCATCTCCTCGTTGCTTAGTTCTTCCCTGGAGACTTGATCTGCTCCCGTTATTGGACCACACTTCTCTGTCCCCTCATCTTGACAGGCTCCTGTGTTTGTTTGCTTCTGTGTCTTAGGTGGAACTATGGCACCTGTTATGTTCTAAGGGGTGGAGCCTTAGGTATTCATCAGTGCCGGGTGACCCATTTCACCACCGTGTGGAGCTGTATGTGGGGAGGGGTCAGAGAGGAAACAATGCCGCTTGCTTGCACTCGCCCCTTTTCCAGTCACTTCACCTGCTTCCCATATGCGACTGATGCCCCTCTATGTTGCCCTGGTGGTGGTTCCCAGAATGAGTGGCTTTGCATACATTCTAGGACCATGGGGGCCCTCTAAAGAGACTCTCTTGAGAGACCAGCAGTTTATTCTGCCACTGCAATTCCCACTGGTTATCACAGCCAGAAGCAATGAGGCTTTATTTTCTCCGTGCTGGAACTGTGAGCTATGTGGTCTGGCCTGGGACTGGGATTGCTGCCCAGGTGTCCCTCCTAGCTTTTATAATGTATGACCGCTCTTTCCGCCAGCAGGCCATAGCCACTGTCTTGACACCGCCACCACCGCCACACATTGTCCTTTCTGTTCTGGCTCCCCATCTGGTTGAGTATCGCTTCTTTTATCTTTGTTTGTTGGACTTCCATGCAGTTCGATTATTTTCTGGTAGTTCTGGGTTTTTGTTTTGTTTTGAGGTAGATGTAATCCTTCTTATGGTTGAGGAAGGAGGTGAAGTGTGTCTATCTACACCTGCATTTTGGCCGGATCAACTATTGTTTCATTAATCTATGCATTGTCCTATGCTATTACTGCACTCTCTTGATTACTGCAGCTTTATATTAAGTCATCAAGGTCTCGGCATGTGGTCCACAAGTGTGGAAGCCAGGGTCATCATGTGCAGGTTTGTTTGTTGGAGACTTCCACAGTGCAGGGCTAGTGATCCCACTTCTCTTGCAGCTTCTCACCGCAGAGCCTCTGGAGCCCCCTTACAGTCTGCAGGAGGTGGAAGTCACCATTGTGGACACAGTGACCTGCAGCTGGGACTATCCTGGCCCAGGTTACCCCAGAGGGGCAAGGCAGAGGATTGGGGCTCCCCAGTTTCCTGGCTCCTCAACCCACTCTGCCTGCAGGACAACTCCAGAGGGCATCGGGTTTACCAGGTGGGCAGTATTTTGATGCAGCCTTGTCCCTGCCTCTGTACAGAGCCTGGATATCTCTCCCTCCCTCTGGACCTCTGACCCTTGGCCCCATAATCCCCTCATTCCTCCTGGAAGAGCAACAAGGGCATGAGGGCATGGGCTACATGCCAGGTTTGGAGGAAAAATAAGTACAGCAGCCCTAGCTCTGGCTCAGTACAGTATCTCTTTCCGGTGGGGAAACTGAGGCTGGGGTGGTGCAATCACCTGCCAAGGTCACATGTAGGAATCTGCTGACTCAGCATTCCCCATCACACTGTCCATTCTCCATGACCACTCCCACAAGGGTGGATCCACTTCTTTTTTACCCTTTTAATTGTATTTGATTGATTATGCTATTACAGTAGTCCTAGTTTTTCTCCCTTTGTCCCCCTCTACCCAGCCCCACCCCCCACTCCCACAGGCCACCCCCATACCATTGTTCATGTCCATGGGTCATGTGTATAAGTTCTTTGGCTACTCCATTTCCTGTACTGTACTTTAAATTCTTGTGGCTTTTCTGTAACTTCCTATTTGTACTTCTTAATCCCCTCACCTCTTCACCTGTTCCCCTACCACCCATCTGGCAACCATCAAAACGCTCTCCGTATCCATGATTCTGTCTTTGTTCTCGTTTGCTTAGTTTGTTTTTTAGATCAATTGTTGATAGATATGTATTTATTGCCATTTTATTGCTCATAGTTTTGATCTTCTTTTTTTAATTATATGAAATGTTAAAAGTCTCTTTAACACATCATCTAATAATGATTTGATGATGATGAACTCCTTTAGTTTTTTCTTGTTTTGGGAAGCTCTTTATCTGACTCTTGATTCTAAATGATCTCTTTGCTGGGTAGAGCAATTTTGGCTGTAGGCCCCCATTTTTCATGACTTTGAATATTTCTTGCCATCCCTTCAAGCCTGCAAAGTTTCTTTTGAGAAATCAGTTGACAGTCTCATGGGAACTTCCCTGTAGGTAACTATTTTCTTCCTCTTGATGTTTTTAAAATCCTCTTTTTATCTGTAACCTTTGGCATTTTAATTATGATGTGTCTTGGTGTGGGCCTCTTTGCATCCATCTTGTTTGGAACTGTCTGTACTTCCTGGACTTGAATGTCTATTTCCTTCACCAAATTAGAGAAGTTTTCTTTTATTATTTTTTCAAATAGATTTCCAATTCCTTGCTCTTTCTCTTCTCCTTCTCACACCCCTGTGATGCAAATGCTGGACCTCTTGAAGCTGCCCCAGAGGCTACTTACACTATCTTTGCTTTTTTAAAATTCTTTTTCCTTCCTGTTTTTTCCCCCTTGTATGCCAAATCATTGATTTGATTCTTGGCTGCATCCACTCTACTGTTGTTTCCCTGTAAATTGTTCTTTATTTCCTATAGCGTATCCTTCATTTGTGACTGGATCTTTTTTATGCTGCTGAGGTCCTCACTAAGTTCCTTGAGCATCCTTATAACCAGTGTTTTAAAATCTGCACCTGATGATTGCTTAGCTCCATTTTGTTTAGTTCTTTTTCTGGAGTTTTGATCTGTTCTTTCATATTTCTTTGTCTCCTCATTTTGGGAGGCCTTCTGTGTTTGTTTCTGTGTGTTAGGTAGAGTGCTATGACTCCCTGTCTTGTTAGTGTGGCCTAATGTAACAGGTGTCTTGTAGGGTCCAGTGGAACAGCCTCCCCTTTTACCCAAGCTGGATACTTGAGGAGCGTCCTTCATGTGGGCTGAATACACCCTCCTGTTGTAGTTGAAGCTTGATAGCTATTGGCAGGTCTATAGGAGGGACTTACCCAGGCCAGTCAGCTGCAAGGACTGAGTGTGATCACTGACCACCAACCTCTGACCTCTGTGGAGCATCAGCTGTGCAGGGGCGGGGTGGTGGTGCTCTGACGTGGTCTGTAGCTGTCCTCTGGGTGCGCTGGCCCTGGGCTTCCCCAGGTGGTGCAGGCCAAGGGCAGCCCCCACCTGTGTTCTGCTCGGGGCCACCCTGCCTGAGCCATAAAGCAATCTGAGATGGCTGCTACTTGTGCTGGGCTTGGAGATTCCCAGGCGAAGCCAAGCTGTGAATCTAGACTGGCTGCTGCTAGTGCTGGGCCTGGGGCCACTTAGCAAGGAGTATAGGACTGGGGTTTTACTGAGGCAGCTGTTGCTTTTTAATAGTATTTAGGAAGTTGTGAAACATGAGACAAGACCAGCCGTTCATGTGGAAAAGTCACAGTTAACAGTTTCAGTGGGCCTGTAAGTTGGGTGGGATGGAGTCTGAGGGGATCTCAGGGCGGGGCCAACAGTGTTAGCCATGTCGATGGAAATCTCAGATATGACACCCACCTGCAAGCTCTGTGGTTCTGTGTGGGGAGGGCTCAGGACAGGAACAGTGGCCCCTGCCTCCCTTTCTGTCTGGAAGAAAACTGTCCCCCAACCCCCACCTCGATGTCAACACTTTAGTTCCTACCTGTATTCCACTGGTGCCTTTCAAGCTGCTACCCTGGTGCTGGAGCTCAGAGGGAGTGAGTCTGAGTAAGTCTGTGTGTGGGTTCTTTAAGGCAGAGGTCCCCAACATTTATGGTACCAGGGACCGGTTCATGGAAGATGGGGATGAGGTGGACCAGGAGGCAGAGCTCAGGTGAGCTTCCTATGGCTGGGTTCCTAACAGGCTGTGGACTGGTATCAGCCCATGACCCGGGAGTTGGGGATCCCTGCTTTAAGGGGAACTTCTTGGGACTCCAGAGGTTTCTTCTACCAACTCAATCCCCACTTGTTTTTGCAGCCAGAGTTATGGGGACTTACCTTCTTGGCACTGGTACCCTGGGCTGGGGGGCCTGCCGTGGGGCTGGGACTCCTCGCTCCCAAGATATCCCTCCTGAGTTTTTTCCAGTACACGTCGATGTGGGACCAGCACGTTTCACGTCTCTACCCCTCCTACCAGCCTGGGTGGATGTGATTTTTGTAGTTGTCAGACTTCCATTCAACTCGATTCCTGACAGTTCTGAGAGATGATTGTTCTATATTTCCGTTGTAATTTTGAGGAGGTTGAGGCAAGCTGTGTGTACTTAATGCCACCATCTTGACTGGAAGTCCCGGATCTACTTCTCAGAGAGTCACAGCCTGAGTCCTGTAGTCCCAGTCAGACCTGCCACTCAATTCCCTGCCCTGCTATGACCAGTGGTCAGGTGAGGGATAGGGGGAGCAGCCAGTGCCCTCCCCTCCCACGAGTGCAAGTGCACAGCTCCTCCAGGTGGGTGCTAAGGGGAGAAGCTGGGAACTGCAGGACTACAGAGGGAGCTGGACTCTTGGCAGAAATAAACCTGCTTTATTCGTGGGTGAGGTGATTACAAACACAGAAAAGCTGAAGTATCCTACCAACAGAAGAATAAGTGAATTTAGCAAGACTGTGAGATACAAAATCAATGTGCAAAAATATTGTACTTCTAAATATCTACCAAATATCAGAAAATAAACACAATACTATTTGCCATGGAGTACAAAAATTCAAACACGAGGAATAAATGTAACGAAAGGTGTGCAAGGTCTCTACACCAAAAACTGCAAGACATTGATGAAAGAAATTTTAAAAGCCTTAAGTAGAGATATGTCTCTGTCTGGATTGTTAAGATATCATTTCTCCCCATACTGACTTATAGAAATCATGCAATCCAAACTGACATCCCAGCAGCCTTACTTTTTGCAGACATTGACATTCTGATTCTAAAGTTAATGTGAAAAGGTGAAGGACCTGGAAGAACCAAGACAATTTAGAGGAAGAAGAACAATTATGGAGCACTCATCATTTCCAATTTTAACAATAAAGACACTGCAGTATTGGGGCAAGACGTACACACAGATGAAAGGAATGAGACAGAGCCTAGATATACATCCAGAAATGATCACTTGAATCATGACAATAATGTCTTTGATATTGAACAGGTAACTGGCAGTCTTTCCAATAAATGGTGCTGGATGGGTAAGTGTATGGGGAAAAGTGAAACTTGGACCTTACTTACATTATACACACAAATTAATTTGAGATGGATTTATGTGAAGTGTGGGTGTTGATGCTATCAAGCTTCTAGAACAAGACAGGAGAATATTTTCATTACAGTGGAATACTTCTCAGCAATGAAGGGAGAGTGAATCGCAAAACGGTTAGGCCAAGCCAAAGAATTCAGGCGCTGCATGTGCGATTCCTTTCACGTGAAGGTCTAGAATCGCAAAACTAACCTCTGGTGATAAAAGTCAGAATGGGCATTGCCTTTGGGGTGGAGGGTGAAATCTTGACTAGAAGGAGACATGAGTAACATTTCAGGTAATGAAAACGTTATATATCTTGTTTAGGGGGTGGTGGTTACAGAGGTTTATAATCACCAAAACTCATCAAACTGGACTCTCAGGTTCTGTGAATTTTGTGTATGTTAGTTTGATCTCAATCAGAAATACACACACAGGGATGGGCAAATGTAGGTTTTCAGCTGCGAGTACATGAAACTAAGTTTATTCTTGTATTATTATTATTTATTAATTATTTGTATTATGTAAACCTACTTTTGCCCACCCTGTATGCATGTGCATATATATGTATGTGTATACATCTATCTCTATCTCTATATATAGACAGATATTTCCAGTTTCTGCTCTGACATGTAAAGAGCTTTGAAAGTGCTCACTCCTGTCTTCACAAGACAAATGCAGAGCAAACTGAAAGTCACAGGAGGAGCCGTCAGAGAATCAGGGTCACAGGGCAAACCAGACCTTAAACTCAAGAGCCAGGTGGATAGAGAACCACTGCTCACTGGGCACAGAAGCTGCAGCAGAGCCTGGTCAGAACACTTACAGGCTAATTGGCTAACTGCTGGAGACTGAGCATGGGGAGCTTGAGAGTTAAAAACTCTGGGGTCCCAGGCTTGGGGGTACCCATACTTTGATGACATTTTTCCTCCACGACCCACACCAGGCTCTTAGGGAGATCTGAGAAAAACTTCCTCATGCTTCGGGCAGGGAAAGGCGAAAAGACCCAACTTGAAATGCATCCAGATCCTTTCATTCTCTGGAACAAAAGCCTGCCCCCAAGGAAAACCACTTTGTCAGAACTAAGGGGAAGAACAAGTAAGCCACTGCGCCCTGCTAGCCTTCCTGTCAGCCAGGGACTGAAGCCACTGGAAAACTGAGCTTTACTCAGAGGGTTACAGAATACAATAGGCTCCCACCAAATCACAGCGTAATAACAGTGGGTTACACTGAGAGAGCAGGGCATGCCACTCTATTTAAGAAGGAGCTTCTAGGGAAACCAAAGACAACAGGGAGACAAAACCAGTCACCAGAGAAAACTGAAGTCTCACAAACAGTAAACAAAGCCCAACTCCAGCCAGGTTAACATAAATCCTAGATGTCTCAGTCCTATTACTCAATACATTATATCAGTTTCCACCAAAAAATCATGCTAAGAGGCAAGGAACACACAGTCTGAAGAGACAAAGCAAGCAACAGAATCAGATTCAGATATGGCAGACATCTGGGAACTATCAGAGAGAGAATTTATAATGACTATGATAATATGCTAAGGGCTCTAATGGAAACATGAACACCATGCAAGAACTGATGTGTAATATAGTCAGAGAGGTGGAAACTCTAAGGAGAAATCAAAAGGAAATGCTAGAGATAAAAAACCAGAAATAATGTCATAATGTAAATTACAACAAAAGAACTCCATTCAACATCTTACTGGAGTTCTGGATAGTGCAATAAGATTAAAAAAAAAAGAAAAAAGAAAAAAGAAATAAAAAGTGTACCAACTGGGAAGGAAGACATAAATTGTCTCTGTTTGAAGATGCCAAAGAACAGACAAAAACTAAACAAATTCCTGAAACTAATAAGGTACTACACAGCAAAGTTGCAGGATATAAAGTTAATATTAAAAGTTTAATTGTTATATATTGCTAAATGCCAACAAAGAACTGGAATTTGAAATTAAAAACAGTACTCTTCACATTAGCATCCCCCAACTGAAGTACTTAACAATAATCTAACAAAATACGTACAGTATCTCTTTCTATAACTCTGATGAAAGGGATCAAGGATCTAAACAAATGGAGAGATATTTTTGTGCATGGATAGGAAGACAATATTAAGATATCATACCTCCCCAACTTGATCATAGATTCAATACAACCTCAATGAAGACCCTAGTAACTTATTTTGTGGGTGTCAACTAGCTGATTCTAAAGTTTATGTGGAAAGGCAAAAGATACAGAAAAACCAACATGATATTGAAGAAAAAGAACAAGACGGGAGGACTGACACTGTCCAACTTCAAGCCTTACGATAGATCTATAATAATATTAATGAAAAAATTGAGCCCAGAAATAGAATCAACTGACCTTTGACAGAGAAGCAAAGGCAATTTGATGGAGAAAAGATACTCTTTTCAACCAACAGTCATAAACAACTAAATATCCATATTGGCCAAAATGAATCTTGGCAAAGACCTTTCCCCAAAATTAATTCAAATTGGACCATAAACTTAAATGTAAAGTGCAAAACTATAAAATTTCTAGAAGATAACAGGAGAAAATCTAGATCACCTTGGGTTTTGAGATGAGTTTTAGATAAAACACCAAATGAGTGATCCATGAAAGAAAAAACTGGTACGTAGTACTTCATAAAAGTTTAAAATTCTTCTCTGTGAGAGATAATGTT
The DNA here is from genome assembly GCF_987537825.1 of Furipterus horrens. Taxonomy (NCBI): domain Eukaryota; kingdom Metazoa; phylum Chordata; class Mammalia; order Chiroptera; family Furipteridae; genus Furipterus; species Furipterus horrens. The sequence goes on along the minus strand of NW_028327175.1, from coordinate 118,682,722 downwards.
AAAGAATGAAAAGATGAGCCATAGAGTAGGAGAAATTCTTTGCAAAGCACATTTCTGATTAAAAAAACTGTTATTCAATATATAAAGAACTCTTAAACCTCAACAATAAGAAAGCAGGCAGCCCAAAGAAAAATGGGCTAGGAGGAGCATGAACTATTCCGTGCCCTGTGTGAGCTCCAGGAACCCTTCTGCCTGCTTCAATCAGATGGTTCTTGTCCCTGACCTCCTCCCCGGTGACGCCCTGGACGGCGATGGGAATGCAGGCTGCTCAGAACCGCCATGAGGAAGGGGGTTGGCAGGAGGCCCCAGTGCCCAGGAGGCCCAGGGTAGAGTGAGGAGATGGCATGGTGGACAGGCAAGGGTAGGAGGTCGGCGTCAGGGGTGCCGAGGCCTGACTGGGGAAGTGTCCAAGGGAAGCTGGCTTCTTATCTCACTGTCACTTCCAACTGCCTGGCCCTGGGCTGATGGCACTCAGATCCCAAGATAACTAGGTACCACTGTGATAGCAGAACTGCCCAGGCAACACCCAGACCTGGACGTTGTTGGACCTGGAATCTGGTCTTCCATTCGGGGTAGAGGCAACAGGGTGAGGACGCTTGGCGCTGTTTGCTCCCAAAGCTGAAAAGGGGGCCTGTGTCAGCTTCTCCCTGGAGTGAGGTGGGGAGGGCCAAGCCCTGTCCTCTGAATACAAAGATGTGTGGAGGAGTGACAATGGTAAGTGTCACTGTCCCGCAAGCAACTCCCTGCTTCTTTGAGGGTGGCCCACAGACATGGATTCCTCTTGGGGAAACAGGCTGGGGTGAGAGTGACTGGTTGCATAGAGCCGGGACAGCACAGCCATCGCTGGGTGCAGCCAGGAGTCTAACTAATGCTGGCAGCTGGAAGGAGAGCTGTCTCAGAGCCAGGGCGCAGCGGGCTGAAAGAGAAAGGAGCGCTCAAGTGTCCAGTTCCTACTCCATGGCAGGACCAGGAAGCCCTGACACACGGAAGGGCGGAGGGCACTGGCGGGATAGCAGAGCTCCTCTCCCTGCAACCCTAAGCAGGCTGGATTAGGCATCTCAGCCGAGGAAGCCAGGGCCTACCTCCCTGCTGGGATGGCTTGCCCTCAGCTTGGCTGCGTGCCCCACCCCTGAGACCTGTGAGTGCCCTGATGAGTGGTTGGGTAGTGCGGGCATATGTCACACGGAAGTTTTTGTCTGAATCGCCCACTTCCTCCACTCTGGATTGGAGGATTGAGCACCCCCCCCTCTGACCCCCTCCTGGCCTGGAAGGATAAATGGGGAGGGGACAGTGGCCTGGGCAACAGCAGCGGGGAGCAGCCAAGGTAAGGGCGCCCTACAGACCCCAACATCTGGGTGTCAGCGCACTGGGTAGCTGAGCCTCAGATGCGGAGCAGCAGGACCTCACGCCGGTCCTGAACTGGCTGACCCCTGATCCCAGGGCCCTCGACTCATCCTGCGCCGCATGCCCTGCAGACCCCAGCCCCTCCTTGCTCCTTGCAGATGCTGAATCTGCTGGTGCTGGCACTGCCCCTCTTGCTGAGCCTGGTCCGTGCGGCCCCTGGTGAGTCCTGACCCAGCGCAGGCCTGTCCCTGCCCCTCACCCCACACCCACAGGCCCCACTGTGCGTGGGTGGCTTCACAGAAGCCCAGGGTTGTGTGGGCCGGGGGCCAAGCTGTGCCCTGTCCTGAGGGTGTTTTCTGCCCCAGCCCCAAGCCAGGCCCTAGAGAGAGTGGGCATCGTTGGGGGGCAGGAGGCCCCTGGGAGCAAATGGCTCTGGCAGGTGAGCCTGAGAGTCAAAAGTCAGTACTGGATGCACATCTGCGGGGGCTCCCTCATCCACCCCCAGTGGGTGCTGACCGCCGCACACTGCGTTGGACCGTGAGTGTCCATGGGGCCAGGTGGGTGGGAAGTGGGCGTGGGGCTCCACCCTCCCTCCCAGGAGTCCAGAGGCTGCTCAGCCCTGAGTACGTGCCCCCTCTCTCCAGGGACATCGCAGATCCCGCAGCCCTGAGGGTGCAGCTGCGGGAGCAGCACCTCTATTATCGGGACAGGCTGCTGCCCATCAGCCGGATCCTTTTACACCCCAACTACTACACAGCTCAGAACGGGGCAGACATCGCCCTGCTAGAGCTCCAGGACCCCGTGAGCATCTCCAGCCACGTCCAGCTGGTCACTCTGCCCCCTGCCTCAGAGACCTTCCCGCCTGGGACCTCGTGCTGGGTAACAGGCTGGGGTGATTTGAACAATGGAGGTGAGCGTTAGGGACAGTTGGAAGGCTTGGGGGAGTGGGGACCGGTCACACCCAAGACCCAGCTCTGGGGTTGCCTTTGGTGGCAAAGTCCCAACAACAGCTCAGGGCTTGATCGCCTCGCCCCGATGCTGACTGCTCTCCTCTCACCCCCAGTACCCCTACCACCGCCGTACCCCCTGCAGCAGGTAAAGGTCCCCATCGTAGAAAATAGCCTTTGTGACGCGGAATACCACACTGGCCTGTACACGGGGGACAACATCCAGATAGTCCACGACGACATGATATGTGCCGGGAACCAGAAAAAGGACTCCTGCCAGGTGGGCCCTTCTCCTCCCCGAAGCCCCCGCCTGCCCCAGCCTCTCCAGCAACTGCTGACCCCTCTCCTCCCCAGGGCGACTCTGGAGGGCCCCTGGCCTGCAAGGTCAACAGCACCTGGCTGCAGGCCGGTGTGGTCAGCTGGGGCGACGGCTGTGCCCGGCCCAACAGGCCCGGCATCTACACGCGTGTCACCCACTACCTGGGCTGGATCCACAAGTACGTCCCCAAGAAGCTCTGAGCCCGTCCCAGGGGCTGCCACCTGGGGCTGTGGGGGACCCAGCCCCCTCCTGTCCCCAGACCACTGCTTCCTGCCAGGTGTCGCCTTCACCACCTTCCTGTTTCTTGCCCAGAACTGCCCGCCGTCCCCACCCTCAGCTCAGTGGGCCGGTGGTGGGCACCCCTCCTCATTAAAGTGCATGGACAGCACACATGGTTGTGGTTGTGTTACTAGTTGGGGGCGTCACGCAGCGGGAGGGGAGGGGACCCCAAGCAGCCCACACAGCCATTGTCTGTCACTGTGGGTCCCCCTGACCCCAGCACTGGGCACTGCCATGGAGACAGTCCCGTCCCAGACCCAGGCGCCCAGGGCTGGGGTTCCTTTGGTGAGCAGCCACGCGTATTCAGGACACAGAAATAAACACAAAACATTTAAAAGATAATTCCAGGGGCACCCAGGTGCCCAGCAATGGGGTCGCCCCACGTCCCTCCAGCCACGCAGTGCCCTCCCCGCTCCCTCCACAGCACCGCCCCCGGCCTCTCAGGCCACAGGGTGCGCGGCCATGAGGAAGTCGTGCATCTGCCCAGTTTTCTCATCTCTGTTAGGGGTCGGTCGTAACGCTTCTGAGCCTCCCGTCTCACCGAGCACCATGTTGTGACGTCTGCCCATGGCTGCGCACACCTGGAGTGTCTGTGGCGTGTGCCAGCGAGGGGGCTGAGGTTGGGGCCCGCGCACCCTCCATTTCCCACAGCCAGATAGATGTGTTCCACACCGCACCCCAGCAGTGGGGGCCGCGCTTCGTCACCCTCTCCAACCTGCCGTACTGGTCGGTGGGGTGGCATCTCACTAAGGTTTTCGTTAGCGTTTTTATGGTTTTTGGTGTGGGGAGCCCCTTTCGCAATTGAAGCCCTTCCCCTTGACAGGAAAGGGGACATCTGTCCACCGGCGATACTGGGGACGACGCCCTCAGGCCCACGTCCAACGCTTCCACCCTCTTGGATGTTCTGGTCACTGGGCGAGCCTCCCTGTCACCGCTCATGTCAGTAAGCCTGTTGGTCTTCTGCGTCAGGCTGCTGTGCGTTTCTGGGTGCCTCCTGGACGGGGTCCCGTAAGCCAGCAGACCCTCTCCCTGCAGTGCAGGCCTTGCAGACCCGAGTGGGATGGGCCTCTGCCCGCCCTCACCCTGCGCCCTCACTGCTGTGGGAACTGTGATGGGGAAGATGCTAACCCTCCTCCTTTTCCCTCCTCTCTGATTGTTTTATTGTAGCCAGAATGCATGCCCTCCCGAGGTCGTGAAAGACATAAATGATCGGGACACTTCCATTCTTCCTCCCTCACGCCCTTCCCACGCTCTTGCGGTTGCTGCTGACGCTTGTGGGGTGACCTCCTTGCACTGCTAACCTTACACAAGCATGTTTACACTTCTGTAAGTGCAGGCTGTGCTGGAGGACACTGAGGGACAAGAAGCCACCGGCCTCCTCCGGTGGTGGTGGAAGGAAGGATAGATGGGCAGTGCTGGGGCTGAGACCCCCCCCAGAGCAGGGAAGCAGGGAGGAGGCTGGGTGCCCTGGCTCCCCCTTATCCTGCCCTGGGATCTGAGGAACTCAGCCAGCGGCAAGTGACAGATAAGAGTGAGTGTTGCTCATCGGCGTCAAGCTGGCCTTCCGCCTGGCCTGTGGGGTTTTGCGGGGGACAGCCCTCCCTCTGTGCCTGCGAGGTCTGCCTGAGTGGGCCCCTGTGCAGGCCCACGTGGCCCGCGTTCACTGGGCTGCAGGTGACCCATCCCTCCAAAGCCAGGAGAGGGAGGCGCTGTGGGGTGCGACACCCCTCCGTGTGTTGGCCTGTAAAATGGGCACGGAAACCAGTCCAGTCGCAGAGTCACCCAGGGGACCACAAGGATGGTTTCCAGAATTTCTTGCTCGAGAGCAGGCCTGGAACCCTGAGGTCACTGAGAGCCCTGCAGGAGACCATGTCATGGGGTGCAGGTGGGAGGAGTGGATCTCCATGCTGGAGGCAAATTGACCTAAGACAGTTGTAGGCCCTGAAGTCCCCTCCTGTGGGGATGAGGGAAGGCACTGGGGACCCAGGAGGCAGAGGACCTGGGTTACTCTAGACCTGCCCCCCTCAAATTGTGAGCTTAAAATCGGTGAAATTTAATTATGTGCGTATGTAAGATATACACACTAAAGCTGATTTCTTTTTTATTAAATTATGGAAGCCTTTTTCTAAAGATATTTGTCTTGAAATATCTGAACCCCAACCCATTCTTCCCCCCCAAAACCAGTAATTTTCTGTGACCGAGCATTGGAGCACACAGACCTTCAGCTCAGGAATATTAACGAAGCCTGTGGTTGTGATCTCCCGCTGTGCGATCCCAGGCCAGCCTGCAGATCTTCCCAAACCTCACGAACCTCACAGCAGATCGCGTCTGTAAAAGGGTTGCTCCTTGGGAGTGTGGCAGATGACTGTGTCTGCACACGCAGGGTCTGGAGTGGTGGGAGACCCTCAGACTGGTGGGTGTCCTTTCCTTCTACCTAATTTCTGGACTTTTACTCCTGAGCTGGCCCTCTGCATCCTTGGCTCCGCCCAGGAGAAAACGTCCAGGACAGCTAAGCCATCTCCACTGCTCCCTCTGGCTTGCTCCCGGGCCTCTCCCAGCGCACCTCCACCAGCCTATTTCATCTCGCCTCCTTCCAACCCTCGCCCAGCTCATAGCAGCAATTTTCGCCCAAGAAGGGTGTGGCTGAGACGCTGGGAGATGCCTCATGTGCCCCAAGCCGCCACTGGGTGCCAAGACCTGCACCACCATCAGGAGAGGTGACCTAAGTGACAACAGCAGCAGTGTCTCAGTCAATGGGGAGCCTGGTTCCAGGGCTGGACCCTGCCACTGGCTGGGTAAGGAGATGCAGGTCCCAGAGGGTGCTGGCCCAGACGCAAGCCCTGGGCCAAGGAGAATGCCCGGGGCTGGCTTTGCCCTTTGCCCCCTCTCCCCTGTGCTTGGGGCAGTGGTGACGCGGGACATCGGGTGTCCTGGCCAGGTCTATGTGTACAAGGTGCATGTGTGCACATGTGTAAGCATCTCTCTCTCTCCCCACCGCCTCTCTGGTTCCCCTCCCCACCTAGACAAATTTGAGTTGACACTAAGAGCCCAGAGAGAAGGAACTGGGGCTTCAGGTTAGTTTCCCCAGGAGCTGAGTTAGAGCATCTAGCTGATGATCTTGGTGTTACATTGGAAAAGGGTCTCAAAGTCTGGATGGTCTTTACTAAATGCTATTCATGCTGTCGGTTAAAATGTAACAGGATTTTGCAGACATGGCTGTAAACAGGATGAGCTTGACTGGAACCCAACCTGATAAGTGTAGCCAACTGCAAAGGAGAAATCAATGTGTAATTAACCAAATAGTGTACATAAGCAATGGCTAAACCCCCCTTCAGGGGGACAGAGCTTTGGGTGTGAGTCCCCTGTCTCCTTTACTTGCTGCAAGTAAATAAAACTATCCAACAACAACCACAGGTCATTCTTGAACAGAACATCCCAAGAGGCAAACCCCTTGAGTTCAGTAACAAATCTGGTGACTCAGATGGGACTCTCCTAAAGGGGCTCCCCCTCAGCCTGGTGTGGCTGCTTGGTGAAGCAGTTGCGGCAGCAGCTCGTCCGGGCCCTTACTTACCTGAATCTTCACTGGACAGAGAATCTGTTCTGTAGGAGACTCCTGCTTGGTGCTGACCGCAGAACAGCTGCCTGGTTCTTCTCAACAGCAAAGCAGAGTGGGCACCTGAACCCATGTCATTCAGAGCTTCCGAGTGGAGGGAAGTAGGTCAGCCCCTGTTGTCGCTTTAATTAGTCTTCCTATTCCCGTTTTGGGTACAGGGTTGTTGGAAGTGTTAGGCAGGATAGATAGTAAACCAAGGCAGGGAGGGGGAGGGAGACACATCTCACCCATTAAATGAGCAGTCCTGGCCCGGTCCAGTAAGGTTGCCAGGTGTTCCAAACATCGCAAGCAAAGACAGCGCAGAAGGAAGGGAGTCCCTGAGACTCTGTGCTGGGAAAGGGAGCCTCTGAAGTGACTTCACTAAGACAAAAAGCCTTTCCTAGCTAAGAAGGAAAGCCTTTGTAACTGTATACTGATCCCAAGGTCTAGAAGGGGGAGAAGGAGGGGCATCTGGAAGCTAGCTAATGTATATAACCCCCTAACCCCAATAGTTGGTGCATTCAGAATTAGTTGAGTGCCTACTTGTAGCCTTTTTTGCTCAAGGGTAGTTCATAAATAAACTTACTATTTCATTTCCACTATATGTGTCGACTGAATTCTTCTCTTGCATCCAAGCAAGAACCAGGGAAGGAAAGGCCCCCTGACTCCGGTCTCCCTGGTAACAGAAGGTTAGTTTTGGGTATAGGTTTGTTGGAAGGGTTCAGGTTGGTTGGGCAGGAGCTGTCTCTGGGACCCCAGATTCAGGGCCCAACCTAGCTCTAACTCTGGAGAGTCGAGGACCTCCTGCAGGGCAACGGAGGACATCCTCAGGTGACCACCTCTGGTCTGGTGGTCTGGTTGCTAGGGAACTCTGGGTCACTGATGGAATTTTTGGTGGGTTAGAGATTATAGGATCATAGCATCCACCCCCTTTAGTTTCTGTCCTGCAGGAGTTGCATTTTCTTCTTTGTGTGTATGTCTGCGTTTGCCTTATATGTCTTATGTGTAAGTGTGCCAGCTATAGGAAAAGGAATTTGATCCCCTAATG